>NC_140990.1:31131573-31286885 GCF_052327205.1 Somniosus microcephalus | reverse complement strand
GGACACTGATTTAAGTGAGACATTTTTTGTAGGAATGGTGTCATGTGACGATATCAAAAAAGATACAGAAAATGTGCAGCCCTCAGAAATGGACAATGCTGAACATAAAGTCAATGCAGTAAAAGTGGACAAATGGATGATCCCACTGCAGATAAATGGAGCATTAGTTACATTGAAACTGGACACTGGGGCAAAAGCAAACATAATCAGTATGAGTGACATAAAAAATATGAAAGAAAAGCCCAAAATACAGAAGAAGTCAATACTACTGAAGAGCTATAATGGGCAGAAAATAGATAGCTTAGGTGTATGCAGACTTAAAGTGACAGTCAAAGACAAAGTGCATCATCTCACGTTTTCTGTTGTGGCTGAAAGACTTGATTCGATACTAGGTGACAAAGCTTGTGAAGACTTAGAACTGGTCAAGAGAGTCTACCGTATAAACTGTGCCATAAGCAGACCAGATGACTCAGGTGATGAAGCAGAGAGCCCATCAAGGATGAAAAGGCCAAAGGGCATCCATGTCTTCAAAAAGCCTAGTTTCTCCAAGAAGAACGAAAAAGACTTTAAGGTCAAAGAGAAGCCAAAGGAAGAAAAGCACAAAGAGGAAAAACACAAGGAGAAAAAGCCCAAAGATATAACCGCAGCAGATGTTGTTAAGCAGTGGAAAGAGAAAAAGAAAAAGAAGAAGCCTGCACCAGAGCAGGAAGCAGTTCCGGTGGATACTCCTTCTTTCCTCAGGCCAATCTTTGGTGTTCCATTAGCCGAGGCTGCTGAGAGGACTATGCTGTATGATGGGATCCAGCTGCCAGCAGTTTTTCGAGAGTGCATTGACTACATTGAGAGTTATGGCATGAAGAGTGAAGGAAACACTGAAACCCTCTCCAAGCAAAGATCGCAAGGAGACCTCGATCTATTCAAGACCAGATTGATGACAATGCTGCAACTGCATCTTGTCATTCACCGCCAGAACAATCTCATGAAGACACATCAGACTTAACCGTGTTGAGAAGATCCACACATGAAGTAAAAAAGCCTGATAGACTTAATCTTTGAGTACAATGTAAAGCTTTGAAAATGTGTTGGCTGTTTTGAAAATGTTTATGTTCATAGAGCACTAACAAAAGTGTTACTGATATTATCTTTATTGTTTTCTTGAAAGTTGATTGATATTGATTTTGTTAAACCTCAAAGGGGGATGTAATGATCAATAACATGTCATTCTATAGTGGACACTAGGTGGAGCCGTAGAGCTGTGTAGAGCTGTATATAGCTGTATGTATATAAGACTACACTACCCAGCTGTATAGATATTAAGACTACATTACCCATGAGGCACTAGGCTACCCACAAGGCAACAGTCAAGATGGCAGCCTGCACACAGGAGCACACATGCTGCATCTCTACAGATACTGTACCTAGAGAACATGTACTGAATAAATGACTAGCTAGAAGCTAGCTGTGTTCATAATAAGAATGTCTAGTTATTAATGAACATAAGAACACTACTTGGAAATTATTTGGACTCAATTGGGTAGAGCAGGAAAGGGCTGTAGGGGTACAGATACACAAATCACTAAAAGTAAGGATGCAGATTAAGACCATAAAAGAAGCAATCCAAGCACTGGGGTTCATTCCTAGAGGGATAGAATTGAAAAGCAGAAAAGTTATGTTAAACTTATATAGAACATTGGTTAGACCACACTTGGAGTACTGTGAACAGTTCTGGTCTCCATATTATAAAAAGGATATAGAGGCACTGGAGAAAGTGCAAAAAGTATTTGCAAGGATGATCCAAGAATTGAGAGGATATATTTATCAGGAAAGGCTGAACAGGCTGGGGCCCTTTTCTCTAGAATAAAGAGAAGGCCAATGGGTGACCTGTTAGAGGTCTTTAAAGTTATGAAAAGGTTATATAGGGTGGACCTGGAGAAAATGTTTCCACTGCAGGAGTCCAAAACTAGATAGTCACTAATAAATCCAATAAGGAATTCAGGGGAAACTTCTTTACCCAAAGAGAGGTAAGAATGTGTAACGTGCTACCACAAGGAGTAGTTGAGGCGAATAGCACAGATGCAAGGAATAGAAGGTTATGCTAATAGGTTTAGATGAAGAGGGTGGGAGGAGACTCAGGTGGAGCATACACCACCAGGGACCAGTTGGGCCGAATGGCCTGTTCCTGTGCTGTAGACTCTCTGTAGACTCTGTAACTCTGTGTAACTATGTCTTAAGAACATAAGAACATAAGAAGTAGGAGCAGGAGTAGGCCATACGGCCCCTTGGGCCTGCTCCGCCATTCAATAGGATCATGGCTGATCCAAACCTAGACTCACGTCCACTTCCCTGCCCTCTCCCCATAACCCTTAATTCCCTTATCAGCAAGGAAACTGTCTATCTCCGTTTTAAATGTATTTAATGTCGCAGCTTCCACAGCTCTCTGAGGTGGCAAATTCCATAGATTTACTACCCTCTGAGTGAAGAAGTGTCTCCTCATCTCAGTTTTGAAATGGCAGCCCCTTATTCTAAGATTATGCCCCCTAGTTCTAGTCTCACCCATCAGTGGAAACATCCTCCCCGCATCCACCCGATCAAGCCCCCTCACAATCTTATATGTTTCGATAAGATCGTCTCTCATTCTTCTGAATTCCAATGTGTAGAGGCCCAACCTACTCAACCTTTCCTCATAAGTCAACCCCCTCATCTCCGGAATCAACCAAGTGAACCTTCTCTGAACTGCCTCGAGAGCAAGTATATCTTTTCTTAAATATGGAAACCAAAACTGTACGCAGTATTCCAGGTGTGGCCTCACCAATACCCTGTATAACTGCAGCAAGACTTCCCTGTTTTTATACTCCATCCCCCTTGCAATAAAAGCCAAGATTCCATTGGCCTTCCTGATCACCTGCTGCACCTGCATACTAACCTTCTGTGTTTCATGCACCAGGACCCCCAGATCCCTTTGTACTGTAGCACTTTGCAGTTTCTCTCCATTTAGATAATAACTTGCTCTTTGATTTTTTTCTGCCAAAGTGCATAACCTCACACTTTCCAACATTATATTCCATCTGCCAAATTTCTGCCCACTCACTTAGCCTGTCTATGTCCTTTTGCAGGTTATTTATGTCCTCCTCACTCACTGCTTTCCCTCCCATCTTTGTATCGTCGGCAAACTTGGATACGTTGCACTTGGTCCCCTCCTCCAAATCGTTAATATAGATTGTAAAGAGTTGGGGTCCCAGCACTGACCCCTGCGGAACACCACTAGTTACTGATTGCCAACCCAAGAATGAACCATTTATCCCAACTCTGTTTTCTGTTAGATAGCCAATCTTCCACCCATGCCAGTATATTACCCCCAATCGCGTGATTTTTTATCTTGTGCAGTAATCTTTTGTGTGGCACCTTGTCAAATGCCTTTTGGAAGTCCAAATACACCACATCCACTGGTTCCCCTTTATCCACCCTGTTTGTTACATCCGCAAAGAATTCGAGCAAATTTGTCAAACATGACTTCCCCTTCATAAAACCATGCTGTCCCTGTCCGATTAAATTATGATTATCCAAATGTCCTGTTACTGCTTCCTTAATAATGGACTCCAACATTTTACCAACCACAGATGTTAGGCTAACTGGTCTATAGTTTCCAGCCTTTTGTCTACCTCCCTTTTTAAATAAGGGCTTTACATTAGCAGTTTTCCAATCTGCTGGGACCTTTCCTGAATCCAGGGAGTTTTGGAAAATTACCACCAATGCATCCGCAATCCCCACCGGTACTTCTCTCAAGTCCCTAGGATGTAAGCCATCAGGTCCAGGGGATTTATCCGCCTTAAGTCCCATTATCTTACTGAGTACCATCTCCTTAGTGATTTTAATCGTGTTTAGCTCCTCCCCCCTATAGCCCCCTGTTTGTCCAGTGTTGGGATATTTTTAGTGTCCTCTACTGTAAAGACTGATACAAAATATTTGTTCAGCATATTTGCCATCTCCATGTTCCCCACTACTAATTTCCCTGTCTCGTCCTCTAAGAGACCAACATTCACTTTAGCCACCCTTTTTCTTTTTATATAACTGTAGAAACTCTTGCTATCTGTTTTTATATTTTTTGCTAGTTTACTTTCATAATCTATCTTCCCTTTCTTAATTAATCTTTTAGTTATTCTTTGCTGGCTTTTAAATGCTTCCCAATCTTCTATCCTCCCACTAGATTTGGCTACTTTATATGCCCTTGTTTTCAGTCGGATACTATCCTTTATTACTTTACTTAGCCACGGATGGCTGTCTTTTCTTTTACGCCCCTTTTTCCTCAGTGGAATATATTTTTCTTGAAAGTTGTGAAATATCTCCTTGAATGTACACCACTGCTCCTGTACCGTCTTACACCTTAATCTATTTTCCCAGTCCACTTTAGTCAACTCTGCTCTCATACCTTCATAGTCTCCTTTATTTAAGCTTAGTACGCTGGTGTGAGATCCAACTCTCTCACCCTCCAACTGAATTTGGAATTCAACCATGTTATGGTCACTCATACCAAGGGGATCCTTTACTAGGACATTTTTTATTAATCCTGTCTCATTGCACAGGACCAGATCTAAGATTGCCTGCCCCCTGGTTGGTTCAGTAACATACTGCTCAAGGAACCCATCCCTAATACACTCTATGAACTCTTCCTCAATGCTGCCATGCCCAATTTGATTTGTCCAGTCAATATGAAAGTTAAAATCTTCCATGATTATAGCTGTTCCCTTATTACAAGCCCCAATTATTTCCTGACTTATACTCCGATCAATAGAGTTGCAACTGTTAGGAGGCCTATAGACTACGCCCACTAGTGACTTTTTCCCCTTATTATTCTTTATCTCCACCCAAACTGTTTCACTATCCTGATCCTTTGACCCAATATCATTTCTCACTATTGCAGTGATTCCATCCTTTATTAACATAGCCACCCCACCTCCCTTTCCTTCCTGTCTGTCCTTCCTAATAGTCAAATACCCCTGGATGTTTAGTTCCCAGTCATGGTCACCTCGCAGCCATGTTTCTGTAATGGCCACCAGATCATACCCATGTGTAGTTATTTGTACCGTCAACTCATCTATTTTGTTATGAATGCTGCGTGCATTCAGGTAAAGAACTTTTAAATATGTTTTGTGACAATTTATTCCTGCTTTTACCCCCTTTACTACTTTACCTTTATCTTTATATATTCTGTCCCTTCCTGACATGCTCTGGTTTTTAATTTTCCCACTGCTACTTGGCTCTATTGCCTTCTCCGCTGACATTTTTATTTTTTGCTCTCTTGAAACCTCCCCCCCACTAATTAGTTTAAAGCCCTCTCTACAGCCCTAGTTATTCGATTCACCAGGATTCTAGTCCCAGCACTGGCCAAGTGAAGTCCATCCCAACAGAACAGCTCTCTCCTGTCCCAGTACTGGTGCCAGTGTCCCAAGAAGCAAAACCCATTTCTCCCACACCAGTCTTTGAGCCACACATTTAACTCTCTGATTTTATTTACCCTAGCCAAATTTGCTCGTGGCTCAGGTAGTAATCCAGAGATTATTACCCTTGTGGTTCTGCTTTTTAATTTGGCCCCTAGCTGCTCATACTCCCTCAGCAGAACCTCTTTCCTTGTCCTATCTATGTTGTTGGTACCAACATGGACCACGACAACTGGATCCTCCCCCTCCAAGTTTCTCTGCAGCCCAGAGGAGATGTCCTTAACCCTGGCACCGGGCAGGCAACACAACCTTCGGGACTCTCGCTCTCGGCTGCAAAGAACCCTATCTATCCCCCTTATGATACTATCCCCTACCACTACATTTCTATTTACTCCCCCCACTTGAATGGCCCCCCGTTCCACGGTACTGTGGCCAGGTTGCTCATCCTCCCTGCAGTCCCTGCTCCTGTCCTCACAGGGAGTAAGAGCCTCGAACCTGTTGGACAAGAGCAAGGGCCGCGGCTCCTCCAACACTACCTTCTGGATCCCCATACCTGCCTCACTCATAGTCACACCCTCCTGTCCCTGACCACGGACTACATCTGAATTAGTTAATCTAATTGGTGTGACTACTTCTTGGAACACAGAGTCCAGGTAACTCTCCCCCTCCCTGATGTGTCGCAGTGTTTGAAACTCGGACTCCAGCTCATCAACACGGAGCCGGAATTCCTCGAGCAGCCAACACTTACTGCAAATGTGATCACTATGAACACCAATGGTGTCCACCAGCTCCCATGTATTGCAGCAGTAACACATCACCTGCTCTCCCATTCTATGTAATTAATTAAATTTATTAATATTATTTTTAAATACCCTCTGCCCCGATTCTAGATGATGAATATCACACCTTAGAAACTATAAACTTAAACCTGTTCCACTTTCAGTCAGGAACAGATTGCAGTTTGACACCAATCTCTGATTTGACAGCATGTTTCCAGCATTCACCGTTGTTCTTCCTGACTCTAAACACAGTTGTAAAGGAGCCTTCTGTTCCGTGCCTAGGAGCTCTGAACCATGGAAGGGAGCGGCTGGGACACATTTCTTACAGGCCTCAAGAGTAACCCACATGACGACTTTGTTGTCAGTGAAGAGAGATGAGAAAGACCAAAGTGCCGTTTTCCTCTCTCAGTGTGGCCCTGAAGGACTGTGTCCAGGCTGAAGTTCTGTTCCCACCGTACGATCCTCCCCCAGATTGTCCTTTCTGAGCTCCAGCCAGGTGATGCTAAACACTCAAGTGGGAAAGAAAAAAATCTACAACAATGTGTTTAAAACAAAGCTGATTTATTTGACAGGTATCCAGAATATTGAACACCAGCCCAGTTATAGGAGTTATTAACATCAGCAGAAACAAACCCCAACTGTCAGAATGAGCATGGTTCAGTCCTGGATCTGATTAACAGCAGCAACAGCAGAATTCAAACCCAGCAGTCACATGTGAACTCGCTGGTGTGTCAGAAGGTGGGATGACTGAGTGAATCCCTTCCCACACACGGAGCAGGTGAACGGCCTCTCCCCAGTGTGAACTCGCTGGTGTCTCAGCAGGTGGGATGAATCAGTAAATCCCTTCCCACACTCGGAGCAGGTGAATGGCCTCTCCCCAGTATGAACTCGCTGGTGTCTCAGCAGATCTTTTTCGCTTTTAAATCCGTTCTCACAGTCAGAACATGTAAAAGGTCTCTTAACTGTGTGAACAAGTTGGTGTGCCAGTAGGTGGGATGACTGAGTGAATCTCTTTTCACACACAGGGCAGGTGAATGGCCTCTCCCCAGTGTGAATTCGCTGGTGTGTCAGCAGGTAGGATAACTGAGTGAATCCCTTCCCACACTCAGAGCAGGTGAACGGCCTCTCCCCGGTGTGAACTCGCTGGTGTATCAGCAGGTGGGATGATCGAGAGAATCCTTTCCCACACTCAGAGCAGGTGAACGGTCTCTCCCCAGTGTGACTATACTGGTGTGTCAGCAGATCATTTCTGCTTTTAAAGCTCTTCTCACAGTCAGAACATTGAAAAGGTCTGTTATTGGTGTGAACAAGTTGGTGAGTAGTGAGGTGGGATGAACAAGTGAATCCCTTCCCACACACGGAGCGGGTGAAAGGTCTCTCCCCAGTGTGAGTGCGCTGGTGGACAGTGAGCTCAGATGATCGCCTGAACCCAGTCCCGCAGTAAGAGCAGCTGAACGGTCTCTCCCCAGTGTGAACAGTTTGATGGCATGTCAGTTCCCCAGAACTTTTATAGCACTTCCCATAGTCCGGGCATTTAAAAGGTCTCTCGTCAGTGTGAACTCGCCCATGCTTCAGCAGATTTGATGAATTAATAAATCCTTCCCCACACTCGGAGCAGGTGAACGTCCTCTCCCCAGTGTGAACTCGCTGGTGTCTTAGCAGATCCTTTTTGCTTTTAAATCTCTTCTCACAGTCAGAACATGTAAAAAGCCTCATATCAGTGTGAACTCGCTGGTGTGTCAGTAGGTGGGATGACTGTGTGAATCCCTTTTCACACACAGTGCAGGTGAACGGTTTCTCCCCTGTGTGAACTCGCTGGTGTCTCAGTAGATGGGATGACTGAATGAATCTCTTCTCACACACAGGACAGGTGAATGGCCTCTCCCCAGTGTGAACTCACTGGTGTGTCAGCAGGTGGGATGACTGAGTGAATCCCTTCCCACACTCAGAGCAGGTGAACGGCCTCTCCCTGGTGTGAACTCGCTGGTGTGTCAGCAGGTGAGATGATCTCGTGAACCTCTTCCCGCAGAGAGAGCAGCTGAACGGTGTGTAACTGGTGTGAATGTGCTGGTGCTCCATCAGTGCCTCAGGTCATTTAAAACACTTTTCGCAGTCAGAGCCTTTGAACTCTCTCTCATCAGTGTGAACTTGCTGGTGTCTCAGCAGGGCAGATGACTGAGTGAATCTCTTCTCACACACAGGACAGGTGAACGGCCTCTCCCCGGTGTGACTGCGCCTATGAATTTCCAGAACAAACAGGTAATTGAATGGTGCTTTTTGCTTCCACATTCAGAGGCCGATGATATTCAGGTCCCAATTAATCGAGTCGCTCTGTCAGATGTTGAAGTGATGTTTGGTTTGAGCTTCCCCTCTGCAAATCCTCCCCTTCTAACATCCTGAAAAATGAATTTAAAACAGGAAAAAAGGAGCGTGAGATGAATCTGGTCATTTGCAGGGCTGGCACTAGAAAAACGTGACTATGAAAGCTGCCGAATTATCGTAAACATCCAACTGGCTCACTAATATCCTCCACAAGACTCTGGCCTCTACAGCAGGAGAGGAGAGATAGAAGTGGGTGGGGGTGAAGTAGAGGGCCTCTGTACATCTACAACTCGACAATAACTTTGACAAAACCTCCCAAACCCGTGACCTCCACCACCGAGAAGGACCAGGGCAGCAGGTGCATGGGAAAACCATCAACCCCAGGTTCCCCTACCGACCTGGAAATATATTGCTGTTTATCATCGCTGGGGCAAAATCCTGGAACTCCTTACCTAACAGCACTGTGAAAGTGCCTTCACCACACGGACTGCAGCGGTTCAAGAAGGTGGTGACTCACCACTACCTTCTCAGGGGCAATTAGGGATGGACAATATATGCTGGACTTCCCAGCGACAGCCACATCCCAAGAATGAAGTAAAAAAATCTGTATATGTAAAATAGATTAAAATCCTCTACAGAAATACTTGTTCCTAAAACAAGTCTTTTACATTGTAGGGACAGTGTCTGTTTAACAACCTAATCTCCCCCAGAATCCACCTCCCTTGACAGTCTCACATTGGAAATTGTTGGGTCCTCCTGGGTCAGAAGTACTGGGGGTTAAACCCAGCAGCTTCTCCTCCATCTCCACTCCAGCTCAAACTGAAGCAACAAAAAGACCTACACAGGTGGCCAGGGACCGACTTCCGCATCCAGCGCCCGCCCTGATACAACCTGGCTCTGGATTGGTCGGTCTCTGTTTCCAGGCTCGGTTCTGTGAGAAACGCCAGCAATAAAACAAAAACAAAATACTGCGGATGCTGGAAATCTGAAATAAAGAGAGAAAATTCTGGAAATCCTCAGCAGGTCAGGCGGCATCTGTGAAGAAAGAAACAGAGTTAATGTTTCAGGTCGATGACCTTTCGTCAGAACTGGAAAAAAGAGGAAATGGATCAGATTTTTAAGTAAGTGTAGGGGCTGGGAAAGGGGGGAGGGGATGAAAGAACTGTGATAGGATAGAAGGCAGGAGAGGTTAAGAGACAAAGGATTGCTGACTAATGGTGGCCGCAGCACCCACAATCCCCCGCACCCCAGAAACCGCTCTATCCAACGCGCTGATTTCCCCGCTGAGAGTGCACATGCTCCCTGGGGCCACGGGCCATTCTGGGAGCCTGGCTCCTGTCCTTTGCTCCAAGTCCGACTCGGTGGAACCAGCTGAAGAAACCGGGAAGTGGTGGCGGATGGGGGAGGCGCTGCACCCTGGGTTTCCTGGTGCCGGGGCCCTGGCCGCAAGACCTGTCCTTTGTCCCGAGTCGGACTCAGTGGAAAATGGTGAAGACTCCCCTCTCTCTTCTCCCCTAAAGGTGCTATCGCTGGCTCAACCCCCCAATACTCTGTCCTTCCTTACAAGCTTTCCCTCTGTAATATCTCCCAATTCTGGCGAGGGGCTCTCCCTGACCAGTCATCAATTCTCCTCCATTTACAGACACTCCCTGACCAGTCTCCATTTCTCCTCCATTTACAGACGCTCCCTGACCGGTCACCATTTCTCCTCCATTTACAGACGCTCCCTGACTCACTCCCTGTCTGTCCCGGAGTTTGGCGCTTTGTTGAGATTCGGGCCGGAGTGAAACGGGAACCCGCGGGTGGGGGCAGATAATGTTCACTGCTCTATAATCGGGCCTGGGGCCGCACTTGGGGTGTGCGAAGCCCGCGTCCCCCCGAGGTTCATTAACCTGCCTCCCTCTGACCTGCTTCAGCCTCGCCACCCGCGCATGCTCAGCTCACACTGCCCAACAATCAGCCTCTACTGCGCATGCTCAGATCACGCTGCCCAACACTCAGCCTCTCCTGCGCATGCTCAGCTCACACTGCCCAACAGACTCTCCCGCGCATCCTGAGCTCACACTGCCCGACAATCAGCCTCTCCCGCGCATGCTCAGCTCGCACTGCCCAACAAACAGCCTCTACTGCGCATGCTCAGCTCACGCTGCCCAACAATCAGCCTCTCCCGCGCATGCTCAGCTCAAATTGCTGAATCATCCCTTTGTCATTTAATCTGGTATCATTCTACTAAATCTTTTTTGCACCTATTGCCAGTGCCTCTATATCCATTAATAATAGAGTAGAACAGTTCACAGTAGTCCAAGTGTGGTCTAACAGGGGTTCTGTACAAGTTTAACATAACTGCTGTGCTTTTCAACTCTAATTGTTGCTTGCGATTCCTGCGCCATGTGGGAACTTCTGGACACTTCACGTGTCTTGGGGGACCATGTGTATCGGAAGTGTTTCCAGCTGCTTGAGCTCGAGCTCAGGGTTTCCGAGCTTGAGGGGCAGCTGGAGTCACTGCGGAGCATCAGGGAGGCTGAGAGTTTCCTGGACCGTACGTTCCAGGAGGTGGCCACCCCACAGGCAGAGAGAGTTCAGGATAGTAAATGGGTGGCCATCCAGAAGAGTAGGAAGAGGCAGGATGTGCTGGAGTCTTCAGGGGGGTCACTCTCAAACGCAGCACTGGGGACTGCTGGGAGTGACGACTCCTTGAAGGAGTGCAGTCCAGACCATGGCACCAATGGGCAAGGGATGGCACGGGGTGTAGTGTATGTAACCTGTACCACCTTAAGCGACTACCTTAAGGTGATGAACTACTTTCTGATGGCTCCTGTATATTGTAGTACCGGTGGTGACCACACCGGTATATAAACCCTGTGGAGCAGTTTGTATTTCAGTTCAGCCCTGACCCTCAATTACTAAAGACCTGTTTAAGTATTCTGTTGTCTGTGTCCAGTTATTCAGCATAACTACATTTGGAAAACACAGACTCAACAGTGACGACGAGTCTGATCGTACCTAGCGGCAGTTTTGCATCCAAGGAAGCTTCGTCCTCAGAACGGGCGTCGAAAAGGGGCATCCGCCCTCATCATCCTGCTGAGCACCGCATCGCATGGGAGGCATCGAGAACCCGGTTTGGATTTGTTGGCCACGAAGTCCACCATCAGCAACAGGCAGTGATCATCCCTTCTACGACAGCGGCGGGTAAGCCCGATCTAGCGACACGGAGAGAAAGTCGGCCGAGTTGTCAGTGGGAGAAGGGGAGGGAAACCGAAGAAAAGGGCGGAGAACACGACTGCAGCCGGTGAAAAGGGCCGGACTGCAATCGGGCAGAGATGCGCAGCAGCCAGAAAAGCGTTAATGTCCACGAGGACCACGGGAGCGGCGGGGAACAAGAGCAGCAGCGTCGGGGGAAATAAGGACCGCTGGGAGGCGAGAACGGCAACAGCGTGGTAATCACCATTTTAGTCGGCGGGGGAAGAAGATAAGCGCGGGAAAAGCCGCCAAGCGCGGGAAGCCGCCATTTTGGAAAAATAAATAAAATAACGGAAACTCAACAAGATGCCAAAAACGGGTAACATCACTGCTTTTGATAGCGATGTAGAAGATTGGGCCACTTATGTGGAACGCGTTGAAGTTTACTGTACAGCGAATGAGGTACCGGCGGATAAGAAAGCACTAACCATATTAAACTCGATGGGTGCGAAGACGTACGGGTTATTAAGGCACCTTGTAACACCAGATAAACTGGTAGGAAAGAGTTTCGCTGAGATTGTTACTATCCTGCAAGAGCATTTAAACCCCACGCCGCTGCTGATAGCGGAACAATTTAAATTTTACAAAAGAATTCAGCTTAAAGAGGAAAGCAACGCTGAATTCTTAATCGAACTGCGCAAGTTATCAAAGTACTGTCAGTTCGGTACAGGACTAGCAGATGCTCTGAGAGATAAGTTCGTGTGTGGGCTACTAAAGGAAGGAACCCAGAAGCAACTACTAGAGGAAAAGGATCTTACGCTGGACAAAGCTTTCAGCATTGCAGCATCGCACCAGGCAGCAGCACGAGGCACTGCGGAAATGCAGCAAAGGCCATCGGAATTCAGCACCAATGAAATGGCATTGGGTGTAGCAAAGTGTTATCGTTGCGGAAGGACAACGCATGATCAGAACCAGTGCTGGTTCAAAGATAAAGAATGCAGGAAATGGGGCAGACTTGGTCACATAGCGAAAGTATGCCGGTCAGGAAAGAAGACCAGCAACAAAAAGTCACCGCAGGAGAAGTACAAGAAAGTACACAAGGTGACAGAGAACAGTTCAGATGAACAAAAGACGGATTCAGACTCCAGCAGTAAGGTTGTCTAAAAATACATAATGTGGGTAACACAGCAGACCACCAAACTATCTGGGTCATGCTTCGGATAGCAGGAGTCCAAGTGAAGATGGAATTGGACACTGGATCGGCATTGACGGTCATGAATAAGCAAGAGTACAAAAGGTTATTCTAACACATTCCCCTGAGGGATACGGAGATTGTATTGAAAACATACACGGGGCAAAGAGTATACCCCATCGGAAAGATAAAGGTAAAGGTGGTCTACAATGGTAAAGAAAGTCAGGGAATGGACTTGTATGTGTTACCTGAGGGAGGTCCACCACTACTGGGATGGGAATGGATCCGGAGAATAAATATGGACTGGCATTCCTTACAAGCACTAACTGTAGATTCCTGTAAAGAGGACGATGTCAAACCTAAACGACTGTCCAAAATATTGGGTGATGCTGAGGTGTTCCAACAGGGACTGGGAACACTGAAAGGAATTACGGCAAACATCAAGGTTGAAGAACATGCAAATCCAAAATTTTTCAAAGCCAGACCGGTACCTTATGCGATATGACCTGCTGTGGAAGCAGAGCTGGAAGGGCTAGAACGTTCAGGAGTACTGTCAAAGGTGGACTGGAGCGAATGGGCCACGCCCATTGTTCCCGTCATGAAGCGTTCATTGAGCAACAAGCTGGGGGAACCTGGGAAAGTTCACATCTGTGGCGATTTCAAGATCACTGTTAATCCAGTTCTTCACACGGTGCAATATCCGCTTCCGCGGATTGAGGATATCTTCGCTTCGCTGTCTGGCGGGAAACACTTCACCAAGATAGACCTGGCGCAGGCGTACTTACAGATGGAAGTTGATGAAGCGTCACGCCAGTATCTCACGATCAACACACATAAGGGCTTATATCAGTATAATAGACTGGTTTTTGGAGTGGCATCGGCTCCAGCGATTTGGCAAAGGGCCATGGAGCAGGTATTACAGGGAATTCCAGGCACACAATGCTACCTGGACGACATTCTGATTACAGGAGATGATGATAAGGAACATCTCGCGAATTTGGAGCAGGTGCTCACCAGATTGAAAGAATATGGACTCAGAGTTAATCGCCAGAAATGTGAGTTCTTTCAGAAGCGAATCGCGTACTGCGGTCACGTCATTGACCAGGAGGGGCTTCATAAGTCACCTGACAAGATTGAAGCTGTTGTGAAAGCTCCCGCTCCGGAAAATGTATCCCAGTTGAGGTCGTTCCTTGGGTTGATTAACTATTACCACAAGTTTCTTCCAAATTTATCCACGGTGTTACATCCGCTGAACACTCTTTTACAAATGGGAGTACCATGGAAGTGGAGCGAGGACTGTAAGCGGGCTTTTCAAAAAGGCAAGGCACTGATCACCTCTAAGGAAGTGTTGGCTCACTTTAACCCAACGCTGCCTATTCGTTTAGCTTGTGATGCTTCTCCATATGGTATCGGGGCAGTGCTCTCACATAAGTTGCCAAATGGCTTGGAAAGGCCAGTCGCGTTTGCATCCAGATCATTGACCTCCGCTGAGCGCAACTATGCTCAGATAGATAGGGAGGCTCTCAGCCTCGTGTGGGGAGTTAAGAAATTTAACCATTACCTGCAAGGCCAAAGGTTTATGCTGCTGACAGATCACCAGCCGTTGGTTTCCATCTTTAACCCTAAGAAGGGTGTTCCGGTTATGACGGCGCAGAGGCTTCAGAGATGGTCCCTTTTCCTAGGGGCACATCAATATGATATCGAATTCAAAGGTACAAAGCAACATGGTAATGCTGATGGGCTGTCGCGCCTGCCACTACCTACAGCGGAAGAGGCACCGGCAGTTGACCCTGTCGAGATATTTCACTCGACCATCATCGAATGCTTACCAGTCACCAATGCGAGTATTGAGAGACCAGAAATGACCCGACACTGTCTCGGTTCTACGATTTGACAGTGAAGGGATGGCCAACACATGGCGAACCACTGTTACCGGCATTCTCAGCCAGACGAGAGCAGCTGTCCGTCTGTCAAGGCACATTGATGTATGGAACAAGGGTGATTATTCCTCCTAAATTAAGGGAGAGAGTTCTGAAGGAACTGCATGAAGGTCATCTGGGGGGAGTCAAGATGAAAGGCCTTGCTAGGGCTTATGTGTGGTGGCCAGGTATCGACAAACAAATAGCGGATCTGACTAAAAGCTGCTCAGGGTGCCAAAAAGTTCAAAATGCACCTCCAATTGCACCGCTGCATCCGTGGGAATGGCCTTCAACCCCATGGCAACGTGTGCATATCGACTTTGCAGGTCCATTCATGGATTCCATGTTTTTGATAGCGGTAGACGCACATTCTAAATGGCCAGAAGTGATTAAGATGTCGACCACTACCTCTGAAAAGACGATCGCAGTTCTAAGAACCATATTTGCAAGGAATGGGCTGCCGGAACAAATATGTTCAGACAACGGACCACAGTTCGTGTCAGAAGAATTCCAGAAATTCATGAAGAAGAATGGGGTGAAACACTATACATCTGCCCAATATCATCCGGCTACAAATGGGTTGGCCGAGAGATTTGTACAAACGTTCAAAAAGGCGATAAAGGCCATGAGCGAAGACCATATTCCACTACAACACAAGGTGGACAATTTCCTGATGGCATATCGAAACGCCACGCATGCAGTGACAAATCAAAGCCCTGCCATAATGTTCTATAACAGGAGGTTGCGGTCCCGATTGGATTTGTTAAAACCCAATGTGCGTAGGGAAGTCGAAAACAAACAATTCCAGCACGTAAATAACAAGGGCACTCGGAGTTTCGAAATAGGACAACCAGTGTTGGCCAGGGACTATAGGAATGATAAATGGCAATCCGGAACAATTCGTGCCCGACAAGGACCCTTGATGTACACGGTAGACGTTGGTGAGAATGTAATACGACGTCATGCTGACCAACTTGTGGAATCGAGAACAAGGGTCGACCCCATGTCTACGGCAGAGACACCAGTTGAAGAAGTTATTGAGCTTGTAGCATCTACCTCAGACTCGAACGTACATGATGATGTTCAATCCATAAGAGATCAAATGGATGAGTCACCCCAGCAACGAGAACCAGAGACCCCTGAAAGGCGCTATCCGGCCCGGATCAGGAGGCCTCCTCAGAGACTGAATCTTTGAACAGTTTTGTATGAAAGTTGTATATATGTTATCCATGTTATGTTTAAATTGGGGTGTACACTGTTAAGCTAAAAGGGGAGGAATTGTAGTGTATGTAACCTGTACCACCTTAAGAGACTACCTTAAGGTGATGAACTACTTTCTGATGGCTCCTGTATATTGTAGTACCGGTGGTGACCACACCGGTATATAAACCCTGTGGAGCAGTTTGTATTTCAGTTCAGCACTGACCCTCAATTACTAAAGACCTGTTTAAGTATTCTGTTGTCTGTGTCCAGTTATTCAGCATAACTACATTTGGAAAACACAGACTCAACACAGGGGGAACAGCAAAGAGTAGAAATGCAGTCATCATAGGAGTCATAGAGTCATAATGGCACAGAAGGAGGCCATTCAGCCTGAGTCTGTGCCAGCTCTCTGTAGAGCAATCCAGTCAGTCCCATTCCCCCGCTCTATCCCCGTAGCCCTGCAAGTTTATTTCCCTCAAGTGCCTATCCAGTCTCCCCTTGAAAACATTGAGTGTCTCCGCTTCCAACACTTCAGTCGGCAGCGAGTTCCAGATCATCACCACTCGGTGTAAAAATGTTTTCCCTCACATCTCCCCTCTATCTCTTGCCCAAAAGCTTAAATCTGTGTTCCCTAGTCCTTGTGCCATCAACTAGTGGGAACAGCCTTTCCCCGGCTAGCCTATCCAAACCCGTCATAATCTTGTACACCTCTATCAAATCACCCCTCAACCTCCTTTGCTCTAATGAAAACAAATCCAGCTTCTCCAACCTGTCCTTGTAGCTAAGATCCCCCATCCCCAGAACTATTCTGGTAAATCTCCTCTGCACCCTCTCAAGGGCCTTCACATCCTTCCTAAAGTGTGACCAGAACTGGAGGCAATACTCCAGTTGTGGCCTAACCAGCACTTTATAAAGGTTCATAACTTCTTCATAGCTAGCATAACTTCTCTACTTTTGTACTCAATACCTCTATTTATGAAGCCCAAGATCCCATATGCTTTGTTAACCACTCTCTCAATATGTCCTGCCACCTTCAGGGACCTATGCACATTAACTCTCAGGTCCCTCTGTCCCTGCACACTCTTTAAAACTGTGCCATTAAGTGTATATTGCCTCTCCCTGTTCCTTCTGCCAAAATGCATCACCTCACACTTATTAAATTCCATCTGCCACTTGTCTGCCCATTCTGCTAGCCTTTCTATGTCCTGTTGCAGTCGATTGATATCATCATCACTGTTTTCCACACCCCAAAGCTTGGTGTCATTGAGTATTCTAGCCTTGCCCTGTGCCTCTAAGCATATATCACTTTCTTTGTCTCTAACAGGCCCCACCCCGCCTCTTACTACCCGCTACTATTTACATGCCGGTAGAAGATTTTTGGGTTCCCTTTTATGTTAACTGCCATTCTAATCTCATATTTTCTCTTTGCCAATCTTATTTTCATCTTCACATTCCCACTCAACTTATTGTATTTGGTCTGGTTCTCCCTTGAAGAATTCACCTGACATGCATCATACACCCTCTTTTTTTGTTTCATCATCTTCTCTATCTCCCTCGTCATCCAAGGAGCCCTTGCTTTGGTTCCCTTACCCTTCCCTCTTGTTGGAATGTACCTTGCCTGTACTTGGAACATCTCCTCATTAAAGATCACCCATTGTTCCATTACAGTTTTTCCTGTCAGTCTTTGGTTCCATTTTACCTTGGCTAGATCCTTTCACTTCCCATTGAAGTTAGCCCTATTCCAGTTTAGAAGTTCCACTCTAGATTGCTCCTTGCTCCTCTCCATTGCTAATCTAAATCTTATGATACGATGATCACTCGTACCCAAGTGTTCTTCCACAGACACTTGGTCAACCTGGCCCACCTCATTCCCCAGCACCAGATCCAGCAATGCCTCCTTCCTAGTTGGGCCAAGAACATATTGGTCAAGGAAATTATCCTGAACACATTTCAGAAATTCCTCCCCCTCCTTTCCCTTTACTCTAGCATTATCCCAATCGATATTTGGGTAATTAAAGTCTCCCAATATCACCACTCTATAGCTCTTGCATATCTCTCCGATTTCCCTGCAGATTAGCTCTTCTACCTCCCTCTCACTATTTGGAGATCTATACAATACCCCCAATAGCGTGATCATATTCTTTTTGCTCCTCAACTCTAACCAAATGGATTCTGTCTTTGTTCCCTTTCCAACACTACAATGTCTTCCTTAATCAGCACTGCCACCCCACCTCCCTTTCTTCCTTCCTTATCTTTTCTGAACACCCTGTACCCTTGAATATTAAGTGCCCAGTCCTCACCGTTTTCAAGCCACGTTTCTGTTATTGCCAAAACATCATATTGCCACACGGCTAATTGTGCTTGTAGCTCACCAACCGTATTCACCACACTTTGTGCATTTACGTACATGCATTCTAAACCCAGTTTTGAATTTTTCATAGCCTTCCTTAGTCTGCTCCTATCTAATATATTACTACTTCCGCCTCTGGTACTATCCGTCAGTTGTTGGGAAATTACTGGAATCTATCAGAGACAAAATGATTGAGCACTTGAACAAGTACGAGCTGATCAAAGGAAGTCAGTGTGGATTTGTGATGGGTAGGTCATGTCTGACTAACCTGGATGAATTTTTGAGGTCTCTAATAAGGTAGACATGGAGGTGTCTATGGATGTTGTCTATAGATTTCCAGAAGGCATTTAATAAGGTTCAGCACAAGAGATGATTAGCAAAATTAAAAGCATAAAAAATTGAAAATCACCTTGTGACAAGGGTTGGGAATTGGTTGGGAGGTAGGAGACAGAGACTGGGATAAAGGGAACGTACTCTGAGTGGCAGGATGTGTCATGGATTGTCCCTGGGGATCTGTACTGGAGCCTCAGCTTTTCACCATATACACCATTGACTGGGATGAACATAGAAACATAGAAGATAGGAGCAGGAGTAGGCCATTCGGCCCCTCGAGCCTACTCCGCCATTCAATACGATCATGGCTGATCATCCAAATTCAGTACCCTGTCCCTGCCTTCTCCCCATATCCCTTGATCCCTTTAGCTTTGAGAAATATATCCAAATCCTTCTTGAATATATTTAATGAATTGACCTCTACTGCCTTCTGTAGTAGAGAATTCCACAGATTCACCACTCTCTGGGTGAAGAAATTCCTCCTCATTTCTGTCCTAAATGGCCTACCCCTTATCCTTAGACTGTGACCCCTGGTTCTGGACTCCCCGGCCATCGGGAACATTCTTCCTGTATCTAGTCTGTCCAGTCCTGTCAGAATTTTATGTTTCAATGAGATCCCCTCTCATTCTTCTAAACTCCAGCGAGTATAAGCCCAATCAATCCAATCTCTCCTCATATGTCATTCCTGCCATCCCAGGTATCAGCCTGGTGAATCTTTGCTGAACTCCTTCCATGGCAAGAACATCCTTCCTCAGATAAGGCGACCAAAACTGCACACAATACTCAAGATGTGGTCTCACCAAGGCCCTGTACAACTGCAGCAAGACATCCTTGTTCCTGTACTCAAACCCTCTCGCTACGAAGGCCAACTTACCATTTGCCTTCTTAACCGCCTGCTGCACCTGCACGCTTACCTTCAGCGAGAGGAGAAGAGAGAAGAAGGGAGAGTTTTATATTCAAGTTTCCAGGTGATGTTAAATTAGGAGGCACAAGAAGGTGTGTAGATGGGAGCAGGAAGTTACAAAGGGACAGAGACAGATTAAGTGAGTGGGCAACACTGTGGCAGATGGAGCTCAATGTGGGGAAATGTGAGGTCGTCCACTTGGGATGCAAGAAAGATAAATCCGAGTGTGAGAGACTGGGAACTGTGGAGGAGCAAAGGGATTTGGGTGTCGATGTACACAAATCACTAAAAGCCAGTGCACAGATACAGAAAGTAATGACAATGGTAATGGAATGTTGTGGCGACACGCCACCACTGGACACAATCCGCTCACGGCGGTACGGACTGTTTAAGCAGACGCCCCCAACCGGGGGCCCTTTCCTCCAGCAACTTGTTTCCCACAGGGACAGGCTGCTGGGAGCACTTCCTGTCTGGGGAGTATATAAGTCAGGCGCGGGCTCTTCCAGTTCCTGTTTTGCCATGAGGCTGAAATAAAAAGCTGTTCTGTTTTACTAGCTCTGGTCTCGACTCCCACGTTTGCCGCGGTATCTCAACACTGGTGACCCCGACGCTCAGGACGAATCCTAAGCTAGCATGGCGGATACAAACGCAGTCACGGTTAAATTACCAGGCTTTTGGGAAAACTTGGCCGAAGCCTGGTTCGTTCAAGCCGAGTCCAGATTCCGGCTGAAAGGCATCACAGGCGACACCACAAAGTACGACTACCTCGTCTCCTCGCTCACGTACGCTACCGTCCCCAAAGTTTGGGCAGCGCTGCAGGACCCACCACAGACTGGCAAGTACGAACATCTGAAGGCTGCGCTCCTTAAAAAATTTCAAACGTCCTCTTACCAGCGCCACTGCCAACTCCTTGACCTCCCCGGCCTCGGTGACGCTTCACCATCAGACCTGCTTTCCCACATGCTGTCCCTCGCGGACGACAAGCCCCCCGGCACCCTCTTTCGCACGCTTTTCATTCGGCAGCTTCCCGCCAGCATCCGCCCGCTCATTGTGGAGTCCGGCTCCACGGACCTGAATGACATAGCAGAAAAGGCCGACCGGCTGCTCTCTGCACAGTCCGCACGCGACGTCACGCCCAACCTCGCGGCAACGACCATGCGGTCTCCCCGGCCCACCAGGCCCGCCCGCCCTACCACTCCGGGCCACTGTTACTACCACAACCGTTTTGGCACTGAGGCCCAACGCTGCACGCCACCGTGTACCTTCAATTCCCCCCCTGCACCGGCCCCCGCGATGGCCATGGGGCAAAAGGGGCCTCTACTGTACGTCACTGATGACAGAACCAACCGCCGATTTCTGTGCGACACAGGGGCCCAGCACAGCATCACCCCCGCCTCCGCCCTCGAAATCCAATGCGGCACACGAGGTATCACGCTGGCCGCCGCCAATGGCTCGGACATCCGCACATATGGCACCCGCATGGTCACGCTCGACCTCGCGGGCCGCCGCTACCGCTGGGAGTTCCTCACCGCCGAGGTCCTCTGCCCACTCATCGGCGCCGACTTCCTACGCGCCCACGGCCTCCTTGTCGACATTCCGAGGCACCGCCTCGTCGACGCCAACACTATGGCCACCATCCCCGGCGCCTTTACCCCGGACCGTTCGGCCGGCCTGACGACCTACTGCCTCGCCAGGGCCGCGGACGACTACTCGGCACTCCTAGCCGAGTTTCCCGCCCTCACCAACCTGACCTTTTCGGCCAAAGCCGCCAAACACGGGGTGGAGCACTATATCCCCACCACCGGCCCTCCAGTTTCTGCCCACGCCCGCAGGCTCAACCCGGCCAAGCTGGAAATCGCGCGGGCCGAGTTCACCACCATGGAACAACTCGGCATCATCCGCCGCTCCAGCAGCCCCTGGGCCTCGCCCCTCCACATCGCCCCTAAGCCCGGCGGAGGCTGGCGCCCTTGTGGGGACTACCGCCGCCTTAACGACGCCACCACCCCCGACCGATGCCCGGTGCCTCACATACAGGACTTCTCGGCCCGACTGGCCGGACGAACCGTCTTTTCCAAAGTCGACCTGGTGCGCGGTTACCACCAAGTCCCCGTACACTCCGCGGACATCCCCAAAATGGCCGTCATCACCCCATTCGGCCTGTTCGAGTTCCTGAGGATGCCCTTCGGCCTCAAGAATGCAGCCCAGGCTTTCCAGCGCCTTATGGACTCGGTCCTGCGGGACCTGAACTTCCTATTCGTCTATCTAGACGACATTCTCGTGGCCAGCTCCTCCAAACAGGAACACCTCGAACACCTTCACGTCCTGTTCGGGCGCCTAGCCCAACACGGGCTCATCCTCAGCCCGGCGAAGTGCCAATTCGGCCTAACCGAGATCGATTTTCTCGGTCACCACATCACCCCTGCTGGGGCCGTCCCCCTGCCCAACAAGGTGCAGGCCGTCCAGCAGTTCCCCCGCCCCACAACCATCAAGGGCCTCCAGGAGTTCCTCGGGATGGTGAACTTCTACAACAGGTTCATCCCCAGAGCTGCAGCCCTCATGAAGCCCCTATACGACACCCTCTGAGGTAAATCCGGCAAGATGGCCGTAGCCTGGACCACTGACACGTCAGCCGCCTTCGATGCCACCAAAAACGCGCTCGCCGACGCCACTCTGCTCGCGCACCCGAGGGCCGACGCCCGGGTCGCGCTCACCACCGACGCCTCTGACCACGCGGTCGGGGCCGTGTTCGAGCAGTGGGTTAATGGCGCGTGGCAGCCACTTGCCTTCTACAGCCGCCAACTGCGCCCCCCGGAGATCAAATACTCCACTTTCGACCGCGAGCTTCTCGCGCTCCACCTGTCGGTCCGCCATTTCAGGTTCCTCCTGGAAGGCCGCCCCTTCACCATGTACGTGGACCACAAGCCACTCACATACGCGATGGCCAAGCACACCGAACCCTGGTCCGCTCGGCAGCAACGCCAGCTCGCGGCCGTTCACGAGTTTACCACGGACATCCAGCACGTCTCCGGTAGAGACAACGTTGTCGCCAACTGCCTTTCCCGTCCCGCCATCTGCGCGAAGCACCTCGCGGTCGACTACTCGCAAATAGCAGCGGCCCAGCTCACGGACCCAGACCTCCTCTCGGCGGCTACCAGCCTGCCAGGGCTACGCCTAGCCAAGGTCGCGCACGGGCCCGAAGCCACGGCAGTTACTTGCGACGTCTCACTCGGCCAACCCAGGCCGGTCGTCCCTGAAACCTGGCACCGCCGCGTCTTCGACGCGCTCCACGGGCTCTCCCACCCGGGTTCCCGCGCGTCCGTCAAACTCCTCTCCCAGCGTTTCGTCTGGCGCGGCCTCAGCAGAGATGTTCGGACTTGGGCCACCTCCTGCCTCGCCTGCCAATGGGCTAAGGTACAACGGCATACAAAAGCACCCCTGGGAGACTTCGAGGTACCCAGCCGCCGCTTCGACCACGTACACGTCGACATCGTCGGGCCCCTGCCGCCATCGCAAGGCCAGACTTATCTCCTCATGATGGTCGACCGCTACACACGCTGGCCTGAGGCAGTGCCGCTGACCTCCACCACCACAGCCGACATCGCCAGGGCGTTCGTTAACACCTGGGTAGCGAGGTTCGGCGTACCGGCCGACATAACCTCCGACAGAGGCACCCAGTTCACCTCCGAACTCTGGACGGCCACAGCACGCAACCTCGGTGTGACGCTCCACCGAACCACGGCGTACCACCCGCAGGCCAACGGGCTTTGTGAATGCTTCCACCGGTCACTCAAGGCCTCACTCCGCGCCGGCCTGCAGGACAGTACCTGGACTGACCGCCTACTGTGGGTACTACTAGGCCTACGCACCGCGGTCAAAGAAGACCTCCAGTCCTCGGCAGCGGAGTTAGTCTACGGACAACCGCTGCGCATCCCAGGCGAATTCCTTCCGGAGGCTACCACGCCTTGGTCGGCCGACCAGCAGCGGCTCAACTTTTTCTCTTTCGCTCAGCAGTTCGCCCCACTTCCGGTCAACCAACACAGCGAACTTGCACCTCACGTTCCGCCAAATTTACAGCAGGCGCGCTTCGTCTTCGTGCGACACGACGCGCACCGCGGACCCCTGCGACCCCCGTACGACGGACCGTACGAAGTACTACAAACCAGGGACAAGGTCTTCAAGCTGCGACTCGGCGACAGGGTCGAGACAGTCTCCATCGACCGGCTCAAACCAGCACACACAGAACCAGGGGAACAGGTCCCCGTGGCCCGGCCTCCAACTAGAGGCCGTCCCGCCAGCAAGCCAGCACAGCTGGCGGCGAACCGCCAGGCCCCGCCAACTGGACCGGCGATCACGCAGAGCCGCTGCGGCAGAACCATCAGACCACCGTCACGACTCGTCCACTCCTCCTAAGCGGATTCTTGGGGGAGCTCTGTGGCGACACGCCACCACTGGACACAATCCACTCACGGCGGTACGGACAGTTTAAGCAGACGCCCCCAACCGGGGGCCCTTTCCTCCAGCAACTTGTTTCCCACAGGGACAGGCTGCCGGGAGCACTTCCTGTCTGGGGAGTATTTAAGTCAGGCGTGGGCTCTTCCAGTTCCTGTTTTGCAATGAGGCTGAAATAAAAAGCTGTTCTGTTTTACTAGCTCTGGTCTCGACTCCCACGTTTGCCGCGGTATCTCAACAATGTTGTCCTTTATCTCGAGGGGCTGGAATACAAAGGGGGGAAAATGATGCTTCAGTTGTACAGAGCCTGGGTCAGAGCCCATCTGGAGAAGTGTGTTCAGTACTGGGCACTGATCCTCAGGAAGGATACCCTGGCCTAGGAGGGGGTGCAGTGCAGATTCACCAGAATGATACTGGGGCTTGAAGGCTTCAATTATGATGTCAGGTTGCATAAACTTGGTTTCGAACATTGAGGGGTAATCTGATCAGGGTATTTACAATGAGAAAGGGATTCCCTAATGTCCAAATAGAAACTATTTTCTCTGGAAGGCGAGTCCAGAACAAGAGGGCAACACCTTCAAATTAAGGCTAGGCTTCCAAGGAGCGAAATCAGGAAGCACTTTTTCACAAAAGGATAGTGGAAATCTGCCCAGGGTGATTGAAGTGGACCCTGTGATATAATAGAATCTTCTGCCCTGTCAGACTTGGACATCTTGTAGATCCATCTTTTAAAAATTACATAGAATACACAGCACAGAAACAGGCCATTCGGCCCAACCAGTCCATGCCGGCGTTTATGCTCCACTCGAGCCTCCTCCCGTCTTTCCTCATCTAAATCTATCCGCATAACCCTCTATTCCCTTCTCCCTCATATGCTTATCTAGCCTCTCCTTAAATGCATCTACACTATTCAACTCAACGGGATTCTTTTATTTTTCCTACCACTGATGTTAAGCTGACTGGTCTATTGTTCCTTGGACATATTCTATCTGCTTTCTTAAATATAGGTATTACGTTAGCTATCCGCCAGTCCTCTGGCACTACACCTTTTCGTAAAGAATTATTAAATATGTGTAACAGTGTCTCTGCTATCTCTTTGGATTCTTTTAAGATGCGCGGATGAAATCCATCCGGACCAGGGGATTTATCTTCTTTGAGTTTGATTAGTTTACTTAATAGTTCTCTTTTTATTTTAAATACGGTTATATCATTTCTAATCACAGCTTCCGATGTCATGCCCACCTGCTCTGTCTCCATGGTAAATACTGAAGCAAAGTAATTAATATTTCTGCCATTTTGCCTGTGAGATTATCCTGTCCATCCCTTAGTGGCCCTATTTCCATCCCAACTTTCCTTTTTTTTTATTTATGTGCCTGTAGAACATTTTACTATTTTGTTTTAGATTCCTTGGTAATTTAATTTCATACTTCCTCTTTGCCTTCCTAATTGTTTTTTTGACTTCTCTCCTAATCTCTTCGTATTCTCTCTCGTCATGCTCATCCCTGCTGTCCACGTACTTAGTGTATGCCTCTTTCCTTAACCTCAATTTGTCCCTCATGTCTTTATTCATTCATGGTGACCCATTACTGTTTAGTCTGTTCTTTTTTTTAGCGGAATATATTATTCCTGGACTCTGTTGAACACCGTTTTAAATGTTTCCCATTGCTGTTCTACATCAGTGTTTGCCATTATTGTTGTCCATTTGATTTTCCCAAGTTCTATTCTCAGCTCCTCAAAATCGGCTTTTCTCTAATCTATTACCCTGGTCTTTGTCATGGTTGTGTCATTATCATTTATTATCTTAAAGTATATTATATTATGGTCACTATTGCCTCGATGTTCCCCTACTTTTACTTCTCTTATCTGCTCTGGTTCATTCCCCATTACTAGATCAAGTAGCAAATCCTCCCTTGTTGGGCTTCTTACACACTGGGTTAGAAAGGAGTCCTGTACACATTTAACAAACTCCATTCACTTATCCCCTTTACCTATCTCTTCTGGCCAATTAAGTTTGGGACAGTTGAAATCCCCCATGATTATTATTCTATGTGTTTTACGTTGTTTGCTTATTTCATCCTCCACCTCCCTTCCACTATTAGGTGGTCTGTACACTACCTCTATTAGTATGACTGATCCTTTATTATCTTTTATCTCTATTCACATGGATTCTATTTCTGTCTTTCTACTGCCATTCTGTTATCTCTAATAAGTACAGATACTCCACCTCGCCCTTTTCCCTCTGTATCTTTTCTAAATATGTTATACCCTGCAATGTTTAAATCCCAGTTTTGATTTTTTTGTAACCATGACTCAGTAATCCGTACTATTTCTGGTTCCTTGCAACATATTATTGCCTCCAGTTCCCCTATTTTATTACGGGCAATCTGTTTAGGAACACAGTTCCAAGATTGCACTCACTTCATAACAAGTCCTCAATCAGCTCGTCTTATCATGAAGATATCAAGGACTGGACACACTGTGTTTAAAAGAAAGCTGATATAATTGACATTTATCCAGAATATCAAACTATAGCCCAGTTATGGATGTTATTAACATCAGCAGAAACAAACCCCAACTATCAGAGTGAACATGGTTCAGTCCTGGTTGTGATTAACAGCAGCAAAAACTGCAGAATCCAACCCTTGCAGTCATTTGTGAACACGCTGGTGTCTCAGCAGGTGGAATGAATAAGTGAATCTCATCCCACACACGGAGCATGTGAATGGCCCCTCCCCAGTGTGAACTCGCTGGTGAATCTGCAGGTTGGATGACCGAGTGAATCTCTTCCCACACACAGAGCAGGTGAACAGCCTTTCCCCAGTGTGAATGCGCTGGTGTGTCAGCAGTTCCCTTCTGCATTTAAAGCTCTTCTCGCAGTCAGAACATTGAAAAGGTCTCTTATCAGAGTGAACCCGTTGGTGGTCAATCAGGGTGGATGAATTAAAGAATCCCTTCCCACACACGGAGCAGGTGAACAGTCTCTCCCCAGTGTGAGTGCATTCGTGTCTCAGCAGATCACTTCTGCTTTTAAAGCTCTTCTCACAGTCAGAACATTGAAAAGGTCTCTTATCAGAGTGACCACGTTGGTGTTCAATGAGGTGAGATGACTGAGTGAATCCCTTCCCACACATGGAGCAGGTGAACGGCATCTCCCCAGTGTGACTGCATTGATGAGTTTCCAGCTCACATGGGTAATTAAATCCCTTCCCACAGTCCCCACATTTCCACGGTTTCTCCATGGTGCGGGTGTCCTTGAGTCCCTCAGTTGAAGCCTCGTTCACACACAGAACACGTGTATGGTTTCTCCCCGCTGTGAACGGTGCGATGATTTTTCAGCCTGTGTAACTGGTTGAAGCTCTTTCCACAGTCAGTGCACTGGAACACTCTCACTTGGGTGTGTCTGTCTAGGTACTTTTCCAGTCACACTGATGTTTGAAATCGTTTCCCACAGACAGAACAGACAAACATTTCTCCTTCCACATTCAGAGGCTGATGATATTCGGGTTCTGATGAATGGAGTGACTCTGTCAGATCTTGATGTGATGTTTGGTTTGTGTTTGCGGTCTGTAAATGCTGCCCTTCTCACAGCCTGTAAAAGGAGTTTACAAAAGCCATCAGAGTCCAGGATAGAAATTGACAAGATTCTCTCCTCCTGGTTCCTGGCCAAGGGGGCCGCGCATGCGCCCTGCTGCCCCGAGCCTCTCAAGATGGCGGCCGTTACCCCGGGCCTGTCACCGGGAGAAAGCCCCGCAGCTGCCGCCCGCTCGGGGCAAACGCCCAGCCCGGACGGGCTCTTGTTCGGGACCTGAGACCCACCCCGTGTGTGTGAAGCGGATAATGTTGAGTGTTTTAAAAACGGAGCCTGGGGCCGCACTCGGGGTGTGAGCGGCCCGCGTCCCCCCGGGGTTCATGAACCCGCTCCCTGAGCTCGGGGTGTGAGCGGCCCGCGTCCCCCCGGGGTTCATGAACCCGCCCCCTGAGCTCGGGGTGTGAGCGTCCCGCGTCCCCCCGGGGTTCATGAACCCGCTCCCTGAGCTCGGGGTGTGAGCGTCCCGCGTCCCCCCGGGGTTCATGAACCCGCTCCCTGAGCTCGGGGTGTGAGCGTCCCGCGTCCCCCCGGGGTTCATGAACCCGCTCCCTGAGCTCGGGGTGTGAGTGGCCCGCCTCCCCCCGGGGTTCATGAACCCGCTCCCTGAGCTCGGGGTGTGAGCGGCCCGCGTCCCCCCGGGGTTCATGAACCCGCTCCCCGAGCTCGGGGTGTGAGCAGCCCGCGTCCCCCGGGGTTCATGAACCCGCTCCCTGAGCTCGGGGTGTGAGCAGCCTGCGTCCCCCCGGGGTTCATGAACCCGCTTCCTGAGCTCGGGGTGTGAGCGGCCCGCGTCCCCCCGGGGTTCACGAACCCGCTCCCTGAGCCCGGGGTGTGAGCGGCCCGCGTCCCCCCGGGGTTCACGAACCCGCTCCCTGAGCCCGGGGTGTGAGCGGCCCGCGTCCCCCCGGGGTTCACGAACCCGCTCCCTGAGCCCGGGGTGTGAGCGGCCCGCGACCCCCCGGGGTTCATGAACCCGCTCCCTGAGCTCGGGGTGTGAGCGGCCCGCGTCCCCCCGGGGTTCATGAACCCGCTCCCTGAGCCCGGGGTGTGAGCGGCCCGCGTCCCCCCGGGGTTCACGAACCCGCTCCCTGAGCCCGGGGTGTGAGCGGCCCGCGTCCCCCCGGGGTTCACGAACCCGCTCCCTGAGCTCGGGGTGTGAGCGGCCCGCGTGCCCCCGGGGTTCATGAACCCGCTCCCTGAGCTCGGGGTGTGAGCGGCCCGCGTCCCCCCGGGGTTCATGAACCCGCTCCCTGAGCTCGGGGTGTGAGCGGCCCGCGTGCCCCCGGGGTTCATGAACCCGCTCCCTGAGCTCTCTCACCTGATGTGTCAGCGGCTGCTGCAAAGGCCCGCGCATGCTCAGCTCACACTGCTCGGGTGATTGACGGAGCTCCGGACCAATAGGAAGAGCGGGGCGGAGGGAACGGGCGGCGGGTCCTCCAACCAATGGCGGCGCAGCAAGGGGGCGGGACCTGGTGAGCAGCTCAGGTGCGCTGGGGCCGATTGTGACGCGCTGTCCCCAGGTCAGAGCAGCTCAGTCAGCACAGAGCTGGGGCTGGAATTTGGGAGATGGGCCGCAGTCAGCACAGAGCTGGGGCTGGAATCTGGGAGATGGGCCGCAGTCAGCACAGAGCTGGGGCTGGAATCTGGGAGAGGGGCCCAGTCAACACAGAGCTGGGGCTGGAATCTGGGAGAGGGGCCACAGTCAGCACAGAGCTGGGGCTGGAATCTGGGAGAGGGGCCACAGTCAGCACAGAGCTGGGGCTGGATTCTGGGAGAGGGGCCGCAGGCGGCACAGAGCTGGGGCTGGATTCTGGGAGAGGGGAAACAGTCAGCACAGAGCTGGGGCTGGAATCTGGGAGAGGGGCCACAGTCAGTGGGCCTGGCAAAAGGCCAGAGCGACAGCAGCTTCACTAAAGAAGATTATTTAAAAACAAATTTCCTGCAGTTTTAGAGACAGCCTTGGTCACTGCAAAATTCTGAAATGTTCATTAATGAAATAAGGGAGTCAAAAACATGAGGTGAGTCAGTTTAAAAAGACAGTCCCTGACCAGAGATTGCTGGATACTGACACTCGGTGCTCACAAGGATAGAATGTCCCATTCCCCGGGCACCGACATCCAGCACCTCGATGACAGCAAAAATTCACCGAACAATGACAATATAACTGGTAGAGGAAGGTTTACTCTGTATCTAACCCGTGCTGTGCCTGCCCTGGGAGTGTTTGATGGGTCAGTGTAGAGGGAGCTTTACTCTGTATCTAACCCGTGCTGTACCTGCCCTGGGAGTGTTTCACGGGACAGTGTAGAGGGAGCTTTACTCTGTATCTAATCTGTGCTGTACCTGCCCTGGGAGTGTTTGATGGGACAGTGTAGAGGGAGCTTTACTCTGTAGCTAACCTGTGCTGTACCTGCCCTGGGAGTGTTTGATGGGACAGTGTAGGAGGAGCTTTACTCTGTATCTAACCCGTGCTGTACCTGTCCTGGGAGTGATTGATGGGACAGTGTAGAGGGAGATTTACTCAGCATCTAACCCGTGCTGTACCTGTCCTGGGAGTGTTTGATGGGACAGTGTAGAGGGAGCTTTCCTCTGTATCTAACCCGTGCTGTACCTGCCCTGGGAGTGTTTGATCGGATAGTGTAGAGGGAGCTTTACTCTGTATCTAACCCTTGTTGTACCTGCCCTGGGAGTGTTTCACGGGACAGTGTAGAGGGAGCTTTACTCTGTATCTAACCTGTGCTGTGCCTGCCCTGGGGATGTTTGATGGGACAGTGTAGAGGGAGCTTTACTCTTTATCTAACCCGTGCTGTACCTGCCCTGGGAGTGTTTGATGGGACAGTGTAGAGGGAGCTTTACACAGTATCTAACCCGTGCAGTACCTGCCCTGGGAGTGTTTGATAGGACAGTGTAGAGGGAGCTTTACTCTGTATCTAACCTGTGCTGTGCCTGCCCTGGGAGTGTTAGATGGGACAGTGTAGAGGAAGCTTTACTCTGTATTTAACCCGTGCTGTACCTGCCCTGGGAGTGTGTGATGGGACAGTGTAGAGGGAGCTTTACTCTGTATCTAACCCGTGCTGTACCTGCCCTGGGAGTGTTTGATCGGACAGTGTACAGGGAGCTTTACTCTAACTAACCCGGGCTGTACCTGCCCTGGGAGTGTTTGATGGGACAGTGTAAAGGGAGCTATATTCTTTATCTAACCCGTGCTGTACCTGCCCTGGGAGTGTTTGATGGGACAGTGTGGAGGGAGATTTACTCTGTATCTAACCCATGCTGTACCTGCCCTGGGAGTGTTTGATCGGACAGTGTAGAGGAAGCTTTACTCTGTATCTAACCCGTGCTGTGCCTGCCCTGGGAGTGCTGATTGGACAGTGTACAGGGAGCTTTACTCTGTATCTAACCCGTGCTGTACATGCCCTGGGAGTGTTTGATGGGACAGTGTAGAGGGAGCTTTACTCTTTATCTAACCCGTGCTGTACATGCCCTGGGAGTGTTTGATGGGACAGTGTAGAGGGAGCTTTATTCAGCATCTAACCCGTGCTGTACCTGTCCTGGGAGTGTTTGAGGGGACAGTGTAGAGGGAGTTTTACTCTGTATCTAACCCGTGCTGTACCTGCCCTGGGAGTGTTTGATCGGATAGTGTAGAGGGAGCTTTACTCTGTATCTAACCCTTGTTGTACCTGCCCTGGGAGTGTTTCACGGGACAGTGTAGAGGGAGCTTTCTCTGTATCGAACCCATGTTGTACCTGCCCTGGGAGTGTTTGATGGGACAGTGTAGAGGGAGCTTTACTCTGTATCTAACCCGTGCTGTACCTGCCCTGGGACTGCTGATTGGACAGTGTACAGGGAGCTTTACTCTGTATCTAACCCGTGCGGTACCTGCCCTGGGAGTGTTTGATGGGACAGTGTAGAGGGAGCTTTACAATGTATCTAACCCGTGCTGTACCTGCCCTGGGAGTGTTTCACGGGACAGTGTAGAGGGAGCTTTACTCTGCATCTAACCCGTGCTGTACCTGCCCTGGGAGTGTTTGATGGGACAGCGTAGAGGGAGCTTTACTCTGTATCTAACCCGTGCTGTACCTGCCCTGGGAGTGTTTGATCTGACAGTGTAGAGGGAGCTTTCCTCTGTATCTAACCCGTGCTGTACCTGCCCTGGGAGTGTTTGATCGGATAGTGTAGAGGGAGCTTTACTCTGTATCTAACCCGTGCTGTACCTGCCCTGGGAGTGTTTGATGGGACAGTGTAGGGGGAGCTTTACTCTGTATCTAACCCTGTGCTGCACCTGCCCTGGGAGTGTTTGATGGGATAGTGTAGAGGGAGCTTTACTCTGTATCTAACCCGTGCTGCACCTGTCCTGGGAGTGTTTGATGGGACAGTGTAGAGGAAGCTTTACTCTGAATCTAACCCGTGCTGTACCTGCCCTGGGAGTGTTTCACGGGACAGTGTAGAGGTAGCTTTACTCTGTATCTAACCCGTGCTGTGCCTGCCCTGGGAGTGTTTGATGGGTCAGTGTAGAGGGAGCTTTACTCTGTATCTAACCCGTGCGGTACCTGCCCTGGGAGTGTTTGATGGGACAGTGTAGAGGAAGCTTTACAATGTATCTAACCCGTGCTGTACCTGCCCTGGGAGTGTTTCACGGGACAGTGTAGAGGGAGCATTACTCTGTATCTAACCCGTGCTGTACCTGCCCTGGGAGTGTTTCACGGGACAGTGTAGAGGGAGCTTTACTCTGTATCTAACCTGTGCTGTGCCTACCCTCGGGATGTTTGATGGGACAGTGTAGAGGGAGCTTTACTCTTTATCTAACCCGTGCTGTACCTGCCCTGGGAGTGTTTGATGGGACAGTGTAGAGGGAGCTTTACTCTTTATCTAACCCGTGTTGTACCTGCCCTGGGAGTGTTTCACGGGACAGTGAAGAGGGAGCTTTACGCTATATCTAACCCGTGCTGTACCTGCCCTGGGAGTGTTTGATGGGACAGTGTGGAGGGAGCTTTACTCAGCATCTAACCCGTGCTGTACCTGTCCTGGGAGTGTTTGATGGGACAGTGTAGGGGGAGCTTTACTCTGTTTCTAACCCGTGCTGTACCTGCCCTGGGAGTGTTTGATGGGACAGTGCAGAGGGAGCTTTACTCTGTATCTAACCCATGCTGTGCCTGCCCTGGGAGTGTTTGATTGGTCAGTGTAGAGGGAGCTTTACTCTGTATCTAACCCGTGCTGTACCTGCCCTGGGACTGCTGATTGGACAGTGTACAGGGAGCTTTACTCTGTATCTAACCCGTGCTGTACCTGCCCTGGGAGTGTTTCACGGGACAGTGTAGAGGGAGCTTTACTCTGCATCTAACCCGTGCTGTACCTGCCCTGGGAGTGTTTGATGGGACAGCGTAGAGGGAGCTTTCCTCTGTATCTAACCCGTGCTGTACCTGCCCTGGGAGTGTTTGATCGGATAGTGTAGAGGGAGCTTTACTCTGTATCTAACCCGTGCTGTACCTGCCCTGGGAGTGTGTGATGGGACAGTGTAGAGGGAACTTTACTCTGTATATAACCGGTACTGTACCTGCCCTGGGAGTGTTTGATGGGACAGTGTAGAGGAAGCTTTACTCTGTATCTAACCTGTCCTGGGAGTGTTTGATGGGACAGTGTAGAGGAAGCTTTACTCTGCATCTAACCCGTGCTGTACCTGCCCTGGGAGTGTTTGATGGGACAGCGTAGAGGGAGCTTTACTGTGTATCTAACCCGTGCTGTACCTGCCCTGGGAGTGTTTGATCTGACAGTGTAGCGGGAGCTTTCCTCTGTATCTATCCCGTGCTGTACCTGCCCTGGGAGTGTGTGATGGGACAGTGTAGAGGGAACTTTACTCTGTATATAACCGGTACTGTACCTGCCCTGGGAGTGTTTGATGGGACAGTGTAGAGGAAGCTTTACTCTGTATCTAACCTGTGCTGTACCTGTCCTGGGAGTGTTTGATGGGACAGTGTAGAGGGAACTTTAATCTGAATCTAACCCGTGCTGTACCTGCCCTGGGAGTGTTTCACGGGACAGTGTAGAGGTAGCTTTACTCTGTATCTAACCCGTGCTGTGCCTGCCCTGGGAGTGTTTGATGGGTCAGTGTAGAGGGAGCTTTACTCTGTATCTAACCCGTGCTGCACCTGCCCTGGGAGTGTTTGATCTGACAGTGTAGCGGGAGCTTTCCTCTGTATCTATCCCGTGCTGTACCTGCCCTGGGAGTGTTTGATGGGATAGTGTAGAGGGAGCTTTACTCTTTATCTAACCTGTGCTGCACCTGCCCTGGGAGTGTGTGATGGGACAGTGTAGAGGGAGCTTTACTCTGTATATAACCGGTACTGTACCTGACCTGGAGTGTTTGATGGGACAGTGTAGAGGAAGCTTTACTCTGTATCTAACCCGTGCTGTACCTGCCCTGGGAGCGCTGATTGGACAGTGTACAGGGAGCTTTACTCTGTATCTAACCCGTGCGGTGCCTGCCCTGGGAGTGTTTGATGGGACAGTGTAGAGGAAGCTTTACAATGTATCTAACTGATATACCTATCAATTCATCCAATGAAAAGCGACGAGTTAAGAAAGTAACTATAGGTTTTTATTGGCTAAATAACAGAGCCCACCCTCGTGGGTGATCGGATCCAACAAGGAGGAATACCAACCAGTCGACCACCTTTATACCTGGGCAAGTAGGTGGAGCCATGGGCGGAGTCAGCAGTGGTCAGCCCAGGTATAACAGCGTGACAAGAGGCGACCTCGTGTAGTGATACAACAGTGTAAACAGTGATAACCATAGTGTAACGATATAACAGTGATAATCATAGTGTAACAATAGTGAACGATAAAAGTGGTTTACCACATTCACCCCTTGTTTAGATTTGAGTCCGGCGGGGTGAAGTGTACTACCAATTCGGGTATGTCAGTCTGTCCGGAGGCCTCGTAAGTCTTTCTGATCGGCGCGGCGGCGGTGTTGCAGTCTCCGGTGTTAATGCTGGTGTCTGCGTGGTTGATGAAGGCTCGTGGGGTTCCGGCATGCCGTCTACCTTGGCTGGATTTGGGGGGGTGGTGGGGGGTATCGGTGGTGTCTCAGGGGTGCCCGAGGGTGCAAGGTCTCGTAAGGAGACTGTGTCCTCCCGCCCGTCTGGGTATGCCACGTAGGCGTACTGGGGGTTGGCGTGCAGGAGGACCACCCTCTCGACCAGGGGGTCCGTTTTATGGGCCCTCACATGCTTTTGCAGTAAGACGGGCCCCGGAGAAGTCAGCCAAGTTGGCAGCGTGGTTCCCGTAGTCGATTTCCTGGGGAAAACAAACATTCGTTCATGGGGGGTGGCGTTAATGGCAGTGCAAAGTAGTGACCGGATGGAATGCAGCGCTGCCGGGAGGACTTCCTGCCAGCGAGAGGTTGGGAGGCCCTTAGACTTTAAGGCTAAGAGAACGGCCTTCCAGACAGTCGCGTTCTCTCTTTCCACCTGGCCGTTCTCTCGGGGGTTGTAGCTGGTGGTTCTGCTTGCAGCGATACCTCTCGCTAATAGGAACTGGCAAAGTTCCTCGCTCATGAAGGAGGAGCCCCGGTCGCTATGTATATAGTTCGGGAACCCGAACAAGGCGAAGAGGTCGTTCAGGCATTTGATGACCGTGGTGCTGGTCATGTCTGGGCAGGGGAAGGCAAAGGGGAAACGGGAGTACTCATCAATGATGTTGAGGAAGTACACATTACGGTCAGAGGACGGGAGGGGCCCCTTAAAATCGATGCTCAAGCGCTCGAAGGGGCGGGTGGCCTTGATCAGGCTTGCTCTGTCCGGCCTAAAGAAATGCGGTTTGCATTCGGCACAGGTTTGGCAGTTCCTGGTCATGGTCCTGACCTCCTCGATGGAGTATGGCAGGTTGCAGGCCTTAATGAAGTGGTAAAGTCTGGTGACCCCGGGGTGGCAGAGGTCGTTGTGGAGGGTCTGCAGTCTATCAGTTTGCACGTTGGCGCATGTACTTCGTGATAGAGCATCTGGGGGTTCGTTCAGTTTACCAGGCCGGTACAAGATATCATAATCATAGGTGGAGAGCTCGATTCTCCACCTCAAGATCTTGTCGTTCTTGATTTTGCCCCTCAGCTTGTTATTAAACATAAAAGCGACCGAACGCTGGTCGGTGAGGAGGGTAAATCGTTTGCCTGCCAGGTAATGCCTCCAGCGTCATACAGCCTCCACGATCGCCTGGGCCTCCTTCTCGACCGAAGAGTGTCGGATCTCAGGGCCCTGGAGGGTCCTTGAGAAGAAGGCCACCGGTCTCCCCTCCTGGTTGAGGGTTGTGGCTAGGGCGAAGTCGGATGCATCGCTCTCCACTTGGAAAGGGATAGACTCATCCACCGCATGCATTGTGGCCTTAGCAATGTCTCCCTTAATGAGGGAGAAGGCTGCGCACGCTTCTGCCGTCAGGGGGAAGGAGGTGGACTTCATGAGGGGTCTGGCTTTGTCCGCATAATTTGGCACCCATTGGGCATAGTAGGCGAAGAGCCCCAGGGTTCTCTTCAGCGCCTTTGGACAGTGGGGGAGGGGAAGCTCCATGAGGGGGCGCATTCTTTCGGGGTCGGGGCCGATGACACCGTTCTCCACTACGCAGCCGAGGATGGCAAGGTGCGAGGTGTTAAACACACATTTCTCCTTATTGTAGGTGAGGTTCAGCCGTTGGGCCGTACGGAGGAATCTTTCCAGATTAACATCGTGGTCCTGCCGGTCGCGGCTGCAGATGGTGACGTTATCTAGATAGGGGAACGTGGCGTGCAGCCCGTTCTGGTCAACCATCCGGTCCATCTCCCTTTGGAAGACCGAAACCCCGTTGGTGACGCCGAAGGGAACCCTAAGGAAGTGGTAGAGGCGGCCGTTCGCCTCAAAGGCTGTGTACTGGCGGTCCTCAGGGCGGATAGGGAGTTGGTGATAGGCCGACTTAAGGTCGATGGTGGAGAATACCCGGTACTGCGCAATCTGATTGACCATATCAGATATGCGGGGAAGGGGGTATGTGTCCAGCTGGGTGTACCGGTTTATGGTTTGGCTGTAGTCGATGACTAGGCGGTTTTTATCGCCGGTCTTAACGACTACGACCTGGGCACGCCAGGGGCTGTTGCTCCTCTCGATGATGCCCTCCTTCAGGAGACGCTGCACCTCACAGCTAATAAAAGCTCTGTCCCCGGCGCTGTACCGCCTGCTCTTGGTGGCGACGGGTTTACAGTCGCGGGTGAGGTTAGCAAACAGGGAGGGGGGTGGGACCTTGAGGGTGGATAGGCCGCAGGTGGTATGCGGTGGGCGGTTTAAAGGCTGCTGGTTGTCGACTGTGAGTGGGGGGAGGGGTCCACCGTATGCCAAAGTGACACTTTGCAGGTGGGATTGGAAGTCCAGCCCTAGTAGGACGGCAGCGCAGAGCTGGGGCAGGACGAGGAGTTTAAAATTTTTATACTCCGTGCCCCTAACCGACAGGGTCACAATACAGTAGCCGCTGATGTCTGTAGAATGGGACCTCGATGCCATCGAGATCCGGTTGCGCGTTGGCCGGACAGTGAGGGAGTAGTGGCTCACCGTGTCTGGATGTATGAAACTCTCCGTGCTTCCGCTGTCGAACAGGCAGGTCGTGGCGTGGCCGTTTACTTTGATGTCCATCATGGACTTGGACAGGTGATGCGGGCGAGCTTGGTCCAGTGTGACGGAGGCTAGTGTATGGCTGAGCGAGCTGCTGTAGTCTGCGGGTGAGGCGGTGGTCGGGTCTGGCGACAAGGTGGCGGTCGACTGTGGTGGACAAAATGGCGGCGCCCACGAGGTTAAATAAGATGGCTGCCCCCACAACTCACATGAGGCATTGCTGGTGTCGGTTGCCTTGATCAAAGATGGCCACTCACACGAGGGGATACTGGCATCTGTGGCCTGGATGAAAGATGGCCGCCCCACAATTCGCATGAGGCACTGCTGGCGTCTGTGGCTCTCCCCCTGCAGGCCTTAGCGAAGTGGCCTTTCTTCTGGCAATGGGAGCAAGTCGCGTTTCTCGCAGGGCAGCGCGTCCTCGGGTGTTTCGCCTGGCCACAGAAGAAGCAGCCGGCGGCCCGATCGCGGGGGTCCGATGTTGCAGCCGGTACCGGGGGTGGCGGTCCCAATTGGTTCTGGGACGCCGACGCTGAGGTAGGTCCCGGAGGCGGCGTTGCGAGGGGTATTGCGGCCGGGGTCGGGCCGGAGTCCCAGGGTCGCACAGTGCAGTACCTGGAATACGCCTCGAGGTCCCGATGGGCCACTTCCAGGGAGCGGGCGAGGGCTGCAGCTGTGTTCAGGTCGAGGTCCTTTGATTCGAGCAGTCTTTGCCGTGAGTAGTCGGACCGAAGGCCTTTCACGAAGGCATCGCGGATATTCTCTTCAGTATTTTCTGCAGCCGTTACCGCTTTAAAGTCACAGTCCCTGCCGAGTGTTTGTAGCGCCCTTAAAAATTCATCTACAGACTCTCCTGGCTGTTGCAGGCGGGATCTTAGGAGGTGTCTGGCATACATAGAATTTACCGGGCTCCGGTACTGCTGTTTCAGCAGGTTGATGGCGGCCTCGTATGTAGTGAGGTCCTGTATGAGTGCGAATACTTTAGGGCTCACTTGGGCGGTCAGCACTCTTAGTTTGGATCTCTGAGGCACGCTGGATTCTCCCAGGTAGGATTCGAAACAGCTCAGCCAGTGTTTGAAGTCGAGGGCTGAGTTTGCTGCCTGTGGGTTTAGATCCAGGTACGGCGGTCGGAGGGCTCGCAGCCAGGCCGGCTGCTGTGGCTGTTGTAGCTGGGCGTCTGACTGGTCTGACGGTTCGTTAGACATTTTTAAAATTTAGCCAATAAAATTGATATACCTATCAATTCATCCAATGAAAAGCGACGAGTTAAGAAAGTAACTATAGGTTTTTATTGGCTAAATAACAGAGCCCACCCTCGTGGGTGATCGGATACAACAAGGAGGAATACCAGCCAGTCGACCACCTTTATACCTGGGCAAGTAGGTGGAGCCATGGGCGGAGTCAGCAGTGGTCAGCCCAGGTATAACAGCGTGACAAGAGGTGACCTCGTGTAGTGATACAACAGTGTAAACAGTGATAACCATAGTGTAACAATATAACAGTGATAACCATAATGTAACGATAGTGAACGATAAAAGTGGTTTACCACACTAACCCGTGCTGTACCTGCCCTGGGAGTGTTTCACGGGACAGTGCAGAGGGAGCTTTACTCTGTATCTAACCCGTGCTGTACCTGCCCTGGGAGTGTTTGATGGGACAGCGTAGAGGGAGCTTTACTCTGTATCTAACCCGTGCTTTACCTGCCCTGGGAGTGTTTGATGGGACAGTGTAGAGGGAGCTTTACTCCGTATCTAGCCCGTCCTGTACCTGCCCCAGGAGTGTTTGATGGGACAGTGTAGAGGGAGCTTTACTCAGCATCTAACCCGTGCTGTACCTGCCCTGGGAGTGTTTCACGGGACAGTGTAGAGGGAGCTTTACTCAGCATCTAACCCGTGCTGTACCTGCCCTGGGAGTGTTTGATGGGACAGTGTAGAGGGAGCTTTACTCTGTATCTAACCCGTGCTGTACCTGCCCTGGGAGTGTTTGATCAGACATTGTAGAGGGAGCTTAACTCTGTATCTAACCCGGGCTGTACCTGCCCTGGGAGTGTTTCACGGGACAGTGTAGAGAGAGCTTTACTCTGTATGTAACCTGTGCTGTACCTCCCCTAGGTAGTGGGGAAAATGCTAGAATCTATTATAAAAGATGTAATAGCAGAGCACTTGGAAAGCAGTGACAGGATCGGACAAAGTCAACATGGATTTACAAAAGGTAAATCATGCTTCACTAATCTACTGGAATTTTTTCAGGATGTAACTGGTAAAATAGATAAGGGAGAACCAGTGGATGTGGTGTATTTGGACTTTCAGAAGGCTTTCGATAAGGTCCCACATAAGAGATTAGCGAGCCAAATTAAGGCACATGGGATTGGGGGCAAGGTATTGACTTGGAGAGAGAACTGGTTGGCAGACAGAAGGCAGAGAGTTGGAATAAACGGGTCATTTAACGAGTGGCAGGCAGTGACTAGTGGGGTACCGCAAGGATCGGTCCTAGGACCCCAGCTGTTCACAATATATATTAATGATCTGGACGAGGGAATTGGATGTAATATCTCCAAATTTGCAGATGACACAAAGCTGGGTGGGAGGGTAAGCTGTGAGGAGGATGTTGAGAAACTCCAGTACGATTTGGACAGATTGGGTGATTGGGCAGAAACATGGCAAATGCACTATAATGTGGATAAATGTGAGGTTATCCACTTTGGTGGCAAAAACAGGAAGGCAGATTATTATTTGAATGGCAATAGATTGGGAGAAGGGGAAGTGCAATGAGACCTGGGTGATCTTGTGCACCAGTCGCTGAAGGTAAGCATGCAGGTGCAGCAGGCGGTTAAGAAGGCAAATGGTTTGTTGGCCTTCGTAGCAAGAGGTTTCGAGTACAGGAACAAGGATGTCTTGCTACAGCTGTACAGGGCCTTGGTGAGACCGCACCTTGAGTACTGTGTGCAGTTTTGGTCGCCTTACCTGAGGAAGGACGTCCTTGCCATGGAAGGAGTACAGCGAAGATTCACCAGGCTGATACCTGGGATGGCAGGAATGACGTATGAGGAGAGATTGTGTCGATTGGGCTTATACTCACTGGAGTTTAGAAGATTGAGAGGGGATCTCATCGAAACCTATAAAATTCTGTCAGGCCTGGACAGACCAGATGCAGGAAGGATGTTTATGATGGCCGGGGAGTCCAGAACCAGGGGTCATAGTCTAAGGATAAGGGGTAAGGCATTTAGGACTGAAATGAGGAGGAATTTCTTCACCCAGAGAGTGGTGAACCTGTGGAATTCTCTGCCACAGAGGGCGGTAGAGGCCAGTTCATTAAATATATTCAAAAAGGAGTTGGATATATTTCTTAACTCTAAAGGGATCAAGGGATATGGGGAGAAGGCATGGACAGGGTACTGAAATTGGATGATCAGCCATGATCTCATTGAATGGCAGAGCAGGCTCGAAGGGCCGAATGGCCTACTCCTGCTCCTATCTTCTATGTTTCTATGTTTCATGGTACAGTGTAGAGGGAGCTTTACTCTGTATCTAACCCGTGCTGTGCCTGCCCTGGGAGCGTTTGATCGGATAGTGTAGAGGGAGCTTTACTCTGTATCTAACCCGTGCTGTACCTGCCCTGGGAGTGTTTGATCGGATAGTGTAGAGGGAGCTTTACTCTGTATCTAACCCTTGTTGTACCTGCCCTGGGAGTGTTTCACGGGACAGTGTAGAGGGAGCTTTACTCTGTATCTAACCTGTGCTGTGCCTGCCCTGGGAGCGTTTGATGGGACAGTGTAGACGGCGCTTTACTCTGTATCTAACCTATGCTGTACTTGCCCTGGGAGTGTTTGATGGGACAGTGTAGGGGGAGCTTTACTCTGTATCTAACCTGTGCTGTACCTGTCCTGGCAGTGATTGATGGGACAGTGTAGAGAGAGCTTTACTCTGTATCTAACCCATGCAGTACCTGCCCTGGGAGTGTTTGATGGGACAGTGTAGAGGGAGCTTTACTCCGTACCTAGCCCGTCCTGTACCTGCCCCTGGATTGTTTGATGGGACAGTGTAGAGGGAGCTTTACTCAGCATCTAACCCGTGCTGTACCTGCCCTGGGAGTGTTTCACGGGACAGTGTAGAGGGAGCTTTACTCAGCATTTAACCCGTGCTGTACCTGTCCTGGGAGTGTTTGATGGGACAGTGTAGAGGAAGCTTTACTCAGCATCTAACCCGTGCTGTACCTGCCCTGGGAGTGTTTGACCAGACATTGTAGAGGGAGCTTAACTCTGTATCTAACCCGTGCTGTACCTGCCCTGGGAGTGTTTGACCAGACAGTGTAGAGGGAGCTTTACTCTGTATCTAACCCGTGCTGTACCTGCCCTGGGAGTGTTTGATGGGACAGTGTTGAGGGAGCTTTACTCTGTATCTAACCCGTGCTGTACCTGCCCTGGGAGTGTTTGATGGGACAGTGTAGAGGGAGCTTTACTCTGTATCTAACCCGTGCTGTACCTGTCCTGGGAGTGTTTGATGGGACAGTGTAGAGGGAGCTTTACTCTGTATCTAACCTGTGCTGTACCTGTCCTGGGATTGTTTGATGGGACAGTGTAGAGGGAGCTTTACTCTGTATCTAACCCATGCTGTACCTGCCCTGGGAGTGTTTCACGGGACAGTGTAGAGGGAGCTTTACTCTGTATCTAACCCGTGCTGTACCTGCCCTGGGAGTGTTTGATGGGAGAGTGTAGAGGGAGCTTTACTCTGTATCTAACACCGTGCTGTACCTGCCCTGGGAGTGTTTGATGGGACAGTGTAGAGGGAGCTTTACTCTGTATCTAACCCATGCTGTACCTGCCCTGGGAGTGTTTCACGGGACAGTGTAGAGGGAGCTTTACTCTGTATCTAACACCGTGCTGTACCTGCCCTGGGAGTGTTTGATGGGGCAGTGTAGAGGGAGCTTTACTCTGTAGGAATAATGAATGTTTTGATGGCTGGGTGTTGTGAGTGATAACAGCAAGAAGAAGGAAATTTGAGTAGTCGTTTTCTTCTTTTACGGGATTTGAGAAAGTTGTCGGCTTCTTTTCTGTGGAAAAGTTGAAGACTGTGGAGAAAGATCATGACATTATATGGTTAGATAACATCAAGTGAAGACGAGGAGTTATTAGAGTGCCAATAGGACTGGTGTAGAACTGGTATTTACTTGTTTTGTTGAAGAAATTTCGGGTTTCTGGTTAAAAGTAGTTTGCTTGACATTTTAATTGATTTCTGATATGGTTAGGGGACTTTGTATATTGTGGTGTTATTTACTGTTAAAGCCTTCCTTAATGTCCGAACGATCGAATGAACGCTCAAGTGAATGCACGCATGCGGACACAAATAATACGCACGCACACACACATACACAATGGAACTTACGTTCGACCGAATGAAGGGCCTTCACTCCCCAGGATGAAAGTGGGCATCCTATTGGGTGAGCGTGAGGCCTTTCTGGACGGATAAACGAACGCACGCAGGTAGACAAATGACACGCACACACGCAGACATGCACAATGGAATTTATGCTTGAGCGAACAAACGAACGAACGGAGGAATGAATGACCGAATGATTGAGCGATGCCAGTTGGACTGGCATATATGGGTTCTTTTCTTGGTTTATTAAATAGTGGCAGTTTGTACTGTAAACATTATTGATTTGCCTGTATAAATGTATTGTTGTATTTATATTGTTGACCATAAAGCTGTTTTTGAGGCTTTATCCTTTTTATTGTGGTCAATGAATGTAATGGATTTATTATGTAATTGATGAATTGTAACAAGTACGACGATATTTAAATAAATATGTTTAATTAAAAAAAATAAACCCAGGGGGACGCGGGCTGCTCACTCCCCGAGTGTGGCCCCAGGCCCGATTATTAAAACACTCAACATTATCCGTTTCACACACACCTGGGGTGGGCCTCAGGCCCCGAACAAGAGCCTCCGGGCCGGGCATTTGCCCCCTGCGGGGCGGCAGCTGTGGGGCTTTTTCCCGGTGACAGGCCCGGGGTAACACCCGCCATCTTGAGAGGCTCAGGGGGCAGCAGGGCGCTTACGCGGCCCCCTTGGCCAGGAACCAGCAGGAGAGAATCTTAAGAAGGCACTAACAGGACGCAAAGCAACTAGCGCCCGGGCGCGGCGATGTTTGCGCCGCTCGCGAAATTAACTAGACATTTTGCGACAGCGCTAAACACTACTGCCACAATCTCCTGCGCCGGCAAATCGTGACGTCAGTCGAGTGCGCAACGCCCTGGTAGTGCCCCGGACTGGATATTGAGTGGCGCCCCCTGCCTTACCACCTGCCGCTAGCAACGACAGGTTGAGGGGTGCATTCTGCAGTCAGGAAGCGACTGGGGGAGCACTATTTAAAGGCGACGACTTCCTGCCTTTTTTTGTTGGTGACATTTTTGCACCACGCATTCTGAGAGAGAGAGAGAGAGACTTCTGGAGAGATTCAACACTGTGTGAAGGAGTTTTGAGTACTGAGCAGCACTTTGCAGGTTCATTTTGATTTGCCCTTCCTTGCTTCACCAGCGCTCTGAGGTAGCGCCTCGCTCCTTGGCCTTAGCGCCTTAAGACAGGTGTGAAGCACCTGATTTAGCGCTCCAATCACCTCCAGGGGCGACAAAAGCCAAGTTTGCCGTCGGAGGCGATAATTAGCGCCAGGCGCTAAACTTTGCGCACGGCCGATAATGGCGCCCCAAAAGGGGCGATACTGAATTTTTCCTCCAGAGAGTCATAACGGTCAGAAGGAGGCCATTCAGCCCATCGAGTCCATGCCAGCTCTCTGCAGAGCAATCCAGTCAGTCCCATTCCCCCGCTCTATCCCTGTAGCCCTGCAAGTTTATTTCCCTCAAATGCCTAACCAGTCTCCCCTTGAAAACATTGAGTGTCAGCAGCGAGTTTCAGGTCCTCACCACTCGCTGTGTAAAAAAGATTTTCCTCATCCCCCCCCCTGTATCTCTTGCCCAAAACCTTAAATCTGTGACCCTTAGTCCTTGTGCCATCAACTAGTGGGAACAGCCTTTCCTCGTCTAGCCTATCGAAACCTGTCATAATCTTGTACACCTCTATCAAATCACCCCTCAGCCTCTATTGTTCTAATGAAAACAAATCCAGCTTCTCCAACCTGTCCTTGTAGCTAAGATCCCCCATCCCCGGAACCATTCTGGTAAATCTCTGCACCCTCTCAAGGGCCTTCACATCCTTCCTAAAGTGTGGTGACCAGAACTGGACGCAATACTCCAGTTGTGGTCTAACCAGCGCTTTATAAAGATTCAGCATAACTTCTCTACTTTTGTACTCAATACCTCTATTTATGAAGCCCAAGATCCCATATGCTTTGTTAACCACTCTCTCAATATGTCCTGCCACCTTCAGGGACCTAGGCAGATTAACTCCCAGGTCCCTCTGTCCCTGCACATGCTTTAAAACTGTGCCATTAAGTGTATATTGCCTCTCCCTGTTCCTTCTGCCAAAATGCATCACCTCACACTTCTCTGTATTAAATTCCATCTATCACTTGTCTGCCCATTCTGCTAGCCTTTCTATGTCCTGTTGCAGTCGATTGATGTCATCATCAATGTTTGCCACACCCCCAAGTTTGGTGTCATCAGCAAATTTAGAAGTTCTACGCTGTATTCCAATATCCAGGTCATTTATATATATATCAAAAAAAGCAGTGGCCCCAGCACTGACTCTTGGGGAACACCACTGTCTACCATCCTCCAGTCTGAAAAACAGCCATTTACCACAACTCACTGTTTTGTGTCCTTAAGCCAATTCCTTATCCAAGCTGCCACTGACCCACCTATTCCTTGAGCCTCAATTTTGTTAACCAGCCTTCTATGTGGTACTTTGTCAAACACCTTCTGAAAATCCATGTCGACAACATCCATTGCATTCCCTTCATCAATCCTCTCTGTTACTTCATCAAAAAATTCAATTAGATTAGTCAAACACGATCTGCCTTTTACAAATCTGTGTTGGCTTTCCTTAATTAGCTTAAATCGCTCCAAATGCCCGTTAATTTTTTCCTTGATTATTGTTTCTAAAACTTTTCCCACCACTGATAGTTGCTAGGATTGTCCTCACACCCTTTCTTGAGCAATGGTGTCACATTTGCCACTTTCCAATCACCAGGCACCTCCCCCGCACCTAGGGATGATTGGAAAATTATGGCAAGCCCTTCCGCTATCACACACAGACACATGAAACCCCACAGTGCAGATAGAGGCCATTTCGGCCCATCGAGCCTGCACCGACACATATCCCACCCGATCCCCGTAACCCCCACACCAACACATATCCCACCCTATCCCTGTAACACCATGTATTTAATCCCCCTAACACTAAGGGTCAATTTATCATAGCCAATCAACCTAACCCGCACATCTTTGGACTGTGGGAGGAAACCGGAGCACCCGGAGAAAACCCACGCAAACACGGGGAGAATGTGCAAACTCCACACAGACAGTCGCCCGAGGTCGGATTCGAACCCGGGTCTCTGGCGCTGTGAGGCAACAGTGCTAACCACTATGCCACCGTGCTATCTCCTCCTTCAATTCCCTTAGCAACCTGGGATGCAAGCCATCTGGACCAGGCGACTTGTCTGTTATGTCTGACATTGGTGATAGGTACTCGATTGCCTTGGCCTGAGCACATGGAATTTGATGGTGCTGTTATCATTGTATTGTGTATAGGTATTCGATTGCCTTTGCCTGGGAGTGTGTGTGTGGAGCAGCCATTAAAAAGCAACATGAACTGAACTCGGCTTACAGCCTCTGGATTATCTTTGCAAACGCAACATTTGGCGACGAGGATGGCTGAAATCTCTCTTCCACCACCTCCTCCCTTCCTTGCACTACCTGGTGAGCCGCTGATCCCATGGGTTCGCTGGTTACAGTCCTTTGAAACCTATCTCATTGCTCTTGGACTAGAAAATGTGAGTACATCACGGAAAAAGGCACTGTTATCCCATTGCTTGGGAGCGGGGGGCCAGCGTGTTCTTGGGACATTATGCACAGCAGACTTAATTCAAACATGTGATGAGGCTGTGGCTCTGTTAAGCACTCACTTCTCTGACCCACAAAGTGCCCTCCTGCGGCGATTTATTTTTAGACAGCGTCACCAACTCCCCGACGAGTCTGTGCATCAATACGTGGCTAATTTGAGGGGGTTAGCTAGCTCGTGCAAGTTCAGTGCACTACAAGACGAGATGGTGCGTGATCAACTAATAGAGCACACCAACAACGTGAGAGTGCGTGAAAGACTGTTACTCGAGTCCGACGATCTGTCGTTGTCACAGGCAGCCAACATTGCCTTTCAAGTGGAGTCTGCAGCCGAATGTGCAACAAAACTAGCACACACACCCAGTGACAGCGCCCTCGGCCCCGACAGCTCTGATACGGCAATGCTCGCGTGACGGCAGCAACGCACACTACCGCGGCAACAGTGTGGAAACTGTGGATCTCATTCACATGCTACCAGAGCGCAGAATTGCCCCACGCGCGGCCAAGCCTGTCGCAATTGTGGAAAACAAAATCACTTTGCCAATGTCTGCCGCTCTGCCCCGGTTGCTACAAATGAACACTCTCAGTCCTCAAGCACTATAATTCACAACGTGAGCTCTGGGCCAGTAGTGGCTTTCAAGTCATGCACAATTAACCTGAATGATGTGTGTATTCTGCTGTTGTTGGATACCGGTGCCAGCGTCTCACTGCTGAATGTTGACACATTCAAACGCTTTTTCAGCTCCCTGCCACTCTCTGCGCCCTCCACTGCCCTTTGCGGGTATGGTAATTAAAAAATTGGACCAGTGGGCTCAGTCAACCTCACTGTACGCTATGGAACAAAGGTTTTGCCAAATTTTTGCTTTCATGTGGCACGCCAAGGAGCTAACCTGATGGGACTGGATCTTTTCACTGCCTTGGGTTTTTCTCTCTTGGACACCGGCGGGTCTACGATTCTGCACTTCGCCTCACCGTGGCGCCAAACATGGCCAGCACTCTTTGAGGGTCTGGGCTGCCTGACTGCCTTCACCCACCAGCCCATGGTTGACTCCACCATTACCCCTGTCATTCAGCCACTGCACCGCATCCCGCTTGCTCTCCGTGACGGGGTCACAGTTGAACTAAAGCAGCTACTGGAAGCCAGCATCGTCGAACCAGTTGATGCCTCCCCATGGGTCTCCAACCTGGTGGTCGCAATGAAAAAGTCAGGTGGTCTACGCCTCTGTGTTGATCTTCGAGCAGTGAATAAGGCCGTAATCCCTGACAAATATCCACTGCCCACGTCAGAGGAACTCACAGCGCAGTTCTATGGTTCCATCCTGTTCTCGAAACTGGACCTTCGACAGGGCTATCTACAGGTTCCCCTCCACCCCAGCAGCAGGGACCTCACTGCTTTTGTGACACATGCTGGCGTCTTTCGGTACACCAGGATGCCATTTGGACTTAGCTCTGCACCCAGCTGCTTCCAAAAGGTGATGTCCTCTGTGCTCGCGGGCATTCCTGGGGGTGGCCATCTACCTGGATGACATCGTCGTGCATGGGCCCTCGACCTCCACTCACGACGAACGCCTTCACAGAGTTTTCACAGCTCTAGCAAAACACAAGCTCACACTGAATGGTGAAACGTGTGTCTTTGCTGTTTCAGAGATCGAATTTGTGGGGTTTCGGTTGTCGGCTGATGGTATATCCCCACTCCAGTCAAACGTGGATGCCATTCACAGCATCCCAGAACCCAGCTCTGCAGCACAGGTTGCTTCCTTCCTTGGCATGACTGGGTACTACCTGAAATTTTTGCCCCAGTACTCAGCCACCACAGCCCCACTGCGCCAGCTCCTGCGAAAGGATGAGCCCTGGGTGTGGTCACAAGCCTGTACGGAAGCTATTCACCTCCTCAAATCGCAGCTCACGTCGCCTCCAATGTTGGCTCACTTTGACGTCACCAGCCCCACCCTCGTCACCTGCGACGCGTCCGCTGCAGCTGTGGGGGCGGCGTTATCGCAGATACAGAATGGAGTGGAGAAACCAACCGCCTTTGCCTCCCGAGCCCTTAGCCCCACCAAACAGAAGTACTCAGTAGGCGAGGGTGAGGCGCTGGCGTGCGTCTGGGCATGTGAGCGGTGGCACCTGTACACGTATGGCCGTGCCTTCACCCTGAGAACCGATCACCAGGCTCTCACTGCCCTGCTGTCGACATCCAGCACGGGCCACAGACCACTGCGTCTACACCGCTGGTCTGACCGCCTCCGCCAATACAATTTCAGTCTCCAGTTCACACCAGGACACGACAATGTTGTTGCATATCTGCTCTCCCGCACTGTCTCTGCCCCAGCCCCACTCATTGGGTCTGACCATTTGGAACAGGATATCGTCCAGATGCTGCACACGCCTCTCCAAACCACAGTCTCTCTCCAGGAGCTCAACGAGGCCTCTGAACAGGATCCGGCCTTCTCCCAGCTGTGCACCTTCATCAGAGATGGCTGGCCTCGCAAGGTGCCTGAGGAACTGTCTGCCTACTCCAGAGTTAAAGAGGAGCTCTCCTGGAATGACTCCTGTGTTGCACGTGGGCTCTGCACTGTGGTCCCAAGTGCCCTTCGTGCGTGTGTTTTATCCATGGCGCATGAGGGCCACTTGGGCATAGTGAAGCTCAAACAACGATGCTGAGACCTAGTGTGGTGGCCGGGTATCGACAGGGAAATCAAGGCCCTGGTCAAGGACTGTGCAGCCTGCCTTGTAAGTGGCAAGACTGGCCACCAAGGCCCCCCCACCCCTGCAACCCCTTGCCTGGCCCTCTCAGCCCTGGGAGCACCTGCAGCTGGACATCTGCGGGGAGATCCATGGTGTCCCCCACCATCAACGGTTCCTAGTGGTGACCTATGACCTGCACTCAAAATGGCCAGAGGTGACTGCCGTGGGCTCCGTCACCTCTTGGGTCATCATTGATATCCTTGAGTCCCTCTTCTCCCGCTGGGGGCATCCAAAGGCCATCACCACAGACAATGGCTCCCAAATGGTCTCTTCGGAACTCTCCTCTTACCTTGAGAGCAAGGGCATCCGTCACATACTACCACCCCGAGTCAAGTGGGGGGGTGGAGCGTTTTAACCAGACACTGAAAAATGGCCTCAGAGCACACCTATCCCAGGGGTGTGCGTTTGACAAGGCCCTCCTCCACACACTGCTGCACTACAGAGCCTCCCAGCATTCCACTACAGGGGTCTCACCCGCATCCCTCATGCTAGTCCGTGAGCTCATGCTGCCCCTTGGCAGGCTCCGCCCCTCGCTAGCTCAGAGCCCTGCTCCACGGGCTCAAGCCACAGTCGCTAGACAGCAGGAGAAGATGAAACTCCGCTTCGACCAGCCGAAGAGGGCCAAGGCGCCCAACATCTCAGTCTCCGATTGGGTCAGAGTCCGCAGGCCTCACCGCAACAATAAGCTGGCGTCATTCTGGTCCTCCCCTCTCCAAATCAGCCGCCAACTTGGACCAGCCACTTTCTACCTCACTGACGGCTCTCGGTGGCATGCCAGCCGCCTTCGGAAGGTGCCAGCACCCCCTGATGCAGGATTATACGGACCTAATCCCCAAGCCTTACCCCCAGAGTGGCGGGATGCACATGTGGCTCAGCCAGCCAGCCCTCAAGCAGATATTGTGCCCCAGCCTGCTCCTCACCAGTCCCCACTTCGGCCTGCTCTTCACCAGTCCGCACCTCGGCCTGTTCGTACACGTTCTCGCCCTGGCCACCTACAGGGCTTTGTCACTACATTTCATGTTTGAAATTCTGTGAGGGGGGAGGAAATGTTATGTCTGACATTGGTGATAGGTACTCGATTGCCTTGGCCTGAGCACATGGAGTTTGATAGTGCTATTATCGTTGTATTGTGTATAGGTATTCGATTGCCTTTGCCTGGGAGTGTGTGTGTGGAGCAGCCATTAAAAAGCAACATGAACTGAACTCTGCTTACGGCCTCTGGATTATCTTTGCAAATGCAACATTGTCCACTCTAAACATACCCAGCCTTTCTAGTACATCCTGTCTATCAATTTTCACCCCTTCCATTGCTTCTACCTTTTCCATTCCACCGATATTTTGTTAGCAGCCACCTCCTTAGTAAACACCGATACAAAGTATTCATTGAGTATTCTAGCCTTGCCCTGCGCCTCTAAGCATATATCACCTTCTTTGTCTCTAATAGGCCCCACCCCGCCTCTTACTACCCGCTTACTGTTTACATGTCGGTAGAAGATTTTTGGGTTCCCTTTTATGTTAACCGCCATTCTACTCTCATTCTCTCTTTTCCAATCTTATTTTCATCTTCAAATCCCCTCAACTTATTGTATTTGGTCTGGTTTTCCCTTGAAGAAATCACCCTACATGCATCATACACCCTCTTTTTTTGTTTCATCATCTTCTCTATCTCCCTCATCATCCAAGGAGCCCTTGCTTTGGTTCCCTTACCCTTCCCTCTTGTTGGAATGTACCTAGCCTGTACTTGAAACATCTCCTCCTTAAAGATCACCCATTGTTCCGTTACAGTTTTTCCTGTCAGTCTTTGGTTCCATTTTACCCTGGCTAGATCCTTTCGCATCCCATTGAAGTTAGCCCTATTCCAGTTTAGAAGTTCCACTCTAGATTGTTCCTTGCTCCTCGCCATTGCTAATCTAAATCTTATGATACGATGATCACTCGTACCCAAGTGTTCTCCCACAGACACTTGGCCGACCTGGCCCACCTCATTCCCCAGCACCAGATCCAGCAATGCCTCCTTCCTAGTTGGGCCAAGAACATACTGGTGAAGGAAATTCTCCTGAACACAATTCAGAAATTCCTCCCCCTCCTTTCCCTTTACCCCAGCATTATCCCAATCGATATTTGGGTAATTAAAGTCCCCCAATATCACCACTTATAGCTCTTGCATATCTCTGCAATTTCCCTGCAGATTTGCTCCTCTACCTCCCTCTCACTATTTGGAGGCCTATACAATACCCCCAATAGTGTGATCATATTCTATTTGCTCCTCAACTCAATTCAAGGACTCTCATCATAAATTAAGGGGAAAGATCAGACAGCAGTTCTTAAATGAACACTGCAGCCCTGACAAGTCAATCAGCTATATATCCTGAATATTAAACTCCAGCCCAGTTATAGAAGTTATTAACATCAGCAGAAACAAACCCCAACTGTCAGAATGAACATGGTTCAGTCCTGGATGTGATTAACAGCACCAATAACAACAGAATCCAACCTGTGCAGTCACTTGTGAACTCGCTGATGTTTCAGCAGGTTGCATGATAGACTGAATCCCTTCCCACACAAGGAGCAGGTGAACGGCCTCTTCCCCAGTGCGAACTCGCTGGTGAGTCAGCAGGTTGGATGAACGATTAATTCCCTTCCCACACAAGGAGCAGGTGAACGACCTCTCCCCAGTGTGAACTCGCTGGTGTGTCAGAAGCTCGGAAGAATGAGCGAATCCCTTCTCACACACGGAGCAGGGGATAGACCTCTCTCCGGTGTGAACTTGCTGGTGCATAAGCAAGTGGGATGACCGACTGAAGCTCTCCCCACACATGGTGCAGGTGAATGTCCTCTCCCCAGTGTGAACTCGCTGGTGTAGAATGAGGTTGGATGACTGCTTGAACATCTTCCCACAGTGAGTGCAGCTGAATGGTCTCTCGTCATTGTGAACTCGCTGATGTGTCTGGAGAATGGATGAGCAAGTGAATCCCTTCCCACATATGGAGCAAGTGAATGGTCTCTCCCCGGTGTGACTGCATTGATGAATTTCCAGTTGGGAAGGGTAATTAAATCCCTTCCAACAGTCTCCACATTTCCATGGTTTCTCTGTGGTGCGGGTGTCCTTGTGTCTCTCCAGGTTGGACGATCAGTTGAAGCCTCGTCCACACACAGAACACGTGTATGGTTTCTCCCCACTGTGAATGGTGCGATGTTTTTTCAGGCTGTGTAACTGGTTAAAGCTCTTTCCACAGTCAGTGCACTGGAACACTCTCACTCGGGTGTGTGTGTCTCGGTGCTTTTCCAGTCACACTGATGTTTGAAATCGTTTCCCACAGACAGAACAGACAAACATTTCTCCATCCACATTCAGAGACCAATGATATTCGGGTCCTGATGAATGGAGTGACTCTGTCAGATCTTGATGTGATGTTTGGTTTGAGTTTGCGGTGTGTAAATGCTGCCCTTCTCACAGCCTGTAAAAGGAGTTTACAAAAGCCATCACTGCGAGTCCAGGATAGAAATTGACAAGATTCTCTCCTGGTTCCTGGCCAAGGGGGCCGCGCATGCGCCCTGCTGCCCCGAGCCTCTCAAGATGGCGGCCGTTACCCCAGGCCTGTCACCGGGAGAAAGCCCCGCAGCTGCCGCCCCGCTCGGGGCAAACGCCCGGCCCGGAGGCTCTTTTTCGAGGCCTGAACCCACCCCGGGTGTTTGTGAAGCGGATAATGTTGAGTGTTTTAATAATGGGGGCTGGGGCCGCACTCGGGGTGTGAGCGGCCCGCGTCCCCCCGGGGTTCATGAACCTGCTCCCTGAGCTCGGGGTGTGAGCGGCCCGCGTCCCCCGGGGTTCATTTTTTTTCTCTCTTTTATTTAAATCTGGTAGTACTTGTTACAATTCATCAATTACATGATAAATCCATTACATTCATTAACCACAATAAGGCTAAGCCTTAAAAAAATACAGCTTTAAGATTAACAGTACAAATACAATAATACATTTTTCCAGACAAGAACAATGTCAACAATACAGGTACCCATAGTAAAAAACAATACATACCAGTCCTACTGGCAATCTAGTAACTCTTCATTTTTGCTTGGTATAACCTGTTGTCCTTTTTTCAAAATTTTAACATTCAAGTACAACAGTACTTATACAGCTCATCAGTTACATAGTAAATCCATGACATTCATTGACCAATTATGGTCAACAATATAAATACAACAATAAATTTTACAGGTAAATCAATAATATTTACAGTACAAACTGCAACTATTTAATAAACCAAGAATCCGTACACGCCAGTCCAACTGGCATTGTTCAATCATTCAGTCATTCGTTCCTCCATTGGTCCGTTCGTTCACTCAAGCGTAAGTTCCATGTGCATGACTGCGTACATGTGTGCCGTTTCTATCTGCGTGCATGCCTATGTGTTCGTTCATCTGTGCGGCAGGCTTCACGCTCACCAAGCCGACTTTCACCTGGGGAGCGAGGGCCCTTCATTCGGTCGAACGTAAGTTCCATTGTGTATGCGTGCATATCATTTGTCTACCTGTGTGCATGCGTTCGTTCATCCGTCCGGCAGGCCTCACGCTCACCGAGTGACCCCCGTCCTGGAGAGCGGGCCCTTCATTTGGTCAAATGTAAGTTCCATTGTGTATGCGTGCATGCGTGCATATATTTGTATCCACATGCGTGCGTTCACTAGAGCGTTCGTTCGTTCAATTAAGGAAGGCTTTAACACTAAATAACGCCACAATATAGAAAATCCCACAACCATATCAAAAAATCACTTAAGACTTCAAGTAAACTACTTTTAACCAGAACCCGAAACTTCTTCAAAAAACAAGTAATACCAGTTCAACGCCAGTCCTATTGGCACTCTAATAACTCCTCATCTTCACTTGATGTTATCCAACCATATAATGTCATAATCCTTATCCACAATCTTCAACCTTTCCATAGAAAAGAAGCTGACCACTTTCTCAAATCCCATAAAAGAGGAAAACTGTAATGTATATACCTTTAAGGGGGGAACTACTTTTTACAGCTCATGTATACTGTAGTACCGGCAGTGACCACACCTGTATATAGCACTGAGTAGTAATCTGTACAGTCAGTTCCACTGTGAGCCACGTTGTCTGCAGTCTGTGTCTTATTATACACGGACACAACATTGGCGACAAGGCAAGTTCGAACCTACCTGCAACTCTGCATCACCTCCCGGGGATTCGTTCCTGGAGATCAGTGGATTGGAGGTCAAGGCCAGAGACTGAGGCGTCGACCACGGGCAACCGCCCAGTCATCCAGCAGAGACTCGAGAATTGCGGGGGAGGCTGTCGAGAGCCAGGCTTGGCTTTCCAGTTGAGGTGGTCCAGCGATACGGGCTGGCAACAGGTAGTGCGCTGACCCTTCCCGGACAGCGGTGGGCTAGAGCCCGACCGAGCAGCACGGCAAAGGGCCGAGCAGCGTCAACGGGGGAGAGAGAGAGAGGGCATAGCGCACAGGGTGCAGCCGGTGTTCTGGGGCCGAGCAGCGTTGAAGAGAGGGAGAGAGAGATGCGCAGAAACTGCGAGGCGCTGCCATTGCCACGAGGACCGCCGAGAGCGGCGTTGGCAGCAGCGCAGGAGAAGCGCGTGAAACCTACAGGGCGCTGCCATTGCCACGAGAACCGCCGGGAGCGGCGTTGGCAGCAGCGGGGGAGGAAGGAAAGCGCGGGAGACACCATTTTAAACCACACCCAAAATGCCAAAGAGTGGCAGTATCACCGCATTTTGACAATGAAGTCGAAGATTGGACTACATATGTCGAACGAATAGAGGTGTACTGCAAGGCAAATGAGGTGTCAGATGACAAGAAAGCGTCGGTATTGTTAAATTTAATGGGTGCAAAGACGTATGGTTTATTACGAAATCTAGTAACCCCAACGAAGCCAATGGAAAAGAGTTTTGAAGACATAGTAACGATACTACAGGAACATTTAAACCCCACACCGCTGCTGATAGCAGAAAGATTCCAGTTTCACAAACAGAAAGCAATGCTGATTATTTAACAGAACTGCGCAAACTATCGAAACACTGCCAGTTTGGAGCGGGACTAGCAGATACCTTAAGGGACAAGTTTGAGTGTGGGCTTCAAAGTGAAGGAACCCAGAAACGGCTTTTATCTGAAAAGGACCTTACGCTGAAAAAGGCTTTAAGCATTGCGGTATCATATGAAGCAGCAGCACGGGGCGCTGCAGAGATACAACAGAGACCGCAAGAATATGGCACAAACGAAATGTCATATGGAACAGAGAAGTGCTATCGCTGCGGCAGAACAACACACGACCAGAATGATTGCTGGTTCAAAGACAAAGTGTGCAGACAGTGTGGAAAAGTAGGACACATAGCACGAGTCTGCAGGTCGGGAAAGAAAACCAGCAATAAGAAACCTACCAAAGGAAAGTACAAGAAGGTACATAAGATGACGGAGAATAGTTCAGATGAACAGAAGAGTGATAACGACTCCGAAAGCAGGGAACTGAGTTGTCTGAAACTACATAATGTGATCACAACGGAGGATCACCGAACCATTTGGGTCACTCTCAAGATAGCAGGAGTCCAGGTAAAGATGGAATTGGACACAGGATCAGCCCTAAAAGTCATAAACCGACGGGATTATGAACGACTATTCTCACACATACCCTTGAGAGACACAAAAATTATTTTGAAGACGTACACGGGGCAAAAAGTCTACCACAAAGGAAAAATAAAGGTGACCGTTATATATAACGGTAAGGAAACACCAAAACTAGACGTGTATGTATTACAAGATGGAGGACCACAATTACTGGGACGTGAATGGATCCAGAAAATACAACTGGATTGGCATTCCATACAGGCACTGACTGTGGCTGACAAAAAGGATGACGACGTCACACCTGGGCGACTGTCAAAGATCCTAACTGATGCGAAAGAAGTGTTTCAGCAAGGACTCGGAACACTAAAAGGCATGACAGTGACGATTAAAATTGAAGAAAACGCAAGCCCAAAATGTTTTAAGGCCAGACCGGTACCTTATGCGATCCGCCCAGCCATCGAAGCAGAGCTGGAGAGTCTGGAATGTTCAGGTGTACTGTCCAAGGTAGACTGGAGCGAGTGGGCTACACCCATCGTCCCTGTGATGAAAAAGTCATTGAGCAGCACGCCTGGGGAACCAAGGAAGGTTCGCATCTGTGGGGACTTTAAGGTAACAGTGAACCCGGTCCTTCACACCGTACAATATCCACTTCTGCGGATTGAAGATATTTTCACCTTGCTATCTGGAGGGAAACGCTTCACTAAGATTGATCTGGCCCAGGCGTATCTGCAAATGGAGGTAGAAGAAGCATCAAAAAAATACCTCACAATCAACACCCATAAAGGTCTCTACAAATACAACCGGCTGGTATTCGGGGTAGCATCAGCTCCGGCTATTTGGCAGAGGGCAATGGAACAAGTCCTGCAAGGGATCCCAGGGACCCAGTGTTATTTGGACGACATCCTGGTCACGGGCGAAAATGACAGTGATCACCTTGTCAACCTGGAGCAGGTGCTCACTAGATTGCAGGAATATGGGCTCCGAGCTAACTGCCCCAAATGCGAGTTTTTTAGAAAACAGATCTCGTATTGTGGCCACGTTATCGATAAAGAGGGGTTACATAAGTCCCCAGAGAAGATTGAGGCAGTAGTCAAGGCTCCAGCACTGGAAAATGTGTCACAACTGAGGCCGTTCCTCGGGCTGGTATCAAATCAAATCAATCAAATCAAATCAACTTTTATTGTCATTGTTAGTGCACAAGTGCAGTACAACGAAATGTAGGCTTGCGGCTCCCGAGAGTGTACAATTTGGATTAGGACACTTAAACATTCCAACATACATTTGTACATATATATTAGCATAAATATGACCATAATAAAGTGCATCGGCAGATGTGCAGGCTTTAGTGTTTATTTGTGGAGTTCAGTAGGATGACAGCCCTGGGAAAGAAGCTGTTCCTAAATCTGGTCGTACGGGTGCGAATGCATCTGTAGCGTCTTCCAGATGGTAGGAGGGTGAACAGACTGTGGCTGGGGTGGGTAGGGTCTTTGATGATTGACCGTGCCCTCCGTAGGCAGCGTTTCTGATATATATGTTCTATGGTCGGTAGCCGGGTGCCGGTAATGCGTTGGGCAGTTTTGACTACCCGCTGCAGGGCTTTCCGGTCATGGGAGCTACAGCTGCCGTACCATACCGTGATACAGTTTGTCAGGATGCTCTCTATAGTGCAGCGGTAGAAGTTAGAGAGGATCAGGGGTGACAGATTACATCCCTTCAGCCTCCTCAAGAAATATAGCCGCTGCTGGGCCTTCTTCACCAGAGAGGAGGTGTTGAGGGACCAGGAGAGGTCTTCCGTGATGTGGACTCCGAGGAACTTAAAGCTGGCCACCCTTTCCACCTCCGCCCCATTGATGTGGATAGGGGTGTGGCTTCCGTCTTTGGACTTCCTGAAGTCCACGATTATTTCCTTTGTTTTCTTGGTGTTAAGGGCCAGGTTGTTGTCGGCGCACCACTTCACGAGATGCTGGACCTCCTCCCTGTAGGCTGACTCATCGTTGTTGGTGATCTGGCCTACTACCATGGTGTCATCTGCAAACTTGATGATGGTGTTGGAACCATTAACAGCCACACAGTCGTGGGTGAAGAGGGAGTAGAGGAGGGGGCTCAGCACACATCCTTGTGGGGCCCCCATGTTCAGGGTCGGGGGGGCGGGGGGGAGGTGTGGTTACCTAATTTGACAGACTGGGGTCTGTTTGTTAGGAAGTCCAGGGTCCAGTTGCAGAGGGAAGTGTTCAGGCCAAGAGTTTGGAGTTTGGTGGCCAGCTTGTTGGGGACGATAGTGTTGAATGCTGAGCTGTAGTCTATGAACAGCATTCTGATGTAGGTCTCCTTACCATCTAGGTGATTCAGTGCCGAGTGTAGAGCAGTTGTGATTGCATCCTCCGTTGATCTGTTTGCCCGATAGGCAAACTGGTGTTGGTCAAGGGAGGCAGGAACACTGGCTTTGATGTGGGCTAAGACCAGTCTCTCGAAACACTTCATTATGATGGGTGTGAGTGCGACAGGTCGATAGTCGTTCAGACACGTCACAGCCGCTTGTTTAGGCACAGGAATGATGGTGGCGGTCTTGAAGCATGTAGGGACTACTGCCTGGGCCAATGACAGGTTGAAGACGGCGGTGAAGACATCAGCCAGCTGATCAGCACATTCCTTGAGTACCCGTCCAGGGATGCTATCCGGTCCAGTAGCCTTTCGTGTGTTCACTCTGCGTAGAGCGCCCCTTACGTCGGAGGTCGACAGAGTGAGCACCTGGTCTTCCGGGGGTGGCAAGGCTTTGGTAGCCGGCTCCTTGTTGTCCCTGTCGAAGCGAGCGTAGAAGTTGTTAAGCTCCTCCGGAAGGGAGGCGTCGCTGACCGGGGGACTGGTGTTTTTGCCCTTGTAGTCAGTGATGGACTGGATGCCTTGCCACATGCGCCAGGGGTCCGAGTTGTTGCGGAAGTGATCCTCTATCCGCAATGTCTGTTTCCATTTGGCAGTCCTGATACCCTTTTTTAGGTTGGTCCTAGCTGCTCTGTAAGCCGCCGCGTCGCCAGATTTAAATGCTGCGTCGCGTGCTTTCAACAGTGAGCGGACCTCTCCGTTCATCCAGGGTTTCTGGTTGGGGTATGACCTGATATGTTTGTGGGTCGTGACGACCTCGACGCAGCTGTTGATGTAGAATAGCACTGTGGATGCGTATTCCTCGATGTCATTGTGGGCAAACATGCCCCAATCAGTGCGTTCGAAGCAATCCTGAAGCTCCGATACTGCCCCCTCTGGCCATACTTTCACTGCTCTCATTGATGTTCTCTCTCTTTTGATGAGCGGTTTGTATGCCGGGGCTAGAAACAGGGAGAGGTGGTCAGACTTCCCAAGGTGGGGGCAGGGAATGGCCTTGTAAGCGTCTACAATGCTCGTGTAGACTTGATCCAGTGTGTTCTCCCCTCTTGTGGGGCAGGAGACATTCTGGTGGAATTTCGGTAGTACAGTTTTTAGGTTTGTGTGATTGAAGAAACTACTACCATAAGTTCTTGCCAAATTTGTCTACAATACTACACCCACTGAACACCCGACTGCAAACTGGGGTGCCATGGAAGTGGAGTGACGAATGTAGACGAGCTTTCCAGAAGAGCAAAACACTAATCACATCAAAAGAGGTATTGGCCTATTACAACCCAGCATTACCAATTCGGTTGGCATGTGATGCGTCACCCTACAGCATTGGAGCGGTGCTGTCGCACAAATTCTCGGACGGCTCAGAGAGGCCAATAGCCTTTGCGTCACGATCACTAACCTCAGCCGAGCGTAACTACGCCCAGGTTGACAGGGAGGCCCTCAGCCTAGTGTGGGGAGTGAAAAAGTTCAATCACTATCTGCACGGGCAGAAATTCACCTTGCTGACTGATCACCAGCCTCTTGTCTCCATTTTTAATCCGAAGAAGGGCGTTCTGGTGATGACTGCGCAACGACTACAAAGATGGTCACTTTTTCTAGGGGCGCACCACTATGAGATTGAATATAAGGGCACGAAACAGCATGGAAATGCTGATGGGCTATCATGCCTGCCACTGCCTACTGCGGAGGAAGCAGCAGCAGTGGATCCTGTCGAAATATTCCATTCGACTATAGTTGAATACCTACCGGTAACTAACGCTTGAATCGAAAAGGAAACCCGAAATGACCCGACACTGTCTCGGGTATATGATTTGACGGTGAAGGGATGGCCAGCACATGGCGACTCACTGTTGCCAGCATTCTCGACAAGGAGAGAACAGCTGTCAGTGTGCCGGGGGACCTTGATGTGTGGATCCCGAGTGGTAATTCCACCCAAGTTAAGGGATAGAGTGCTCAATGAGCTTCATGAGGGTCATCTGGGAGGGGTAAAAATGAAAAGCCTAGCCAGGGCTTATGTGTGGTGGCCGGGAATCGATAAACAAATTGAGGACCTGACCAAGAGTTGCTCAGGATGCCAGAAAGTCCAAAATGCAACACCACAGGCCCCTCTACACCCAACGGAGTCGCCCTCATCTCCATGGCAACGGGTGCATATTGATTATGCTGCTCCATTCATGGACTCAATGTTTTTAATAGCCGTGGATGCGCACTCAAAATGGCCTGAGGTCATCAAAATGTCCTCCACCATCACGGAGAAAACTATTGCAGTCCTACGGACCATTTTTGCCAGGAATGGCTTGCCAGAACAGATTTGAGTCATAGAGTCATAGAGTTATACAGCACAGAAAGAGGCCCTTCGGCCCATCGTGTCTGCGCCGTCCATCAAGCCCTGTCCAATCTAATCCCATTTTCCAGCATTTGGTCCATAGCCTTGTATGCAATGGCATTTCAAGTGCTCATCCAAATGCTTCTTGAATGTTGTGAGGGTTCCTGCCTCTACCACCCTTTCAGGCAGTGAGTTCCAGACTCCAACCACCCTCTGGGTGAAAAAGTTCCTCCTCAAGTCCCCTCTAAACCACCTGCCCCTTACCCTGAATCTATGCCCCCTTGTTATTGACCCCCCTACTAAGGGGAAAAGTTCCTCTTTATCTACCCTATCTATGCCCCTCATCATTTTGTACACCTCAATCAGGTCCCCCCTCAGCCTTCTTTGCTCCAAGGAAAACAACCCCAGCCTGTTTAGTCTTTCTTCATAGCTGAGGCACTCCATCCCAGGTAACATCCTGGTGAATCTTCTCTGCACCCTCTCCAAAGCAATCACATCCTTCCTATAGTGAGGTGACCAGAACTGCACACAGTACTCCAGCTGTGGCCTTACCAGCGTTTTGTACAGCTCCATCATAACCTCCCTGCTCTTATATTCTATGCCTCGGCTAATGAAGGCAAGTATCCCATATGCCTTTTTAACCACCTTATCTACCTGTTCCGCTGCCTTCAGGGATCTATGTACATGTACACCAAGGTCCCTCTGACCCTCTGTACTTCCTAGGGTCCTACCACTCATTGTGTATTCCCTTGCCTTATTTGTCCGTCCAAAATGCATCACCTCGCACTTTTCAGGGTTAAATTCCATTTGCCACTTTTCCGCCCATCTGACCAACCCGTTTATATCGTCCTGTAGCCTGAGGCTTTCCTCCTCGCAATTTACCACCCCACCAATTTTCGTGTCATCTGCGAACTTACTGATCATACCTTTTGCATTCTCATCCAAATCATTAATGTAGATCACAAACAGCAAGGGACCCAGCACCGATCCCTGAGGTACCCCACTGGACACAGGCTTCCAGTCACAAAAGCAACCTTTGACCATCACCCTCTGCCTCCTGCCACTCAGCCAGTTTAGGATCCAACGTGCCAAGGCACCCTGGATCCCATGGGCTCTTACCTTCTTGGCCAGTCTCCTATGCGGGACTTTGTCAAAAGCCTTACTGAAGTCCATGTATACCACATCCACCGCATTTCCCTCATCCACACACCTAGTCACCCCCTCGAAAAATTCAATCAGATTGGTCAGACATGATTTACCCTTGACAAAGGCATGCTGATTATCCCCGATTAATCCTTGCCTCTCCAAGTGGAGACTAATTTTGTCCCTCAGAATTTTTTCCAATAATTTCCCTACCACAGATGTTAGGCTCACTGGCCTGTAATTCCCTGGTTTATCCCTGCTACCCTTCTTGAATAATGGTACTACGTTAGCTTTTCTCCAGTCCTCTGGTACATCCCCTGTGGCCAGAGAGGTTCTGAAAATTTGTGTCAGAGCCCCTGCAATCTCCTCCTTTGCCTCACACAGCAGCCTGGGATACATCTCGTCCGGGCCTGGGGATTTATCCACTTTTTGGCCTGCTAAAACCGCTAGTACCTCCTCCCTCTCGATGCTAATATGTTCAAGTATATCACAGTCCCCTTGCCCGATTTCTATGTCTACATCGTCTTTCTCCATAGTGAACACAGATGCAAAAAATTCATTTAAAACCCCACCTACATCATCTGGCTCTACACACAGATTGCCACTTTGGTCCCTAATGGGCCCTACCCTTTCCCTGGTTATCCTCTTGCCCTTAATATACTTATAAAACACCTTAGGATTTTCCTTTATTTTGCTCGCCAGTGTTATTTCATGGCCCCTCCTCGCTCTCCTAATTTCTTTTTTAAGTATGCCCCTGCACTTTTTATACTCCTCTGGGGCTTCCTCCGTCTTTAGTCTTTTGTAACTGCCAAAAGCCCCCCTTTTATTTCTAATGCATTTTTGTATATCCCTTGTCATCCAAGGTTCCCTTTGCTTGTTGGTCCTACCCTTGACCTTTACAGGAACATGTTGGCGTTGTACTCTCTCTATTTCCCTTCTGAAAGCCTCCCACTGTTTTGATGTGGATTTTCCTATAAGTAGCTGCTCCCAGTCCACTTTGGCCAGATCCTGCCTTATCATATTAAAATCGGCCTTCCCCCAATTTAGAACCCTTATTTCCGGGCCATCTTTGTCTTTTTCCATGACCACCTTAAATCTCATCGAATTATGGTCACTGTCGCCAAAATGCTCTCCTACTGACACTTCCACCACTTGCCCGGCTACATTCCCTAGAATTAGGTCCAGTACCGCCCCCTCTCTTGTAGGACTTTCTACATGTTGGCTCAAAAAGCTCTCCTGGATGCACTTTAAGAATTCTGCACCCTCTAAGCCTTTCATACTCTGACTATCCCAATTTATATTGGGGAAGTTGAAATCCCCCACTATTATTACCCTATTATTTTCGCACTTCTCTGAGATTTGCCTACATATCTGTTCCTCTATCCCCCCTGACTGTTTGGGGGCTGATAGTACACTCCCAGCAAAATGCTTGCCCCCTTTTTGTTTTTAAGTTCTACCCATATGGCCTCATTTGAGGAACCCGCTAATATATCATCCCTCCTTACAGCAGTAATTGACTCCTTAATTAATATTGCAACACCCCCTCCCCTTTTACACCCCCCTCTGTCTCGCCTGAAGATTCTATACCCTGGAATATTGAGCTGCCAGTCCTGACCCTCCCTCACCCATGTCTCCGTGATAGCAACAATATCGTACTCCCATGTGTTCAACAACAACTTCAGTTCATCCACCTTATTTGCAAGACTCCTTGCATTAAAATAAATGCCTTCCAGCCTTGCCATATTCCCTTTTGCCTTCACATATTTGCTCTGCCTTCCCAGCTGACTTGTTTTTTCCTCCGTATTTGGCTGTAAATCACCCCCTACTATAGCTCCACTCTGTATCCCATCCCCCTGCCAAGTTAGTTTAAACCCCCCCAACAGTGCTAGCAAACCTCCCCGCAAGGATATTGGTCCCCCTCTGGTTCAGGTGTAAACCGTCCGACTTGTACAAGTCCCACCTTTCCCAGAAGCAGACCCAGTGATCCAGGAAACTAAAGCCCTCCCTCCTGCACCATCCCTTTAGCCACACATTCATCTGTTCTATCTTCCTATTCCTATACTCACTGACATGTGGCACCGGGAGTAATCCAGAGATTACAACCTTTGAGGTCCTGCTCTTTAATCTTTTACCTAGCTCCCTAAATTCTTGCTGCAGGACCTCATCCCTCTTTTTACCTATGTCGTTGGTGCCAATGTGGACCACGACCTCTGGCTGTTCGCCCTCCCCCTCCAGAATGCCCTGCAGCCGCTCAGTGACATCCTTGACCCTGGCACCAGGGAGGCAACAAACCATCCTGGATTCATGTCTACGGCCACAGAAACGCCTATCTGTTCCCCTTACTATAGAATCCACTACCACTATTGCTCTCCCACTCTTTTTCCTCCCTTCCTGGGCAGCAGGAGCACCCCCAGTGCCAGGAAGTTGGCTGCTGCCACCTTCCCCTGGTAAGTCATCCCCCCCAACAGTATCCAAAGCGGTATACCTGGTTGAAAGGGGGATGGCCACAGGGGTCCCCTGCACTACCTGCCTGCTTCTATTGTTCTGCCTGGTGGTCACCCATTTCCCTTCTGCCTGTGCAGCCCTACCCTGCGGTGTGACCAACTCACTGTACGAGTAATTCGCGACCCTCTCAGCATCGTGAATGCTCCACAACCCATCCACCCGCAGCTCCAGCGCCCCAAGACGGCCCATTAGTAGCTGCAGTTGGATGCATTTCTGCCACACATGTTGGTCAGGGACACTGGCAGCGTCCCTGAATTCCCACATAGAGCAAGAGGAGCATATCACGGGGCTGGGCTCTCCTGGCATGACCTACCTCTTTAATCAAGTTAAATTAAACCAATTCAATATCACCAGTAAAGTAAGCCTTACCTGGTCTCTGGAGCCCTTTGTAGGCCCGCTGTACCGCTGAAGTACCCGCCGAAGATCTGAGGCCTTGCCTCACCTAACTCCCTGACTCACCCAACTCTCAGCACTCTGTGAAAACCGCACTCAGTGCAAGATTGCACTTCAAAGCCTGTTTTTATAGGCCCTGAAACAAAGACTTGCTGAGCTGAGCCCAGCTACAGGAGAACCAGGTTAACCAGATTACTCCAGTTTCCCTTGTTAACTGTCTTCAGCTGCTCTGAGTTGTAGGACTTGTTTATCCCTTTTTAACCCTGCTTAAAGCTGGGAAATTTAGATTTTAAACAGTAAACAGTTCACAGTAAATGTGAAACAAACAAAAGTTTGATTTCAGCAACCAGTTAAGACTCCCTGACTCACCCAACTCTCAGCACTCTGTGAAAAACGACAACAGACCACAGTTTGTGTCCGAAGAGTTCCGGAGGTTCGTGAAAAAGAATGGAGTAAGGCATTACACATCCGCCCCGTATCATCCAGCCACAAATGGATTGGCTGAGAGGTTCGTACAAACCTTTAAGAAGGCAATAAAGGCTATGTACAATGACAACATTCCGCTGCAGCACAAGGTGGACAATTTCCTGTTCGCCTACCGGAATGCGACACATGCAGTCACCAACCAGGCCCCAGCCATGATGTTCTTTAACCGAAGGTTAAGATCTCGCCTGGATTTGCTCAGACCAAACGTACGAAGAGATGTTGAGAGTAAGCAATTCCAGCACATCCATGAGAAGCCAACAAGGAGCTTCAATGTAGGGCAACCAGTCTTGGCCCGCGACTACCGAACAGAAAAATGGCAGCCAGGAACGATATGCACATGGCAGGGCCCACTAATGTACACAGTGGACGTTGGGGAGAGCATCGTGAGATGCCATGCTGACCAGATCCTAGAGTCACAGGAACAAGTCAACCCCATGCCTCGCCCATACATACCCGGTGATGAACCCGACGTACAGGTCGCATCTACCCCAGAAACAGTAGCATCGGAAGCTGATGAACCAACCGATGACAGGGGGCCAGAATCGCCTCCGCACCAAGAGCAAGACACTCGGGAAAGGCGCTATCCAGAAAGGATCAGGAAGCCTCCCCAAAGACTGAATATATAAATAGACTATTTTCAGCTAATGTTGCATGTTAAAAGTGTTAATTGTAATTAGTTTGATATTTAATTGTTAAATGAGTGTTATGGTACTGTTAATCTAAAAGGGGAGAAATTGTAATGTATATACCTTTAAGTGGGGAACTATCTTTTACAGCTCATGTATACTGCAGTACCGGCAGTGACCACACCTGTATATAGCACTGAGTAGTAATCTGTACAGTTCAGTTCCACTGTGAGCCACGTTGAGTAAACACCTGTTGTACCATTCTCCTGCAGTCTGTGTCTTATTATACACGGACACAACACTATCAATCTCAGATTTAAAACTAACAATTGATCTCGCATCAATGACCATTTGCGGAAGAGAGTTCCAAACTTCTACCACCCTTTGTGTGTAGAAGTGTTTCCTAATTTCACCCCTGAAAGGTCTGGCTCTAATTTTTAGGATATGTCCCCCAGTCCTAGAATCCCCAACCAGCGGAAATAGTTTTTCTCTATCTACCTTATCTGTTCCCCTTAATATCCTGAAAACTTTGATCAGATGACCCCTTAACCTTCTAAATTCTAGGGAATTCAACCCTAATTTGTGTAATCTCTCCCCGTAAGTTAACCCTTGAAGTCCAGGTATCATTCAGTAAACCTACGCTGCACTCCCTCCAAGGCCAATATATCCTTCCTAAGGTGTGGTGCCCAGAACTGCTCACAGTACTCCAGGTGTGGTCTAACCAGGGTTTTGTACAGCTGCAGGGTTTTGGCCTCAGCTGGAGTCTTGTGTACAGTTCTGGGCACCACACTTTAGGAAGGATGTCAAGGCCTTGGAGAGGGTGCAGAAGAGGTTGACCAGGATGGTACCAGGGATGAGGGACTTCAGTTATGTGGAGAGATTGGAGGAGCTGGGATTGTTCCCCTTAGAGCAGAGAAGGTTAAGAGGAGACCTAATAGAGGTGTTCAGAATGATGAGGGGTTTTGATCGAGCAAGTAGGGAGAAACTGTTCACTCTGGCAAGTAGGTCGGTAACCAAAGGTCACAGATTTAAAATAGTTGCTAAAAGAACTAGAGGGAAATGAGGAGAATTGTTTTCACACAGAGGATTGTTAAGATCTGGAACGCACCATCTGAAAGGATGCTGGAATCAGGTTCCACAGGAACTTTCAAACGGTAATTGGACATGTACTTGAAGAGGACTAGTTTGCAGAGTTCTGGGGATAAAGCTGGGGCTTGGGACTAAATTGGACAGCTCTTTCAAAGAGCCGGCACAGACACGATGGGCCGAATCACCTCCTTCTGTGCTGTGAGATGCTTTGATCAGTGTGAACTCGCTGGTGTCCCTTTAGGCTCTTCGAGCTTTTAAAGCTCTTCCCACAGTCAAAACATTTAAAGGGTCTCTTGTCAGTGTGAACAAGCTGGTGTGACAGGAGGGTGGATGAATGAGTGAATCCCTTCCCACACACAGAGCAGGTGAATGGTCTCTCTCCAGTGTGGAGGAGCCGGTGTCTCATCAGATCCCCGGAGCTTTTAAATCTCTTCCCACAGTCAGAACATTTAAAGGGTCTCTCGTCAGTGTGAACAAGCTGGTGTGACAGGAGGTTCGATGATTCAGCGAATCCTTTCCCACACGCGGAGCAGGTGAACGGTCTCTCCCCAGTGTGGAGGAGCCAATGTCTCTCAGCTCCCCAGAGCTTTTAAAGCTCTTCCCACAGTCAGGACAGTGAAATGGTCTCTCATCAGTGTGAACTCGCTGATGTGCCAGCAGGTTGGATGAATCAGTGAATCCTTTCCCACACACGGAGCAGGTGAATGGACTCTCTCCAGTGTGAACTCGCTGATGTGCCAGCAGGTTGGATGAATCAGCGAATCCTTTCCCACACACAGAGCAGGTGAATGGCATCTCCCCAGTGTGTAGGTGTTGGTGTCTCTTCAGCTCCCGGGAGCTTTTAAAACACTTCCCACAGTCAGAACATTTAAAGGGTCTCTCGTCAGTGTGAACTCGCTGGTGATGCTTCAGATCCCCAGGGCTTTTAAAGCTCTTCCCACAGTCAGAACATTGAAATGGTCTCTCATCAGTGTGAACAAGCTGGTGTCGCACCAGATCCCTGGTGCTTTTAAAGCTCTTCCCACAGTTAGGACACTGAAATGGTCTCTCCCCAGTGTGAGCTCGCTGGTGTTTCTTCAGTTCCCCGGGGCTTTTAAAGCTCTTCCCACAGTCAGGACACTGAAATGGCCTCTCCCCAGTGTGAACTCGCTGGTGTGTTTGCAGGTGGAATGAACGAACAAATCCCTTTCCACACACGGAGCAGGTGAACGGACTGTCCCTGGTGTGACTGCGCTGTTGAACTTCTATTGCAGACGGGGAACTGAATCCCTTCCCGCCGTCCCCACCTTTACCCGGTTTCTCCCCGGTGTGATGGTGCACGTGTCTCACCAGGTCAGGCGATCGGCTGAATCCGCATCAACACATCGAACACGTGTGCGGTTTGTCATCGCTGCGATTGCTGCTTTCTCCTTCCATGTGCAAAGGCCGATGATATTCAGGTCCTGATGAATCGAGTGACTCTGTCAGATCTTGATGTGATGTTTGGTCTGAGCTTCCCGCCTGCAACTGCTCTACTTCTATAACCCTGTAAATTGAGATCAGAAAAGGATCAGAGGCAAACTGTTGTTTAATTTTCCTCTTTCCGAACCCAGGGGCAGTGAAGCTGATTTTAAGGCTCCAGTTGCTGAAAGGTTGGTTGAAAGGATCAGCAGTAATGGTGGCTGTAATACCCACAAGCCCCCAGCGCTCCAGAAAGCGCTCTGTTGACTCTGAGTCCCGCGCATGTGCTCATGGCCCCCGCGCTCTCCCTCCTGCTCCACAATCGCCCGTCCCAATCGGTCCACAACGCGCATGCTCAGCGCACAAAACCCCGCGGTTGGAACACCGGGCGCGCATGCGGAGCCGCAACATCTGGTACATGTGCGCGGCTCAGGTGGGGGCGAGTCGGTGTTTCACCTCAGCCGCCAGGGAGGTGCGCATGTGCAGGACGACCCAACATTCTTCCTGTCAGCAATCACTCCCTCATTTCTTTAATAAAAACAGAAAATGCTGGAAATACTCAGCAGGTCAGGCAGCATCTGTGGAGAGAGAAACAGAGTTAACGTTTCAGGTCATTGACCTTTCATCAGAACTGCTTGTTCTTTCGCGTCAGCTGTGACTCAGTTGGTAGCACTCTTGCCTCTGAGTCAGAAAGTTGTGGGTTCATAGTCCCACTCCAGAGACTTGAGCACAAAAATCTAGGCTGACACTCCAGTGCAGTGCTGAGGGAGTGCTGCATTGTCGGAGGTGCCGTCTTTCGGATGAGACATTAAACTGAGGCCCTGTCTGCTCTCTCAGGTGGATGTAAAAGATCCCATGGCACTATTTCGAGAAAGGTAGGCTTGCATTTATACAGTGCTTTCATGACCAGCAGACGTCTTGAAGTGCTTTACAACCAACGAGGTACTTTTGGAGTGTAGTCACTGTTATAATGTGGGAAAGAGCAGGGGAATTATCCCTGGTGTCCTAGCCAATGTGTATCCCTCAATTAACATAACAAAAAGATAGATTATCTGGTCATTATCACGTTGCTGTTTGTGGGAGCTTGCTGTGCGATTATTGACATCCACGTTTCCTACATTACAACAGTGACTACGTTTCAAAAGTACTTCATTGACTGTAAAGTGCTTTGGGTTGTCCGGTGGTGGTGAAAGGCGCTATATAAATGCAAATCTTTCTTTCTTCACTGGTCTCACCAGCGCCCTTTTCTGGCTGTTGGTTGATTGACAGCATGCGTACACGGGATGGCGGTTTGGGCCGAGTCCGGCACAGCGACCCCTCCTGGTCACCAAGGGTAATAACCGCGCATGCCAAGAGGAGACCAACCCCCCTCCCCCACTCGGAGCTGCGCCTGCGCACTCGGATCCTGTCAGACGGAGTCGGCGCGGGGCATTCCGGGGAAAGGCCTTGGTGTCGGTTCCAGAGTCGCGATCAGTGACACAAAGTGAGTTTTCTCCGCTCCAATTGGGTGGAGAATCGCGCGGGGTGGGGGGGAGGGGTGGATCGGGAGAGAATAAAGAGAAATAGGAGAACCTGAGAGTCCGCGAGGCCCCGGACCGAGTGGCGTCAGTTGGACGGATACGTAATCTCCTCAGGGACATGTGACCCGGGCCCACGGCCTAATTGACGGAGCTTCCGACCAATAGGGAGCGAGCAGGGCGGGGCTGGAGGAGCAAGCCGGCGGCGGGTCCTCCAACCAATTGGGGAGCCCGAGGGGCGGGACTAGCGCCGGCTGATTGTCTGATCCGCAGGGCAGCGAGTTTCTCCAGTCCCTTGTTCAGGGCCCGGGGCCAGGGGAGGCTGTGGCCCTTTATTCCCCTTATTGGACACAAGGCTTTTTGTCTCACAACACACTGGCTCAGTTTTTAATAGAGACTTTTTAAATTCATCAATAAAAACAGATAAACCCCGTGCTTCTGTGGAACAAACTTTCTAATATTCTATAGAATCATAGAATGGTTACAGCACAGAAGGAGGCCATTTGGCCTGTCGAGCCCGTGCTGGCTCTCTGCAAGACCACTTCAGCGAGTCCCACTCCCCGCCCTTTCCCCGTAACCCTGTACATTTCTTTACTTCAGGTATTTATCCAATTCCCTTTTGAAAGCCGTGATTGAATCTGCCTCCACCACCCTTTCAGGCAGTGCATTCCAGATCCTAACCACTCACTGCGTAAAAAAGTTTTTCCTCATGTCGCCTTTGGTTCTTCTGCCAATCACCTTAAATCTGTGTCCTCTGGTTCTCGACCCTTCCGCCAATGGGAACAGTTTCTCTCTATCTACTCTGTCCAGAACCCTCATGATTTTGAACACCTCCATCAAATCTCTCAACCTTCTCTGCTCTAAGGAGAACAACCCCAGCTTCTCCAGTCTATCCACGTAACTGAAGTCCCTCATCCCTTATCACTAGAACCATTCTTGTAATTCTTTTCTGCACCATCTCTAAGGCCTTCACATCCTTCATAAAGTGCGGTGCCCAGAATTGGACACAATACTCCAGTTGAGGCCGAACCAGTGTTTTATAAAGATTCATCATAACTTCCTTGCTTTTGGACTCTGTGCCTCTATTTATAAAGCCCAGGATCCCGTATGCTTTTTTAACCGCTTTCTCAACCTGCCCTGCCACCTTCAACGATTTGTGCACACATACCCCCAGGTCTCTCTGTTCATGCACACACTTTAGAATTGTACCCTTTAGTTTATTTTGCCTCTCCTCGTTCTTCCTACCAAAATGTACCACTTCGCACTTTTCTGCGTTAAATTTTATCTGCCACGTGTCCGCCCATTCCACCAGCCTGTCTATGTCCTCTTGAAGTCTATCACTATCCTCCTCACTGTTCACTATACTTCCAAATTTTGTGTCATCTGCAAATTTTGAAATTGTGTCCTGTACACCCAAGTCTAAGTCATTAATATATATCAAGTAAAGCAGTGATCCTAGTACCGACCCCTGGGGAACACCACTGTGTACCTTCCTCCAGTCCGAAAAACAACTGTTCACCACTACTCTCTGTTTTCTGTCACTTAGCCAATTTCCTATCCATGCTGCCACTGTCCCTTTTATTCCATGGGATTCAACTTTGCTGGCAAGCCTATTATGTGGCACTTGTCGAACGCCTTTTGGAAATCCATGTACACCACGTTAACCGCATTGCCCTCATCAATGGATGAGGGTAGTGCAGTGGATGAGGTTTACATGGATTTCAGTAAGGCTTTCGATAAAGTCCCGCATAGGAGACTGGTCAAGAAGGTAAGAGCCCATGGGATCCAGGGTGCCTTGGCACATTGGATCCAAAACTGGCTGAGTGGCAGGAGGCAGAGGGTGATGGTGGAAGGTTGTTTTTGTGACTGGAAGCCTGTGTCCAGTGGGGTACCGCAGGGATCGGTGCTGGGTCCCTTGCTGTTTGTGGTCTACATTAATGATTTGGATGTGAATGTAAAAGGTATGATCAGTAAGTTCGCAGATGACACGAAAATTGGTGGGGTGGTAAATAGCGAGGAGGGAAGCCTCTGGCTACATAACAATATAGACGGGTTGGTCAGATGGGCGGAACAGTGGCAAATGGAATTTAACACTGAAAAGTGTGAGGTGATGCATTTTGGAGGGACTAACAAGGCAAGGGAATACACAATGAATGGTAGGACCCTAGGAAAGACAGAGGATCAGAGGGACCTTGGTGTGCATGTACATAGATCCCTGAAGGCAGCAGAACAGGTGGATAAGGTGGTTAAAAAGGCATATGGGATACTTGCCTTCATTAGCCGAGGCATAGAATATAAGAGCAGGGAGTTATGATGGAGCTGTACAAAACGCTGGTTAGGCCACAGCTGGAATACTGTGTGCAGTTCTGGTCGCCACACTGTAGGAAGGATGTGATTGCTTTGGAGAGGGTGCAGAGGAGATTCACCAGGATGTTACGTGGGCAGGAGCGCTTCAGCTATGAAGAGAGACTGGACAGGCTGGGGTTGTTTTCCTTGGAGCAGAGAAGGCTGAGGGGGGACCTGATTGAGGTGTACAAAATTATGAGGGGCATAGATAGAGTAGATAGAAAGGAACTTTTTCCCTTAGTAGAGGGGTCAATAACAAGGGGGCATAGATTCAAGGTAAAGGGCAGGAGGTTTAGAGGGGATTTGAGGAAGAACTTTTTCACCCAGAGGGTGGTTGGAATCTGGAACTCACTGCCTGAAAGGGTGGTAGAGGAAGGAACCCTCACAACATTCAAGAAGCATTTGGATGAGCACTTGAAACACCATAGCATACAAGGCTATGGACCAAATGCTGGAAAATGGGATTAGAATAGACAGGGCTTGATGGCCGGCACGGATGCGATGGGCCGAAGGGCCTCTTTCTGTGCTGTATAACTCTATGACTCTATCCCTCACTGTTACCTCATGAAAAAACTCAATCAGAATCAGAGCGGTTTCTGGGGCGCGGGGAATTGTGGGTGCTGCGGCCGCCATTAGTCAGAGGCTGTCGGGAAGAGTTTTATTGCAGGCTGACGGAAGTCGCTCCCTGGCCGCCTGTGTAGGTCTTTTTGTTGCTTCAGTTTGAGCTGGAGTGGAGATGGAGGAGAAGCTGCTGGGTTTAACTCCCAGTACTTCTGAGCCCAGGAGGGCCCAACTATTTCCAATGTGAGACTGTCAAGGGAGGTGGATTCAGGGGGAGATTAGATTGCTAAGCAGACACTGTTCGCACAGTGTAAAAGAGTATTGTTTTAGGAACAATTATTTCTGTAAAGGCTTTTAATGCGTTTTACATACAGATTTTTAAAATTAATTCTTGGGATATGGGCATCGCTAGCAAGGCCAGCATATATTGCCAATCCCCAGTGTCCTGTTGAGAAGGTGATGGTGGGCCTTCTTCTTGAACCGCTGCAGTCCGTGTGGTGAAGACACTCCCACAATGCCAGGTGTTACCAGATTTTGACTCAGCAATGAACGGTGATATTTGTCCAAGTCAGGATGGTGAGTGACTGGGAGGGGAACTTGGTGGTGATTGTGTTCCCATGTGCCTGCTTCCATTGTCCTTCTACGAGCTGGAGGTTGCGGGTTTGGGAGTTTTTGTCAAAGTTGTTGTCGAGCTGCAGATGTATAAAGTCTCTCTCCTTCGACCCCTCACCATCCCACATCTCTCTCTCTCTCCTCCCATAGAGGCCAGAGTCGTGTGTAGGCCCAGACCAGGTGGCAGGTTCCCTGCCCTGAAGGACATCAGTGAACCAGTTGGGTTTTTACGACAATCCGGCAGCTTTCATGGTCACTTTTTTCTGGTGCCGACCCCACAAATGACCAGATTCATTGAGCTCAATTTCACAGCCTGCCTTTGTGTTTGTGTGTTCTCTCTCACGCTCCCTTTTTCCTGCTTTAAATTCATTTTACAGGGTATTAGAAGGGGAGGATTTGAAGACGGGAAACTCAAACAAAACATCACATCAAGATCTGACAGTCACTTGATTAATCGGGACCTGAATATCATCAGCCTTTGAACATGGAAGCAAAAAGCACCGTTCACAGCGGGGAGAAACCATACACGTGTTCTCAATGTGGACGAGGCTTCAGTCGATCATCTGGCCTGTCGAGACACAAGCGCAGTCACACCGGGGAGAAACCGTGTAAATGTGGAGACTGTGGGAAAGGATTCAGTTACATGTTTGAGCTGGAAATTCATCGACGCAGTCACACCAGGGAGACACTGTTCACCTGCCCCGAGTGTGGGAAGGGATGCACTCATTCCTCTGCCCTGCTGAAACACCGGCGAGTTCACACTGACAAGAGACCTTTTAAATGCCCGGACTGCGGGAAGTGCTATAAAAGTTCCAGGGAACTGACGTGTCATCAACGTGTTCACACTGACGAGAGACCGTTCAGGTGCTCTCACTGTGGGACTGGGTTCAGGCGATCATCTGACCTCACTGTACAACAGCGCACCCACACTGAGGAGAGGCCGTTCACCTGCTCCGTGTGTGGAAAGGGATTCACTCAGTCATCCCAGCTTACTAAACACCAGCTTGTTCACACTGATGAGAGACCTTTTAAATGTTCTGACTGCGAGAAGTGCTTTAAAAGCAAAAAGGATCTGCTGACACACCAGCGAGTTCACACTGGGGAGAGACCGTTCGCCTGCTCCATGTGTGGGAAGGGATTTGCCCATTCATCCCAACTACTGAAACACTAGCATGTTCACACTGGGGAGAGGCCATTCACTTGCTCTGTGTGTGGGAAGAGATTCACTGATTCATCCAACCTGCTGAGACACCAGCGAGTTCACATGTGACTGCAGGGGTTGGATTCTGCTGTTATTGCTGCTGTTAATCACATCCAGGACTGAACCGTGTTCATTCTGACAGTTGGGGTTTGTTTCTGCTGATGTTAATAACCCCTATAACTTGGCTGGAATTTAATATTCTGGATAATATTCTGGAGATGTTAAACTGAGGCCCCGTCTGCTCTCTCAGGTGGATGTAACATATCCCATGGCACTATTTCAAAGAAGAGCAGGGGAGTTATCCCCGGTGTCCTGGTCAATATTTATCCTTCAATCAACATAACAAAAAAAATAAGATTACCTGGTCATTATCATGTTGCTGTTTGCGGGAGTTTGTTGTATGCAAATTGGCTGCCACATTACAACAGTGACTCCACTTCAAAAGTACTTCATTGCCTGTAAGTGCTTTGGGATGTCCTGAGGTCGTGAAAGGCGCTATAGAAATGCAAGTCTTTCTTTTATAAATGTCAAATAATCAGCTTTGTTTAAAACACATTGTTGTAGATTTTCTTCTTTCCCACCTGAGTGTTTAGCTTCACCTGGCTGGAGCTCAGAAAGGACAATCTGGGGGAGGATCGTACGGCGGGAACAGAACTTCAGCCTGGACACAGTCCTTCAGGGCCACACTGAGAGGGGCAAACGGCACTTTGGCCTTTCTTGTCTCTCTTCACTGAGAGCAAAGTCCCCGTGTGAGTTAATCTTGAGGCGTGTAAGAAATGTGTCCCAGCCACTCCCTTCTATGGTTCAGAGCTCCTAGGCATGGAACAGAAGGCTCCTTTACAAGAGTCAGGAAGAACAACGGTGAATGCTGGAAACGTGCTGTCAAATCAGAGATTGGTGTAAAACTGCGATCTGCTCCTGACTGAAAGTGACACGGCAGGTTTAAGTTTCAAGTCTAAAAATCACAGGTAATTATTCCACGAAGATTTAACATGATTGTGTGACAGTCCTGAGTCTACCATTTTAAGGCAGGCATTAACCCATTTAATATAAACCCGTTTAAAATAAATTGGTTAAAGCCTACATTAAAATAGCAGACAGAGGAGTTCACAGGAGCCTGTTAACTGCTGGTACAATTATACAACAGATATTTGATCTCCAGATAAAGAAACAAAGAAGATAGGAGCAGGAGTAGGCCATTCGGCCCTTCGAGCCTGCTCCGCCATTCAATGAGATCATGGCTGATCATCCAAATTCAGTACCCTGTCCCTGCCTTCTCCCCATATCCCTTGATCCCTTTAGCCTCAAGAAATATATCCAACTCTTTCTTGAATATATTTAATGAATTGGCCTCCACCGCCCTCTGTGGCAGAGAATTCCACAGGTTCACCACTCTCTGGGTGAAGAAATTCCTCCTCATTTCAGTCCTAAATGGCTTACCCCTTAGCCTTAGACTATGACCCCTGGTTCTGGACTCCCCGGCCATCAGAAATATCCTTCCTGCATCTAGTCTGTCCAGACCTGACAGAATTTTATAGGTTTCGATGAGATCCCCTCTCAATCTTCTAAACTCCAGTGAGTATAAGCCCAATCGACCCAATCTCTCCTCATACGTCATTCCTGCCACCCCAGGTATCAGCCTGGTGAATCTTCGCTGCACTCACTCCACGGTAAGAGCGTCCTTCCTCAGGTAAGGCGACCAAAACTGCACACAATACTCAAGGTGCGGTCTCACCAAGGCCCTGTACAACTGTAGCAAGACATCCTTATTCCTGTACTCGAACTCTCTTGCTACGAAGGCCAACATACCATTTGCCTTCTTAACCACCTGCTGCACCTGCATGCTTACCTTCAGTGACTGGTGCACAATAACACCCAGGTCTCTTTCCACTTCCCCTTCTCCCAATCTATTGCCATTCAAATAATAATCTGCCTTCCTGTTTTTGCCACCAAAGTGGATAACCTCACATTTATCCACGTTATAGTGCATTTGCCATGTTTCTGCCCAATCACCCAACCTGTCCAAATCGTACTGGAGTTTCACGACATCCTCCTCACAGCTTACCCTCCCACCCAGCATTGTGTCGTCTGCAAATTTAGAGATATTACATCCAATTCCCTCGTCCAGATCATTAATATATATTGTGAACAGCTGGGGTCCTAGGACCGATCCTTGCGGTACCCCACTAGTCACTGCCTGCCACTCGGAAAATGACCCGTTTATTCCAACTCTTTGCTTTCTGTCCGCCAACCAGTTCTCTATCCAAGTCAATACCTTGCCCCCAATCCCATGTGCCTTAACTTTGCACGCTAATCTCTTATGTGGGACCTTATCGAAAGCCTTCTGAAAGTCCAAATACACCACATCCACTGGTTCTCCCTTATCTATTTTACCAGTTACATCCTCAAAAAATTCCAGTAGATTAGTCAAGCATGATTTACCTTTTGTAAATCCATGTTGACTTTGTCCGATCCTGTCACTGCTTTCCAAGTGCTCTGCTATTACATCTTTTATAATAGATTCTAGCATTTTCCCCACTACCGATGTCAGGCTTACCGGTTTATAATTCCCCGCTTTTTCTCTACCACCTTTTTTGAATAGTGGGGTAACATTAGCTACCCTCCAGATGACCAGAAATGCATCTATTATCTCTAGGGCCACTTCCTTAAGTACCCTGGGATGTAGACCATCAGGCCCTGGGGATTTATCAGCCTTCAGTCCCATCAATTTTCCTAACACCATTTCCCTACAAATACTGATTTCTTTCAGTTCCTCCCTTTCATCAGACCCTATGTTCCCCGGCATCTCTGGGAGGTTATTTGTGTCCTCCTTTGTGAAGACAGAACCAAAGTATGTATTTAGTTGGTCTGCCATTTCCTTGTTTCCCATTATAAATTCCCCTGATTCTGACTGTAAGGGACCTACGCTTGACTTCACCAATCTTTTTCTCTTCACATATCTATAAAAGCTTTTACCGTCAGTTTTTATGTTCCCTGCAAGCTTACTCTCATATTCTATTTTCCCTTTCTTAATTAATCCCTTTGTCCTCCTTTGTTGACTCCTAAACTGCTCCCAATCCTCAGGATTATTGCTTTTTCCAGCCAATTTATATGTCCTCTCCTTGGATCTTATGCTATCCCTAATTTCCCTTGTTAGCCACGGTTGAGTCACCTTTTTTGTTTTATTTTTATGCCAAACTGGGATGAACAAATTCTGTAGCTCATCCATTCGGTCTTTGAATGTTTGCCATTGCCTATCCACCGTCAGCCCTTGGAGTGCCATTCCCCAATCAATCCTACCCAACTCGCTCCTCAGACCATCATAGTTTCCTTTATTTAAATTGAGGACCCTAGTCTCTGAGTCAACTACTTCATTCTCTATCTTAATGAAGAATTCGATCATATTATGATCGCTCCGACCCAAGATTGCAAATTAATCCTTTCTCGTTACATAGATGGCCTGATCTCTGGTTGGTTCCTTGACATATTGGTCCAGGAAACCATCCCGTAAACACTCCAGGAATTCCTCCTCCACAGTATTGTTACTTATTTGGTTGGCACAATCTATATGTAGATTAAAGTCACCCATGATGACTGCTGTGCCCTTATTGCATGCTTCTTTAATTTCCCTTTTAATGCCATCCCCAACCTCCGCCTTACTGTTTGGAGGTCTATATACCACTCCCACTAATGTTTTTTTCCCCTTCGTATTTCTCAATTCTACCCATACAGATTCCACATCATCAGAGCCAATATCCTTCATTAGGATTGTATTAATCCCTTCTATAACTAGTAAAGCTACCCCACCTCCCTTTCCTTTTTGCCTATCTTTCCTGAATATCAAATACCCCTGGATGTTGAGTTCCCATTCTTGGCCATCCTTGAGCCACGTTTCCGTAATCCCAACCAAATCATATTCGTTTACCTCTATTTGTGCAGCCAATTCATCCACCTTATTACAAATGCTCCTCGCATTAAGACGCCAAGGCTACAGGCTTGTTTTTTTAATGCTCTTAGACCTATTAGAATTATTATTTACTGGACCTGCAGTGCGTTTCCAGGAATTCCCTGTTTTATTGATGTGTGTGTTAGACACCAGGATAACTAAAAATACATGACCAGAACATCCATGGGGGTGCGATCCCGACAGTTGCTCTGGGATCACTCCCGCTGTGGAACTCCACCACTGACCCTGCTGAAGGTTGTAGGCTCAGGGAGTGGGGCCTCCAGGAGTGGACGGTAAGAAAGCTGGGTTTTATTAGAAGATCAGATTTAACATGAAATAGAGTCATAAAAGTAAAGTCTTCCTAGATTTATGTACATGTATGTTTAATATGAGTAAACTTTGTATTAAAGACCCGTGTCTAGTGAACTATTAGCTTGTAATCACCTCAGACAGAACAGGCTCTAATGATCCCTTTTAAGATGAAACAGACCTCGTGTGAACAGAACCAGCAGAGCTGAGAACTCTGCCTGTGTGGACTGAGCCGAACTGTGAAGGCCATTTGTTTCTTGAAATGCCCCAGTAAAAGCAAACTCTGACATTGTTCTGACTCGCAGATTCCTCGTAGCTCCAATGAACAGGAAGCGGTTACTCGATGAACCCTAAACAGCCATCCAATGGAATGCTTTGTTTGATAAATGTCTTTCAGCTCAATGGTTTGATTGGCCGAGGTAATCAGGGTCACATGGGCTGTACCTGGTTGGGCTTTAAATACAGGAACAGTTTGCAGCTCAGGTCAGAGAGCACCCCGGGAAGAAGTAAGCTGACGGCTACAGCCAAGGTGGAACATCCTTCGGGCTGTCCCTGGAGAGGGAGCACGCGGTGTCCGCCGGGACGCTGGAGGCCTTCCGTGACCGGTGGGCACCGGGGGGACTGGAGTCAATTGTCAACACCAGCAACAGTATTCGGGTCTGATTTAATTATAATTTGGAGTTGATTGTGCCCCTTTAAAAAGGGGGCCCTCTCGGTAATGTGACATCGATTGATGACAATGTCATTCTAATTGGCATTTTAAAAGAGTCGAACATCCTTTCGTGCCTCTCAGGCTTGGCAATGATCAAAGTCTGAGTTCATGTTAGATTATGAGTCTTACTATATAACTATAATATTGTAAATATTACAATAAATATTCCTTTGTAGAATCTCCCATGTAAATATTTTGCACACATTTAGTACAGGAGTTGTATTATTGTGGAATCTACATATTAAAAATAAATCCTGTGCTCAGGGGGATTAAGGTGTGTGGATTGTTTCATTGGAGATCTCGAACTCAACTAGGAATAGCATAAAAGCTCATGAGGGTTGTAAACAACTTCAGTCTGACATACACTGGAGATTGGTGTCAGTGACTGGGGCTGGTTTATATCAGACAGGAGGAGATTGGTGTCAGTGACTGTGGGGCTGGTTTATATCAGACAGGAGGAGATTGGTGTCAGTGACTGTGGGGTTGGTTTATATCAGACAGGAGGAGATTGGTGTCAGTGACTGTGGGGCTGGTTTATATCAGACAGGAGGAGATTGGTGTCAGTGACTGTGGGGTTAGTTTATATCAGACAGGAGGAGATTGGTGTCAGTGACTGTGGGGTTAGTTTATATCAGACAGGAGGAGATTGGTGTCAGTGACTGTGGGGTTGGTTTATAACAGACAGGAGGAGATTGGTGTCAGTGACTGTGCGGTTGGTTTTTATCAAGACAGGAGGAGATTGGTGTCAGTGACTGTGGGGTTGGTTTATATCAGACAGGAGGAGATTGGTGTCACTGACTGTGGGGTTGGTTTTTATGAGACAGGAGGAGATTGGTGTCAGTGACTGTGGGGCTGGTTTATATCAGACAGGAGGAGATTGGTGTCAGTGACTGGGGCTGGTTTATATCAGACAGGAGGAGATTGGTGTCAGTGACTGTGGGGTTGTTTTATATCAGACAGGAGGAGATTGGTGTCAGTGACTGGGGCTGGTTTATATCAGACAGGAGGAGATTGGTGTCAGTGACTGGGGCTGGTTTATATCAGACAGGAGGAGATTGGTGTCAGTGACTGTGCGGTTGGTTTATATCAGACAGGAGAAGATTGGTGTCAGTGACTGTGCGGTTAAGAACATAAGAAATAGAAGCAGGAGTGGGCCATTGGGCACCTCAAGCCTTCAATAAGATCATGGCTGATCATCGACCTCAACTCGTGCTTGACTAATCTGGAATTTTTTGAGGATGTAACTGGTAGAATAGATAAGGGAGAACCAGTGGATGTGGTGTATTTGGATTTTCAGAAGGCTTTCGATAAGGTCCTGCATAAGAGATTAGCGCGTAAAGTTAAGGCACATGGGATTGGGGGCAAGGTACTGACTTGGATAGAAAACTGGTTAGCAGACAGGAAGCAAAGAGTTGGAATAAACGGGTCTTTTTCCGAGTGGCAGGCAGTGACTAGTGGGGTACCGCAGGGATTGGTCCTAGGACCCCAGCTAGTCACAATATATATTAATGATCTAGACGAGGGAACTAGATGTAATATCTCCAAGTTTGCAGATGACACAAAGCTGGGTGGGCGTGTGAGCTGTGAGGAGGGTGCCGAGAAATTCCAGTATGATTTGGACAGGTTGGGTGATTGGGCAGATGCAGTATAATGTGGATAAATGCGAGGTTATCCACTTTGGTGGCAAAAACAGGAAGGCAGATTATTATTTGAACTGCAATAGATTGGGAGAAGGGAAAGTGCAATGAGACCTGGGTGTCCTTGTGCACCAGTTGCTGAAGGTAAACATGCAGGTGCAGCAGGCGGTTAAGAAGGCAAATGGTATGTTGGCCTTCGTAGCGAGAGGGTTTGAGTACAGGAACAAGGATGTCTTGCTGCAGTTGCACAGGGCCTTGGTGAAACAACACCTTGAGTATTGTGTGCAGTTTTGGTCGCCTTATCTGAGGAAGGATGTTCTTGCCATGGAGGGAGTGCAGCGAAGATTCACCAGACTGATACCTGGGATGGCAGGAATGAAGTATGAGGAGAGATTGGGTCGATTGGACTTATACTCACTGGAGTTTAGAAGAATGAGAGGGGATCTCATTGAAAAATATAAAATTCTAACAGGACTAGACAGACTAGATGCAGGAAGGATGTTCCCGATGGCGGGGGAGTCCAGAACCAGGGGTCACTGTCTAAAGATAAGGGGTAAGCCATTTAGGACAGAAATGAGGAGGAATTTCTTCACCCAGAGAGTGGTGAACCTGTGGAATTCTCTACCACAGAAGCCAATTCAGTAAATATATTCAAGAAGGAGTTAGATATATTGCTTAAGGCTAAAGATATCAAGGGATATGAGGAGAAGGCAGGGACAGGGTACTGAATTTGGATGATCAGCCATGATCTCACTGAATCGTGGAGCAGGCTCGAGGGGCCGAATGGCCTACTCCTGCTCCTATCTTCTATGTTTCTAATTCCACTTTCCCGCCCAATCTCCATATCCCTTGATTCCCCTGGAGTCCAAAAATCTATCTGTCTCAGTCTTGAATATACTCAAAGACTCAGTGTTCACAGCCCTCTGGGGCAGAGAATTCCAAAGATTCATAACCCTCTGAGTGAAGAGATTCCTCCACATCTCAGTCTTAAATGGCCTACCCCTTATACTGAGACCATGACTCCTAGTTCTAGAGAGTCCAGCCAGGGGAAACAACCTCTCAGCATCTACCCTGTCAATCCCCATCAGAATCTTGTATGTTTCAATGAGATCACCTCTCATTCTTCTAAACTCCAGCGAGGATATCACACAGGAGATTAGTGTCAATGCAGTGAAGTCTCTTGCAGGGTTTATCCCTGTGAAAATTCTCCTGGATAATCAGGGATGTGGGTACTGGGGATCTCCTGTGTAAATAATTGCAGAATCACAGAGGGATCTTTACTCTGTATCTAACCCGTGCTGTACCTGCCCTGGGAGTGTTTGATGGGACAGTGTAGAGGGAGCTTTACTCTGTATCTAACCCGTGCTGTACCTGGCCTGGGAGTGTTTGATGGGACAGTGTAGAGGGAGATTTACTCTATATCTAACCCGTGCTGTACCTGCCCCGGGAGTGTTTGATGGGACAGTGTAGAGGGAACTTTACTCAATATCTAACCCATGCTGTACCTGCCCTGGGAGTGTGTGATGGGACAGTGTAGAGGGAGATTTACTCTGTATTTAACCCATGCTGTACCTACCCCGGGAGTGATTGATGGGACAATGTAGAGGGAGCTTTACTCTCTATCTAACCCGTGCTGTACCTGCCCTGGGAGTGTTTGATGGGACAGTGTAGAGGGAGCTTTACTCTCTATCTAACCCGTGCTGTACCTGCCCTGGGAGTGTTTGATGGGACAGTGTAGAGGGAGCTTTACTCTCTATCTAACCCGTGCTGTACCTGCCCTGGGAGTGTTTGATGGGACAGTGTAGAGGGAGCTTTACTCTGTATCTAGCCCGTGCTGTACCTGCCCTGGGAGTGTTTGATGCGCCAGTGTAGAGGGAGCTTTACTCTGGATCTAACCCGTGTTGTACCTGCTCTGGGGGTGTTTGATGGGACAGTGAAGAGGGAGCTTTACTCTGTATCTAACCCGTGCTGTACCTGCCCTGGGAGTGTTTGAACCTGCAAGTTAGTAAGACGAGGCATCAGCTAGAATCTTACACCCTAAGTCTCTCTGCTCCTCCACTCCTTTCAAAGTTTTACCATTTCATGTACATTTCCTATGTTTTTCTTCCTCCTAAATCTATCACCTCACACATCTCCAGTCTGAAGAACATCCATTAACCACTACTCTCTGTTTTCTGCCCTTTACCCAACTTCCTATCCACGCTGCCCCACTCCCTTTAATACCGTGAGCCTTAATTTGATCAACAAGCCTCCCATCCGTCACCTTATCAAACACCTTTGACAATCCATCTCCACAACACCCATTGCATTTCCTCCCTCACTGCACTGAGTGCGGCCCCAGGCCACATTATAAAAACAGTGAACATTATCCACCCGCCTGCGCCCTCAGCAAAGGGGCCCCGCCCAAACTTCGGGACAGACAGGAAGTCAGGGAGCGTCTGTAAATGGAGGAGAAATGGAGACTGGTCAGGGAGCGTCTGTAAATGGAGGAGAAATGGTGACTGGTCAGGGAGCGTCTGTAAATGAAGGAAAAATGGTGACTGGTCAAGGAGCGTCTGGAAATGGAGGAGAAATGGAGACTGGTCAGGGAGCGTCTGTAAATGGAGGAGAAATGGAGACTGGTCAGGGAGTGTCTGTAAATGGAGGAGAAATGGTGACCTTATTCCCCTTATTGGACACAAGGCTCTTTGTCTCACAACACACTGGCTCAGATTTTAACAATCGGTTTACAAGGAATAGTGAATTGAAAATTGCAAAACTGAGATTGTTAGAATTACACAGGATTACACAGGATATACGGCACAGAAACAGGCCATTCGGCCCAACCAGTCCATGCCGGCTTTTATGCTCCACACGAGCCTCCTCCCGTCTTTCCTCATCTAAATCTATCAGCATAACCCTCGATTCCCTTCTCCCTCATCTGCTTGTCCAGCCTCCCCTTAAATGCATCAATACTGTTCGCTTCAACCACTCCCTGTGGTAGTGAGTTCCACATTCTCACCACTCTCTGGGTAAAGAAGTTTCTTCTGAATTCCCTGTTGGATTTCTTGGTGTCTATCTTATATTGATGGCCTCGAGTTATGCTCTTCCCCACAAGTGGAAACATTCTCTCTGTATCCACTCTACCTTCCATTCCACGAGGACCTTTCCAGAATCTGGTGAATTTTGGAAGATCACGACCAATGCATCCACTATCTCCGCAGCCACCTCTTTTAGAACCCTCGGATGTAGGCCGTCAGGTCCAGGGGATTTGTCGGCTTTTAGTCCCATTACTTTCTCAAGTACTTTTTCGCGACTGATATTAATTACTTTAAGTTTCTCACTCTCATTAGCCCCTTGGTTCCCCACTATTTTTGGTATCTCAACTTTCTACAGTGTAGCTCATGAATGGTCGGGACCTCTCGCCCTGACGAGAAGCCTGCGCAGCCCCTCTGTGTCAAGTATGACAACGTGGATAGAGATGTGCTGGGTAAAGTGCTGAGCCCAGCCCAGGAACTGACTGCAGCTGAGAGCTGAACACACAGGAACCGCTCCAGTGCCTGGAGCCAGCAATAAGAGGCAACAAAAGCAAGGAAGGCACAGAGTCCAAAAGCAAGGAGGTTATGATGAACCTTCATAAAACACTGGCTCGGCCTCAACTGGAGTATTGTGTCCAATTCTGGGCCCCGCACTTTAGGAAGGATGTGAAAGCCTCAGAGAGGGTGCAGAAAAGATTTACAAGAATGGTTCCAGGGATGAGGGATTTCAGTTACGTGGATAGACTGGAGAAGCTGGGGTTGTTCTCCTTTGAGCAGAGAAGGTTGGGAGGAGATCTGATAGAGGTGTTCAAAATCATGAGGGGTCCAGACAGAGTAGATAGAGAGAAACTGTTCCCATTGGCGGAACGGTCAAGAACCAGGGGATATATTCTAGGGATGTTGGCCTGAACGAGAACACTGGCGTTGGTGCACCTATCTTGCCAATGGATTTGCAGGATCTTGCAGAGGCAGCATTGGTGGTACCTCTCCAGTGCTTTGAGGTGTCTGTTGTACATGGTCCATGTCTCTGAGGCATACAGGAGGGCGGGTATCACTGCTGCTCTGTAGACCATGAGCTTGGTGCCGGGTTTGAGGTCCTGGTCTTCAAACACTCTCTTCCTCAGATGACCAAAGGCTGCACTGGCACACTGAAGGCGGTGTTGGACTTCGTCATCGATGTCTGCCCTTGTTGACAGTAGGCTCCTGAGGTATGGAACGTGGTCCACCTTGTCCAAGGCCTTGTCATGGATTTTGATAATCGGGGGGCAGTACTGTGTGGCGGGGGCAGATTGGTAGAGGACTTTTGTCTTACGGATGTTTAGTGTAAGGCCCATGCTCTCTTACGCTTCGGTGAAGGTGTTAACGATGGTTTGGAGTTTGACCTCCGAGTGAGCGCAGGCGCAAAATCTACAGACAGATCAGATACACAAATCTTTAAAAGTTGGAGGATAAATTTATAAAGTGGTTTAATAATGTTACCCGAGGTTTTTTATAAATGGGGCGTAGAAAACAAAACCATCGGTTCGGCTGCAGTTAGAATAGGTTTTGGGACTCTTACACTGGGAAGGATGTCGGGGCCACAGAGAGGCTGCAGAATAAATTCACTGAGGTTATACCACGGATGAGAGGCTTTAGTTATCAGAGAATCATAGAATGATACAGCACAAAAGGCGGCCATTCGGCCCATCATGCTTGTGCCACCTCTTTGGGAGAGCTATCCAATTAGTCCCACTCCCTTGCTCTTTCCCCATATCCTGGTAAATGTTTTCCCTTGAAATATTTATCCAATTCCATTTTGAAAGTTGCTCTTGAATCTGCTTCCTCCACCCTTTCAGGCAGTGCATTTCAGATCATAATAACTCGCTGGGTAAAGAAATGTTTCCTCATGATGGCCTGTCTGCAGTGAAGCACCTGTTTGAGTTTCTAACTGAGGCGAACTTCTCTTTCCCAGGAGGAGAGACGAGAGAAACTGGGGCACTTCTCATTAGAACAAAGCAGGGTGAGAGGAGATGTGAGCGAGGTGTTTAAACTTGATCAACGACACCGACCAAAATATCAGAGACACTCCCTGTCCCTCAGGACCTGTGTCCAGGGGAGAAGCTGATGGGTTTATCAGATCATCTTTGGATTAAATGTTGTGCTCGTGGAGCTGAGCCCCTAGTGTCAGCATCAAACACTCTCCAGTCGGGCACAGCACGGGTTAGATACAGAGTAAACCCATCAACCGCTCCCCAACACAGATACCGAGGGACAGGGAGTGTCCGGACAATGATTTTTATTACTCAATAAGGTATAAATTGATCCTGTACCTCTCCCCATTAATCCTGGGCTCCACACGGGGCGAATCCTGCTCCTGTTTCCCTTCCTGTAACAGAACTGAGCTAAACCCAGCCCATAATGAGCAGGGCCCAGGGAGGCTGGTTGCTAGGTGCTGCAGTGATGTCATAAAGCAGGGCCATTCAGCCCAGCTGGTCGTCTCCTTGTCCCTTTAAAGGTGGAGAGCCGGGACACCCTGTCTCCAAACACATCCCACCTGTTCATACTGAGAATCCCCGGGGAAGGCCCAAGGCCCAGAGTGTGGAACACAACCAAGGGGGAAAGAGGAGGGGAGAAGGGGAGGTAAATCAAGGAGTCGGGACTGAGGGACACCAAGCTTCAGTTTCAGAGCCTGTAGACTTCAGGAGGGGAAGAGTGAGTTCAGTAGTTTTAGGATCCAGGGAGAGAACAAGGAGCAGATGGGGAGACTGGTGTGGATTCCAGCACAGTGAGGATGTCGGGGGAGGGAGACTGTGTCGGGACGTGTATTAGGGGTGTAGGAGGGACAAGAGAGGAAAGGTCAGAGGAGCAATTACTGCAGCAGTGCCCATAAATAGTGAGAGAGGGAGAGAGAGAGAGAAGGTGTGGGTTCGAGTGGACCAGGGACAGTCTGTTAAACTCTCTGTTTGCTGTGACCAGTTTTCCTTCGGTTAAAAATGGCCTCCTGTAGCCCAGTGACACAAACAGCCCATTAAACTCCACCAATGGCCTTTGGTCTGGTGAGGTCTCCCTTTGTGAAACATCGGCTGTTGTTAAAGCTTTTCATTCTGACACGCTCACACTGAAAAATTAGCTGCAGAACTGCCGACACCGTCAGCTTTAAGGAGACGTTTCCCTTTGGAGATCGGATTGCCCATTGAGTTTGATTAAACTGATGTTAAAGTAACAAGGCTGCTTTGCCCCGTGACAGTAACAGATTATCAGAATATTTCCCATAGGTTAAAATCCAATGTTACAGGGGCTCACTGCCCTGGAGGGTTGAAGTGGACCCTGTGATATAATAGAATTTTCTGTCCTGTCAGACTTGGACATCTTGTAGATCCATCTTTTAACAAGTTGTGGGATCTCAGTTCTCAGATGGATTCCACTCAGTTTGTAACAAGTCCTCAATCAGCTCGTCTTATTGTCGAAATATCAAGGACCCGACACATTGCGTGTGGGAAACAAAGCTCATTTATTTGACATTGATACAGATTAAACTCCAGCCCAGTTATAGGGGTTACTAACATCAGCTGAAACAAACCCCAACTCTCAGAATGAACATGGTTCAGTCCTGGATGTGATTAACAGCAGCAATAACAGCAGAATCCAACCCCTGCAGTCACTTGTGAACTCACTGGTGTGTCAGCAGGTGAGATAAACCATTGAACCCCTTCCCACACACGGAGCCGGTGAACGGCCTCTCCCCAGTGTGAGTGCGTCGATGAGTTTCCAGCTCAGACGGGTAATTGAATCCCTTCCCACAGTCCCCACATTTCCACGGTTTCTCTGTGGTGCGGGTGTCCTTGTGTCTCTCTAGATTGGACGATCAGTTGAAGCCTCGTCCACACACAGAACACGTGTACGGTTTCACCCTGCTGTGACTGGTGCGATGTTTTTTCAGGCTGTGTAACTGTTTAAAGCTCTTTCCACAGTCAGTGCACTGGAACACTCTCACTCGGGTGTGTGTGTCTTGGTGCTTTTCCAGTCACACTGATGTTTGAAATCTTTTCCCACAGACAGAACAGACAAACATTCCTCGTTCCACATTCAAAGGGCTGATGATACTCAGCCTGTTACTTGGATTGGACTTGTCTCCATTCCCGTGCTGAGGGGATTGCTGTACCAGACGGGAGGGGCAACATTTGGGGACTCTCGATTCTCCACCAATTCCCATTCCCCTTCTTTCTGGTGGATAATGGAGGTGCCACTGTGTGTAATGTGCAGGTCAGTAAGAATTGTCAGCAAGGATTAATCAGCACTTTCTAATTGGTGATGTTAATCAGCAGAACTTTTCAAACACTGAATTGTACCAAAGATTATTAAAGGGTTGAAGTAAAATGTCTAATTTTACTATAAACAAATTTCTGATGAGAGTCCCTGAATTAAAGGAAAAGATCACAGACAGCGGTTCTTAAAGGGACACTGCAGCCCGGAGAACACAATCAGTTATATATCCAGAATATTAAACTCCAGCCCAGTTATAGGGGTTATTAACATCAGCAGAAACAAACCCCAACTGTCAGAATAAATATGGTTCAGTCCTGGATGTGATTAACAGCAGCAAGAACAGCAGAATCCAACCCCTGCAGTCACATGTGAACTCGCTGGTGTCTCAGCAGGTTGGATGACTGAGTGAATCCCTTCCCACACATGGAGCAGGTGAACGGCCTCTCCCCAGTGTGAACTCACTGGTGTGTCAGCAGGTTTGATGATTTGGTGAATCCCTTCCCACACACAGAGCAGGTGAACACCCTCTCCCCAGTGTGAACTCGCTGGTGTGTCAGCAGGTTGTATGATTTAGTGAATCTCTTCCCACACATCCAGCAAGTGAATGGCCTCTCCCCAGTGTGAGTGCGTTGGTGTACAATGAGATTGGATGACAGCTTGAACCTCTTCCCACGGTGAGAGCAACTCAATGGCTTATCGTCAGTGTGAACTCGCTGGTGTTGAATGGGTTCCTCAGAGCTTTTAAAACAGTTCGCACAATTGGAGCATTTAAAAGGTCTCTCGTCAGTGTGAACTCGCTGGTGTCTGAGCAGGTGAGATGAATTAGTGAAGCCCTTCTCACATACGGAGCAGGTGAACGGCCTCTCCCCAGTGTGACTGCGTCGATGATTTTCCAGCTGGGATGGGTAATTGAATCCCTTCCCACAGTCGCCACATTTCCACGGTTTCTCTGTGGTGCGGGTGTCCTTGTGTCTGTCCAGGTTGGATGATCAGTTGAAGCCTCGTCCACACACAGAACACGTGTACGGTTTCTCCCCGCTGTGAATGGTGTGATGTTTTTTCAGGCTGTGTAACTGGTTAAAGCTCTTTCCACAGTCAGTGCACTGGAACACTCTCACTCGGGTGTGTGTGTCTTGGTGCTTTTCCAGTCACACTGATGTTTGAAATCTTTTCCCACAGACAGAACTGGCAAATACTGCTCCTTCCACATTCAAAGGCCGATGATATTCAGGTGCAGATGAATCGAGTGACTGTCAGATCTTGACCTGATGATTGGTTTGAGTTTCCCGTCTGCAAATCCTCCCCTTCTAATACCCTGTAAAAGGAGTTTACAAAAGTCATCACTGTAAGTACAGGTTAGAAATTCTGAACAGACAATTCTAGTTTCTATGGAACATTCTTTCCTCTCTTGTTCCCCCAAAGCTGTAAATTCCCGTCCCACACACTCTCCCTCCTCCCTGTGCTGAAATCCAAACCCTTCGCACAATCTCCAACATTTTTCCTTTCGGTCAACTTCTCTCCCTCCCCTGAAGGTGCTGACTCTGGCTGGGTTCAGTTCCACACTCACTGGTTCCCCTCTCTCTCCTCCCCTGAAGGTGCTGACTCTGGCTGGGCTCAGTTCTACACTCACTGGTTCCCCTCCCTCTCCTCCCCTGAAGGTGCTGACTCTGACTGGGTTCAGTTCTACACTCACTGATTCCCCACTTATGAACTGCTTCGGGCACTTTGTTAAACTCAGGCACAGCAGACACACATTAATCTATTGGGAGATCACTGACACATAAGCAGCCAGCGGTGTGAAGCCTCCTGAGAGTCCGGCCCCTTTCCAGTCAGTATTTACAGGAGCTGGGACACAGAAAAGAGACCAGTTGAAATTAGTGATATATTTATTCACACAAACCAAGCCCCAAAATAAGGAATAATTTATCCTTTATTTAGAGATGCTCCCTGACCAGTCACCATTTCTCCTTCATTCACAGGCGCTCCCTGACCAGTCTCCACTTCTCCTTCATTTACAGACGCTCCCTGACCAGTCACCTTTTCTCCTCCATTTACAGACACTCCCTGACCAGTCACGATTTCTCCTTCATTTACAGACGCTCCCTGACCAGTCACCTTATCTCCTCCATTTACAGACGCTCCCTGACCAGTAACGATTTCTCCTCCATTTACAGACGCTCCCTGGGGATTTCCCAGCACTTCCTGGTTGTCCCGAAGTTTGTGTCTTAAACTGGCGGGTAGTTGTGGGGAGGCAGATAATGTTGAGTGTTTTAATAATGGGGCCTGGGGCCGCACTCTGGGTGTGAGCAGTCCGCGTCCCCCCCGGGGTTCATGAACCCGCTCCCTGAGCTCGGGGTGTGAGCAGCCGCGTCCCCCCCGGGTTCATGAACCCACTCCCTGAGCTCGGGGTGTGAGCGGCCCGCGTCCCCCCGGGGTTCATGAACCCGCTCCCTGAGCTCGGGGTGTGAGCGTCCCGCGTCCCCCCGGGGTTCATGAACCCGCTCCCTGAGCTCGGGGTGTGAGCAGCCCGCGTCCCCCCGGGGTTCATGAACCCGCTCCCTGAGCTCGGGGTGTGAGCGGCCCGCGTCCCCCCGGGGTTCATGAACCCACTCCCTGAGCTCGGGGTGAGCGGCCCGCGTCCCCCCGGGGTTCATGAACCCGCTCCCTGAGCTCGGGGTGTGAGCGGCCCGCGTCCCCCCGGGGTTCATGAACCCGCTCCCTGAGCTCGGGGTGTGAGCGGCCCGCGTCCCCCCGGGGCTCATGAACCCGCTCCCTGAGCTCGGGGTGTGAGCAGCCCACGTCCCCCCGGGGTTCATGAACCCGCTCCCTGAGCTCGGGGTGTGAGCGGCCCGCGTCCCCCCGGGGTTCATGAACCCGCTCCCTGAGCTCGGGGTGTGAGCGGCCCGCCTCCCCCCGGGGTTCATGAACCGGCTCCCCGAGCTCGGGGTGTGAGCGGCCCGCGTCCCCCCGGGGTTCATGAACCCGCTCCCTGAGCTCGGGGTGTGAGCGGCCCGCGTCCCCCTGGGGTTCATGAACCCGCTCCCTGAGCTCGGGGTGTGAGCAGCCTGCGTCCCCCCGGGGTTCATGAACCCGCTCCCTGAGATCGGGGTGTGAGCGGCCCGCCTCCCCCCGGGGTTCATGAACCGGCTCCCCGAGCTCGGGGTGTGAGCGGCCCGCGTCCCCCCGGGGTTCATGAACCCGCTCCCTGAGCTCGGGGTGTGAGCGGCCCGCGTCCCCCCGGGGTTCATGAACCCGCTCCCTGAGCTCGGGGTGTGAGCGGCCCGCCTCCCCCCGGGGTTCATGAACCCGCTCCCCGAGCTCGGGGTGTGAGCGTCCCGCGTCCCCCCGGGGTTCATGAACCCGCTCCCTGAGCTCGGGGTGTGAGCGTCCCGCGTCCCCCCGGGGTTCATGAACCCGCTCCCTGAGCTCAGGGTGTGAGCGGCCCGCGTCCCCCCGGGGTTCATGAACCCGCTCCCTGAGCTCAGGGTGTGAGCAGCCCGCGTCCCCCCGGGGTTCATGAACCCGCTCCCTGAGCTCAGGGTGTGAGCAGCCCGCGTCCCCCCGGGGTTCATTAATCTTTTATTTAAATCTGGTAGTACTTGTTACAATTCATCAATTACATGATAAATCCATTACATTCATTAACCACAATAAGGCTAAGCCTTAGAAGAAACTGTTTTAGGATTAACAGTACAAATACAATAATAAATTTTTCCAGGCAAAACCAATGTCAACAATACAGGTACCCATAGTAAAAAACAATACATACCAGTCCTACTGGCAATCTAGTAACTCTTCATTTTTGCTTGGTATAACCTGTTGTCCTTTTTTCAAAATTTTAACATTCAAGTACAACAGTACTTATACAGCTCAACAGTTACATAGTAAATCCATTACATTCATTGACCAATTATGGTCAACAATATAAATGCAACAATAAATTTTACAGGTAAATCAATAATGTTTACAGTACAAACTGCAACTATTTAATAAACCAAGAATCCGTACACGCCAGTCCAACTGGCATTGTTCAATCATTCAGTCATTCGTTCCTCCATTGGTCCGTTCGTTCACTCAAGCGTAAGTTCCATGTGCATGACTGCGTACATGTGTGCCGTTTCTATCTGCGTGCATGCCTATGTGTTCGTTCATCTGTCCGGCAGGCTTCACGCTTACCAAGCCGACTTTCACCTGGGGAGCGAGGGCCCTTCATTCGGTCGAACGTAAGTTCCATTGTGTAAGCATGCGTATCATTTGTCTACCTGTGTGCATGCGTGCGTTCGTTCATCCGTCCGGCAGGCCTCACGCTCACTGAGTGACCCCCGTCCTGGAGAGCGGGCCCTTCATTCGGTCGAACGTAAGTTCCATTGTGTATGCGTGCGTGCGTGCATATATTTGTATCCGCATGCGTGCGTTCACTAGAGCGTTCGTTCGTTCGATTAAGGAAGGCTTTAACACTAAATAACACCACAATATAGAAAATCCCACAACCATATAAAAAAATCACTTAAGACTTCAAGTAAACTACTTTTACCAGAACTCGAAACTTCTTCAAAAACAAGTAAATACCAGTTCAACGCCAGTCCTATTGGCACTCTAATAACTCCTCGTTTTCACTTGGTTATCCAACCATATAATGTCATAATCCTTATCCACAGTCTTCAACCTTTCCACAGAAAAGAAGCCGACCACTTTCTCAAATCCCGTAAAAGAGGAAAACGAGTACTCAAATTCCCTTCTTCTTGCTGTTATCACTCACAGGACCCAGCCATCAAGACATTCATTATTCCTTGCCGATATACCTTGTTTTGTCTTTTATTTTCCTTTTTCACTTTTATCCCGTTCTCTTTTCCCATCTTATGGCTGTTCAAGCTCCATACTATAGATGGAAACAGTCTGTCTTTCCTCCACCAAATGGCGGCGCACAAACCCGATCCCATCACCGAAACAAAGACTCACAGCTGCCACCAGATGGAGCACAGGCAGGGCTGCTGGAACTCATTCGGGCCGGAGGCCGTTCTTCAACTTTAGAAACCGTGCAGCATGCTCACCCACAGCATCTCCCGACTCCGCTTCTGACGACCAGCCACTCCGCCCTAGGCCCCCAGCCTGGGGTCCTCCACCCTAGGCCCCCCGCCTGGGGTCCTCCATGCTGGGCCTCCCGCCTAGGACACTCTCCTCTGGGCCTTCCACCCTGGGCCTTCTGCACTGGGCCCTCCGCACTGGCATTCCCCATGAGCAGCCGGGGTGTGGAGCAGCCCGTTCACACAGCACTGAGCAGAGCCGAGCTGCTGAGAATCTCGCAGCCTCCCCCGGGGTTCATTTTTTTTTCTTCTGTCCCAGAGTTTGGCGCGGGGCCCCTTTGCTGAGCGAATCATGAGAAATCGAGAAGCGGCGGGCGGATAATGTCGAGTGTTTTAATAATGGGGCCTGGGGCCGCACTCGGGGTGTGAGCAGCCCGCGTCCCCCGGGTTTCTTTTTTTCCCCATTTTTTTTGTTTTTTTAAATGACATTCACAGAGCTCAAGTCTCGGCTCTTTGTACAAAGTCACACACCCTCATGCCTACAAGGCAGGGGTCCCACTCTCTTCAAGTTAATGATGTGATCTCCAAGCTTCTTGATCATCTTCACTTGTTCATCCAGATAGTGGGTCTCCAGGAATTCACACAGTTGAGGGTCGGCGCTCCCAGTGGAGAGTTTGTGCAGATCCAGCAGACTCTGGCCGACATTCTTCTCCATCTGCAGGGCTCTCTGCATCACCGAGCAGAGCCTCCCCCTCTCCCAGCCGAACAAATGGACTGTAAAGAAACTTAAAAACAGTAGATTCATTTTTAAAACTTATCAAATTAAATTAAAATCACATTGGCCGGGGTGATGATGCACTCCAGTCCCCGTGGTGCCCACCGGTCTCGGAAGGCCTCGAGTGTGCCGGCGGACACCGCATGCTCCATCTCCAGGGCCACCCGGGCACGAACATAGCCACGGAAGAGAGGCAGGCAATCAGGCCAAACGACCCCCTCGACCACCCGCTGCCTGGACCTGTTTATGGCCACTTTGGCCAGGCCCAGGAGCAGTCCTACAAGGAGGTCCTACGACCCGCCCTCTCCCCTCCGCACCGGGTGGCCGAAGATCAGGAGCGTGGGACTGAAGTGCAGCCAAAAGTCGAGGATCAGCCCCTTCAAATAATGGAACAGGGGCTGCAACCTCTCACATTCCACATAAACATGGAACACGGACTCCTCTAGGCCGCAAAAATAGCAAGCGGCCTGGGAGTCCGTGAACTTACTTAAAATCTTATTGCACGGGACTGCTCCATGCAACACCCTCCAGGCCAAGTCCCCAATAGATAAAGGGAGGACTCCAGCGTAGAGAGCCCCCCATTGGGGACCTCCGCCTCCGCCGGAATGGCAAGATGGCACGCCAAGGCGTATCCGGATGGCAGACGAAGATGACAAAGTGGAGAGTGTGCAGGAGCAGCCCGTACAGGAAAGCCCTCCGCGCAGAACTAAAAGGCATGGAGGGCATTTCCCCGAGACGGCTCAAGCTGTGAGGCGCCGGTTCCCAAGAGGGGTTTCGGGGCCGTGCACCGATGAGGAATTCCGTCCGAACGGGTGTCAGTTTGGACGGGATCGCCCCACGTGCTTGAGCCTCCTCGACACACCTAGTGGAGTCGGGGCCCAGTGCCGCTTTCAGCGTCTCGATGGCTTTGGCCGTGAGCCGGACGTTGGCCCAGGACAGGCACTGCGCCAGCTCCTCTGGCACCATCCAACCCGCTGCTCCGCCATCGAGCAGGTCCCCGACCCTGGTCACCTTACCAGGCACAGCCCTGCCCTCCGCCAGCCACCCGATCCAGCGGGCACGGAGGTGCGGATTCCTGAGCAGCGGCTCCTGAAGGAGAGCCGCCACTCCTGACGGGGGAGAACGTGTAGGACTGGTCAGGGTGGATCATGTGGGCCAGCACGGTGCCAAGGCGGGCAGACATGGCCCTGGCAAAAATTTTATAATCCGTGCTGAGGAGGGAGACCGGGCGCCAGTTTTTTTAAAGGCGGAGATCGCCCCTCTTAGGCAGCAGGACAATGACCGCCCTGCGCCACGAGAGGGGCATCTCCCCGGTCGCCAGAACAGAGCCCCGCAATAGGCCCGGGTCTCCGCGCTGATCCCCTCCGGATCCGAGACCGGAGATCCGTCCTCGGCCAGCAACCCCAAGTGCTGCTTACGGACCCCCCGTCTTTTTTCCAGCAAGTAGAAGAAGGGGGAGCCGCGGTCCAGGTCCCGGAGGATCTGGATCCGTGACCTCATGTACGCACCTCGGGACCCGACAAGCTGCAGGTCCTTCAGCGCGCCCTTCTTCTCTTCATACACCTTCCGCAGGGCTGGGTCATCGACGACTTCACCGAGACGGGACTCCAGGTCGAGCACCTCCCTCTCCAACCGCCCGACCCGGGTCTCCCGCCTCTTGGTCGACCCCCTTGCGTACTCTTGACAGAAGAGACGGACGTGAGCCTTGCCCACGTCCCACCATAGCCTCAAGGAGGGGAAGCCGCCCCGCTTCCTTCTCCAGTCGGCCCAGAACCGACGAAACGAATCCCTGAACCGCTCATCCTCCAGCAGCAGGTTGTTAAAATGCCAGTACGTGGACCCCCTCCGTGCGCGTAATGGCGCGAGCTCCGCCCACACCAGGTGGTGGTCCGTGCACGGCACCGGCCGCATGGAAGCCTCCGGAATGCAGGAGACGTACGCCCGGGAAATGTAAAGGCGGTCGATTCTGGACCTTCCTCCTCCAGACCTCACGTAAGTGAAGGCGCTGGAGTCGGGATGGAGATTTCACCAGACGTCCACCAAGTCGAAGGACCCGACCAGGTCCCTCAACTTCTCCATCGACGCCAGGCTGTACGGGGGACCTGAACGGTCCCTCGCCTCGAGGGTACAATTAAAATTCCCCCGGAGGATGACGCACTCGCCGACGTCGATGGAGCCCAGAAGAGCGGACACTTCTTCAAAGAAGCACAGTTGCTGTGCACCGGCCGCGGGGGCATACACGTTCACTAGGTGGAGCGGCACGCCCCCCAGGCGAACAGTCACCTGGAGCAAGCGGCCCGGCACGTGCTCCCTGACCCCCAAGATCTCCGGCTGAAAATGCGGGGCCAGCAAGATAGCCACCCCGCTGGAATAGTTGGAGAAGTGCCTCATGCTGACCCGTTCTTGCCACTCCAGGAGCCACGTGGCCTCATCCTCCGGAACGGTGTGTGTTTCTTGCAGGAAGCACACCGCATACCTCCCGTCCTGGAGGACTGGGAAGTTATTAAATCTACGGCGCGTATCTCTGCTGCCGCTGATGTTGAGGCTGGCTTTGGTTATCTTCATGACAAGAGCATAGTACAACCTCTACCTAACCTAACGGGAGGAGGGAGAGCTGCCGTTTGTCGACCGCCACTCCCTCAGCAGCCCAGCAAGGAACTTGTTGATCCCGCGCTCTCGTCCACACCCATGGATTTGGCAGCGGCACGGACGGAGCCGACGAGCAGCGCCAGATCTGATCATCTGTCTAGGGCCAGCCGGATTTTGCCAGGGCGACCCCGACACGCAGCCAGAAAGTCCCAGAGTTCCACAACGGGGATGAGGGGGGACTCGGAGGGGGGCACGTGGGTATCCGCCGCCTCACTGGTGACGGAATCTGACTCGTCCTCGGTGCTCTCCGCCGGGTCCCCGTCCTCCTCCGGGAGGTCGTCATCAGCCAGCCCCACCTCTGTCTCGATCCCACCCCCAGGATCGGCGGCAGAGGGTTCCTCCCTGGGCTCCTCCGGAGGTGCCGGGTCAGGAGGCGGCGGCGGTTCGGGGCTCCCCTCCGCCCCAGGCACCGGGGTGCACGTGGAAACCGGGGAGAACACTGTCCCCATTTCCCCCAACATCCCCGGCGACAGCATCGGAGACGGAGTCAGGGGGTCTTCCCCCTCACCGCCATCAGCCACCGACCCAGCAGACCGGGGAGCTTGAATACATTCCTCGCCACATCGAGCAGCACCTGGGAATGGTCCAGACTCTCCTGGGTGAGCCCAGCCTCACTGGCCTTGCCCATCCCAGTCTCCAGGGCGCCCGACATGGTGAGATGTAATGAATCTTTCGTTATTTCTTCCGCGGGTAGATCCGCCGTCCTCCCACACGCAGGGTCTCTTCCCCATCCCCAGGAGGCGCAGGCGGGACAGACTCATCTGTCGTACCCTCCCGAGGGATAGGCAACTCCTGCCGAACACAGATGTCAGTAATGGTAGGGAGGGGGCAGCACCCACGGCGGGCGACAATTCCCTCCGCGAGGAGGGACATTGTCTCTCGTGGTCCTCCTCCTCTCCCAGGGACTCGCGCCTCCTTTTTGTTATGGAGGGACACGAAGGCTGGGAGACCTCCATACCTACCGGGGCCTCCTCCTCCGCTCCCTCCCCTCGCGCGGGTTGCTCGGGTCCCTCGAGCCCGAGACTGGTCGCAGGTCTTAATTCTTCCGCCTCAGCGGTTGCGATCACGGGCCCAGGCACGAGGCCCCCCAAACTGAAACTCCGCCGCCACCAGCGCAAGGTATGCGGGCGTAAGTTCCGCCAGATCGTCTGTATCTGTGTGCTCACTGAGGGGACCCGCCCTAAGGTGCTTCGTCTTCTTCCGTACCTTCCCTCCGCGCAGACGCTCTCCCTCCCCCCCGCCAGAGGCCGTGATGGCGTTGGCCTCCTACGTCGACCGCACATCAGGTGTTGAGGACACGTGGACAGAATCGGGGTGGGGGGGGTGGTGGCGGCGCCAGCCTTGGCCGCCTCAGATGTTCTGGCGGCCTTGGAGGCAGGGCAGTTCTTTCGTACATGCCCCACCTCCTTACAGGCGTGGCACCGCACACCGTCCGACGTCCAAAAGACGCGGTAGGCAGCCCCCTCGTGGCATGCAATAAACGTGCCCTCGGTGTCCTCCTCCCGTGCCAGCTGAACAAAAAGCTGGCGCCGGAAGACGTCGTGCCGGAGGCTGGCCTCCCTGCATCCGAGCGGGATCGGTGTGATCCCCGACCTCACCTCTCCCAGTTGACGTAGGTGGGGGAGGAGCTCAGCCGAAACAAAGGGCGGGACGTTTGATAAGAGGATCCTCTGCGCGGTGACCTCGAGAGGATCCACCGGCAGGAGGGTCCCGCCCACGGTGAGCCCCTTGGTTACGGCCAGGGCCACCGCCCGCTCCGACCCCAGGAAGAACACAGCCTTGCCGTACATTTTCAAGGCGGCGACGATGGCTGAAGGGCCGACAACCCCAGCCACGGCCTTCACGCATGCCTCGATAGTCATGTTGGGGTGAGTGTAGCTCTTCACCCTGTGTTTTTTAGTGATGAGGCGGAATGGTGACGGGGCAGCAGAAGCAGCCGTGGCTGCCACACTTCCGTATGATCTTGCTGGCCCCGTCACCGGCGATGATGTGGCCGCCATCGTGGGGTGCTTATTATAAAGGGCTACACCCACCCCAAGTCACAGGCCTGGTGATCTTTATGGCCTCAGTGGTTGTTTTCCCTGAGCAGAGGGAGCTTGTTAAAAGTGAAGGCACACCTCTCCCCTTGTTGATTAAATTGGGAGAGGGGCCTTCTCCCCTCTGCTCAACAGGCAATTAATGGATATGAGGTGCCTCTTAGAGAGAGACAGGGGGGTGGGAAGGAGGGAGGCTGCAGGGGCTGGGTCTCCACTCAAGATGGTGGGTGGGTGCTCGCAGGGGTGCACTCCCTGAAAAATAAGTCTCTATTGATGGTCTTCTTGTGGGGGGAGAAGATGTCTTCACCTGGGAAAATAAAGCTGGAGATGCCCAGGCTCAGTCCACCACCAGGTCTCAACGATGTGACAATTAAATGATGACTTCGCCTGGGCAGCTCCAGCTGTCCCAAGATAGGGAGGGGTGTTTGCTAGTGGTGTGTGTGGCCTAGTTTTTACAAGAGCCACTCACACACACCCCTAGATGTTTTCTTCTTCTTCTTTCCTCCCCCCACTTAAATACAAAGTCTTTATGAGAGTGCACCATGAAACACCCACCTGTAGAAGTTTTCCAATGGCTCTCCCTCCTTCTGAACAGATGTAGGATGGTTATTTTTCTCCCCTCTCTCCCTCTCCTGTAATGGAGACCAGTTGGGGAAGCAGTGATGGAATGGCTTCCCTTTGTTGTTAGCTCTGGTCTGGTCTCCTGGTCCCTCTGGCACCCCAATTGTAACTGCAGCAGCAACAGATGTGGTCTCTCCTCAGAGAGAGAGAGAGAGAGGAGAGAGAGAGAGAGAGACCTCTCCTCTCCTCTCCTACAGCACAGCAGCAGCACAAGATTCCTGGCTGGCTATCAGGGATCCCGGGGTTCATGAACCCGCTCCCTGAGCTCTCTCACCTGGTGTGTCAGCGGCTGCTGCCAAGGTCCACGCATGCTCAGCTCACACTGCCCGGGTGACTGACGGGAGCTCCGGACCAATAGGAAGAGCGGGGTGGGGCTGGAGGAGCGAGCCGGCAGCGGGTCCTCCAACCAATCGGGGAGCCCGAGGGGCGGGACTAGCGCCGACTGATTGTCTGATCCGCAGGGCAGCGAGTTTCTCCAGTCCCTTGTTCAGGGCCCGGGGCCGGGGGAGGCTGTGGGCCTTTATTCCCCTTATTGGACACAAGGCTCTTTGTCTCACAACACACTGGCTCAGGTTTTAATACAGACTTTTTAAATTCATCAATAAAAGCAGTTAAACTTCGTGGAACAAAATATTTAATATTTGGGAGTAAAAATACTGTTATTTTCCTCTGAGGAATTTGTTAGTTTCAGACAATAACAACAACTTGTATTTATATAACATCTTTAATGTAGTTAAATGTCCCAACACACTTCACGTTATAAAACAAAATTTGACACCGGGTACAAACTAAGCATATTCCCATAAGGAGGAAAGATGGGGCGTCCAAAGCTCGAGCTCCCGATGACAAAGGATGCAGAGGTTAGAATAAAACAGAAAAAGGAGGTTTATGACAAATGTCAGGTACAGAAACCAGGAGAATACAGAGAGTGGGGGAAATTCAAAAAGGATATATGAAAGAAAGACTTGCATTTATATAGCGCCTTTCACGACCACCAGACATCTCAAAGCTCTTTACAGCCAATGAAGTACTTTTGAAGTGGAGTCACTGTTGTAATGTGGGAAACGCGGCAGCCAATTTGTGCACAGCAAGCTCCCACAAACAGCAATGTGATATTAACCAGGTAATCTGTTTTTGTTATGTTGGTTGAGAGATAAATATTGGCCAGGACACCAGGGATAACTCCCCCACTCTTCTTCAAATAGTGCCATGGGATCTTTTACATCCACCTGAGAGAGCAGACGGGGCCTCAGTTTAAAGTCTCATCAGAAAGACGGCACCTTCGACAGTGCAGCACTCCCTCAACACTGCAGTGTCAGCCTAGCTTTATGTGCTCAAGTCCCTGGAGTGGGACTAGAACCCACAACCTTCTGACTCAGAGGCGAAGGTGCTACCCACTGAGCCACAGCTGACACAAGGGAGAGAATACGAGAAAAGATTAGTGGGTAACGTAAAAGGGAACCCAAAAATCTTTTATAAACGTATGAAAAGTAAAAGGATAGTTAAAGGAATGGTGGGGCCGATTAGGGACCAAATAGGAGCTCATCATACGGAGGCAGAGGGCGTGGCTGAGGTACTGAATGAGTACTTAGCATCTGTCTTCACAAAAGAGGATGAAGTTAATGTCCCAGTAGAGGAGGGAGGAGTAGAGAAATTAGATAAAAATGGATAGAAAGGAGGTGCTAAATAGGTTGTCATCACTCAATGTTAACAAGTCACCCGGTCCAGATGCGATGCATCCTAGGTTGCTGAGGGAAGCTAGGGTGGAGATAGCAGAAGCTCTGACCACAATCTTTCAATCTCCCTCAGATATACGGGAGTGGTGCCAGAGGACTGGAGGATTGCAAATGTTACACCCCTGTTTAAAAAAGGGGAGAGGGATAAACCTGGGAACTACAGGCCAATCAGTCTAATGTCAGTGGTGGGTGAACGACTAGAGACCATTGTCAAGGACAAAATTAATTCTGACTTGGAGAAGCATGGGTTAATAAGGGGCAGCCAGTATGGACTTGTTAAAGGTAAATCGTGTCTGACTAACCTGATTGAGTTCTTTGATGAAGTAACAGAGGGTTGATGAAGGTAGTGCAGTAGATGTTGTATATATGGACTTCCAAAAGGCATTTGATAAAGTACCACACAAGAGACTTACTCAGGGAATAGAAGCACAGGGAATTAAAGGGCTGATGGTAATTTGGGTATAATTGGCTAAGGGAGAGGAGGCAGTGAGCAGTGCTGAGGGATGTTTTTCTGACTGGAGGGAAGTATGCAGTGGGTTCCCCAGGGGTCGGGATTAGGACCACTGCTTTTCTTGTTATATATAACTGACCTGGACTTGGGTATAGGTGTACAAGTTTGAAGTTTACAGATGATACAAAACTTGGCAACGTAGTAAATAGTGAGCATAGTAGTAGCAGACTTCAGAAGGACAGAGACAGACTGTGAAATGAGCAGACACAAGGCAGATGAAATTAAATGAGGATAAGTGAGTAGTGATGCACTTTGGGAGAAACAACAGGGAGAGGCCGTATAATCTAAATGGGACTATTTTGAGGGGGTGCAAGAGCAGAGGGACCTGGGGGTCCATATTCACAAATCTTTGAAAGTGCCACGGCAAGTTGGTGAGGCGGTTCAGAAAGCGTATGGGATACTTGGCTTTGTAAATAGGGCCATTGAATACAAAAACAAGGAAGTTACACTAAGCCTTTACAAATCACTAGTTAGGAACATAGGACAGGAGGAGGCCATTCAGCCCCTCGAGCCTGTTCCACCATTCAATGAGATCATGGCTGATCTGTGACCTAACTCCATACACCCGCCTTTGGCCCATATCCCTTAATACCTTTGGGTAACAAAAACCTATCAATCTCAGATTTAAAATTAACAATTGATCTCGCATCAATTGCCGTTTGCGGAAGAGAGTTCCAAACTTCTACCACCCTTTGTGTGTAGAAGTGTTTCCTAATTTCACTCCTGAAAGGTCTGGCTCTAATTTTTAGACTATGCCCCCAGTCCTAGAATCCCCAACCAGCGGAAATAGTTTCTCTCTATCTACCCTATCTGTTCCCCTTAATATCCTGAAAACTTCAATCAGAACACACCTTAACCTTCTAAATTCCAGGGAATACAACCCTAATTTGTGTAATCTCTCCTCGTAACTTAACCCTTGGAGTCCGGGTATCATTCTGGTAAACCTACGCTGCACTCCCTCCAAGGCCAATATATCCTTCCTAAGGTGTGGTGCCCAGAACTGCTCACAGTACTCCAGGTGTGGTCTAACCAAGGTTTTGTGCAGCTGCAGGGTTTTGGCCTCAGCTGGAGTCTTGTGTACAGTTCTGGGCACCACACTTTAGGAAGGATGTCAAGGCCTTGGAGAGGGTACAGAGGAGGTTGACCAGGATGGTACCAGGGATGAGGGACTTCAGTTATGTGGAGAGATTGGAGAAGCTGGGATTGTTCCCCTTATAGCAGAGAAGGTTAAGAGGAGACCTAATAGAGGTGTTCAAAATGATGAGGGGTTTTGATCGAGCAAGTAGGGAGAAACTGTTCACTCTGGCAAGTGGGTCGGTAACCAAAGGTCACAGATTTAAAATAGTTGCTAAAAGAACTAGAGGGGAATGAGGAGAATTGTTTTCACACAGAGGGTTGTTAAGATCTGGAACGCACCATCTGAAAGGATGCTGGAATCAGGTTCCACAGGAACTTTCAAACGGTAATTGGACATGTACTTGAAGAGGACTAGTGTGCAGAGTTCTGGGGATAAAGCTGGGGTTTGGGACTAAATTGGACAGCTCTTTCAAAGAGCCGGCACAGGCACGATGGGCCGAATCACCTCCTTCTGTGCTGTTAGATTCTATGATTAGTGTGAACACGCTGGTGTCCCTTAAGGCTCTTCGAGCTTTTAAAGCTCTTCCCACAGTCAGAACACTGAAAGGGTCTCTCGTCAGTGTGAACAAGCAGGTGTGTCTGCATGGTGGATGACCGAGCGAATCCCTTCCCACACACGGAGCAGGTGAATGGTCTCTCTCCAGTGTGGAGGAGCCGATGGCTCTTCAGCTCCCCGGAGCTTTTAAATCTCTTCCCACAGCCAAAACATTTAAAGGGGTTCTCTCCAGTGTGAACAAGCTGGTGTGCCAGCAGGTTGGAGGTCCGAGCGAATCCCTTCCCACACACGAAGCAGGTGAACGGCCTCTCCCCAGTGTGTAGGTGTTGGTGTTTCTTCAGCTCCCCGGAGCTTTTAAAGATCTTTCCACAGTCAGAACATTTAAAGGGTCTCTCGTCAGTGTGAACTCGCTGGTGTCTCTGCAGGTTGGATGACTGAGTGAATCCCTTCCCACACACGGAGCAGGTGAACGGCCTCTCCCCAGTGTGAACTCGCTGGTGTCGCCCGAGCTCCTGGGGGATATTAAAGCTCTTCCCACAGTCAGAACATTTAAAGGGTCTCTCGTTAGTGTGAACTCGCTGGTGTATCAGCAGGTGGGATGACTGAGTGAATCCCTTCCCACACACGGAGCAGGTGAATGGCCTCTCCGCAGTGTGAACTCGCTGGTGTCCCTTCAGATCCCCGGAACTTTTAAAGCTCTTCCCACAGTCAGGACAGTTAAACGGCCTCTCATCGGTGTGAGCTTGCTGGTGTTGCTTCAGCTCCCCAGGGCTTTTAAAGCTCTTCCCACAGTCAGGACATTGAAATGGTCTCTCGTCAGTGTGAACAAGCTGGTGTCCCTTCAGATCCTGGGGGCTTTTAAAGCACTTCCCACAGTCAGAACATTGAAATGGTCTCTCGTCAGTGTGAACAAGCTGGTGTCGCTTCAGATCCTGGGGGCTTTTAAAGCTCTTTGCACAGTCAGGACATTGAAATGGTCTCTCATCAGTGTGAACAAACTGGTGTTTCTTCAGATCCCCGGGGCTTTTAAAGCTCTTCCCACAGTCAGAACACTGAAGTGGTCTCTCGTCAGTGTGAACAAACTGGTGTTTCTTCAGTTCCCCAGGGCTTTTAAAGCTCTTCCCACACTCGGAACACTGAAATGGTCTCTCGTCAGTGTGAACAAACTGGTGTTTCTTCAGATCCCCAGGGCTTTTAAAGCTCTTCCCACAGTCAGAACACTGAAATGGTCTCTCCCCAGTGTGAACTCGCTGGTGTGTTTGCAGGTGGGATGAACAAACAAATCCCTTTCCACACACGGAGCAGGTGAATGGACTGTCCCTGGTGCGACTGCGCCGTTTAACTTCCAATGCAGACGGGGAACTGAATCCCTTCCCGCCGTCCCCACCTTTATCCGGTTTCTCCCCGGTGTGACGGTGCACGTGTCTCACCAGGTCAGGCGATCGGCTGAATCCGCGTCCACACACTGAACACGTGTGCGGTTTGTCATCGCTGCGATCGCTGCTTTCTCCTTCCATGTGCAAAGGCCGATGATATTCAGGTCCTGATGAATCGAGTGGCTCTGTCAGAGCTTGCCGTGATGTTTGGTCTGAGCTTCCCGCCTGTAACTGCTCCACTTCTATAACCCTGTAAATTGAGATCAGAAAAGGATCAGAGGCAAACTGTTGTTTAATTTTCAAGTTTCCGAACCCAGGGGCAATGAAGCTGATTTTAAGGCCCCAGCTGCTGCACAGGTTGGTTGAAAGGATCAGCAGTAATGGCGGCTGCAATACCCACAAGCCCCCGCGCTCCAGAAAGCGCTCTGTTGACTCTGAGTCCCGCGCTTGTGCTCATGGCCCCTGCGCTCTCCCTCTTGCTCCACTATCGCCCGTCCCGACCGGTCCGCAATGCGCATGCTCAGCGCACAAAACCCCGCGGTTGGAACATCGGGCGCGCATGCGAAGCCGCAACATCTGGTACTTGTGCGCAGCTCAGGTGGGGGCGAGTCGGTGTTTCGCCTCAGCCGTCAGGGAGGTGCGCATGCGCAGGACGACCCAACATTCTTCCTGTCAGCAATCACTCCCTCGTTTCTTTAATAAAAACAGAAACTGCTGGAAATACTCAGCAGGTCAGGCAGCATCTGTGGAGAGAGAAACAGAGTTAACGTTTCAGGTCAATGACCCTTCGTCAGAACTGCTTGTTCTTTAGTGTCAGCCAGTGGCTCAGTTGGTAGCACTCTCGCCTCTGAGGCATAAGGTTGTGGGTTCAAGTCCCACTCCAGAGACTTGAACACCAAAATCTAGGCTGACGCTCCAGTGCAGTGCTGAGGGAGTGCGGCACTGTCGGAGGTGCCGTCTTTCGGATGAGACGTTAAACTGAGGCCTCGTCTGCTCTCTCAGGTGGATGTAAAAGATCCCATGGCATTATTTCAAGAAAGAAAGACTTGCATTTATATAGTGCTTTCATGACCACCAGATGTCTTGAAATGCTTTGCAGCCAATGAAGTACTACAATGAAGTAGTCACTGTTGTAATGTGGGAAAGACCAGGGCAGTTATCCCCAGTCTCCTAGCCAATGTTTATCTCTCAATCAACATAAAAAGATAGATTATCTGGTCATTATCACATTGCTGTTTGTGGGAGCTTGCTGTGCGCTAATTGCTGTGTTTCCTACATTACAACAGTGACTACACTTCAAAAGTACTTCATTGGCTGTAAAGCGCTTTGGGTCGTCCGGTGGTGGTGAAAGGCACTATATAAATGCAAGTCTTTCTTTCTTCACTGGTCTGACCAGCGACCTCTTCTAGCTGATGCTTGATTGACATTACAAGAGGATTTGAGTACAGGACTAAAGATGTCTTACTCCAATTATATTGGGCCTTGGTGAGACCACAGCTGGAGCACTGTCTACAATTTTGGTCTCCTTACCTAAGGAAGGATACACTTGCCATAGAGGGAGTGCAACAAAGGTTCAACGAGATCAATTCCTGGGATGGCGGGTCTGTCAGGTGGTAGAGAGAAAACAGGGAATTATGGACCGGTAAGCCTGACATTGGTAGTGGGGAAAATGCTAGAGTCCATTATAAAAGATGTAATAGCAGAGCACTTGGAAAACAGTGACAGGATCAGACAAAGTCAATATGGATTTACAAAAGGTAAATCGTGCTTGACTAATCTACTGGAATTTTTTGAGGATGTAACTGGTAGAATAGATAAGGGAGAACCAGCGGATGTGGTGTATTTGGACTTTCAAAAGGCTTTTGATAAGGTCCCGCATAAGAGATTAGCATGTAAAGTTAAGGCACAAGGGATTGGGGGCAAGGTACTGACTTGGATAGAGAACTGGTTGGCAGACAGGAAGCAAAGAGTTGGAATAAACGGGTCTTTTTCCGAGTGGCAGACAGTGACTAGTGGGATCGGTCCTAGGACCCCAGCTATTCACAATATATATAAATGATCTAGACGAGGGAACCAGATGTAATATCTCTAAGTTTGCAGATGACACAAAGCTGGGTGGGCGTGTGTGCTGTGAGGAGGATGCCGAGAAACTCCAGTATGATTTGGACAGGTTGGGTGATTGGGCAGAAGCATGGCAGTTGCAGTATAATGTGGATAAATGCGAGGTTATCCACTTTGGTGGCAAAAACAGGAAGGCAGATTATCTGAACGGCAATAGATTAGGAGAAGGGGAAGTGCAACGAGACCTGGGTGTCCTTGTGCACCAGTCGCTGAAGGTAAGCATGCAGGTGCAGCAGGCAGTTAAGAAGGCAAATGGTATGTTGGCCTTCATAGCGAGAGGGTTCAAGTACAGAAACAAGGATGTCTTGCTGCAGTTGTGCAGGGCCTTGGTGAGACTGCACCTTGAGTATTGTGTGCAGTTTTGGTCGCCTTATCTGAGGAAGGATGTTCTTGCCATGGAGGGGGTGCAGCGAAGATTCACCAGACTGATACCTGGGATGGCAGGAATGAAGTATGAGGAGAGATTGGGTCGATTGGGCTTATACTCGCTGGAGTTTAAAAGAATGAGAGGGGATCTCATTGAAACTTATAAAATTCTAACAGGACTAGACAGACTTGATGCAGGAAGGATGTTCCCGATGGCGGGGGAGTCCAGAACCAGGGGTCACAGTCTAAGGATAAGGGGTAAGCCATTTAGGACAGAGATGAGGAGGAATTTCTTCACCCAGAGAGTGGTGAACTTATGGAATTCTCTACCACAGAAGGCGGTGGAGGCCAATTCATTAAATATATTCAAGAAGGAGTTGGATATATTTCTTAAGGCTAAAGGGATCAGGGGATATGGGGAGAAGGCAGGGACAGGGTACTGAATTTGGATGATCAGCCATGAACTCATTGAATGGCGGAGCAGGCTCGAGGGGCCGAATGGCCTACTCCTGCTCCTATCTTCTATGTTTCTATGACATCAGACTTCAGAACAACACGTCTGCCAGTTCTGGCCACAAACCTCAGTACAGTCAACCTTTCAGCAGCTGCAGCCCGGATTAAATAACTAGTAGTTTAACATGTCTAGTAGAGATTTTGGATTTCTATTCAAAATAGTGTGGAGATGCCAGTGTTGGACTGGGGTGGACAAATGTAAGAAGTCACACAACACCAGGTTATATAACCTGGTGTTGTGTGACTTCTTACATTTTTTCAAAATAGGGGTCAGCCCAGAGTCCGCGCATGCGCACACGGAGCGACGGTTTGGGCCGAGTCCGGCACAGCGACCCCTCCCGGTCACCAAGGGTAATAACCGCGCATGCCCAGAGGAGATCAACCCCCTCCCCCACTCGGAGCTGCGTCTGCGCACTCGGATCTTGTCGGAGTTGCCGCGGGGCATTCCGGGGAAAGGCCTTGGTGTCGGTTCCAGAGTCGCGATCGGTGACGCAAAGTGAGTTTTCTCCACTCCGATTGGGTGGAGAATCGCGCGGGGTGGGGGGAGGGGTGGATCGGGAGAGAATAAAAAGAGAAATAGAAAAACCTGAGAGTCCGCGAGGCCCCGGACCGAGCGGCGTCAGTTGGACGATCACGTGATCTCATTGGGGACACGTGACCCGGGCCCACGGCCTGATTGACGGGAGATTCCGACCAATAGGGAGCGAGCCGGCAGCGTGTCCTCCAACCAATCGGGGAGCCCGAGGGGCAGGACTAGCGCTGGCTGATTGTCTGATCCGCAGGGCAGCGAGTTTCTCCAGTCCCTTGTTCAGGGCCCGGGGCCGGGGGAGGCTGTGGGCCTTTATTCCCCTTATTGGACACAAGGCTCTTTGTCTCACAACACACTGGCTCAGGTTTTAATAGAGACTTTTTAAATTCATCAATAAAAGCAGATAAACCCCGTGCTTCTGTGGAACAAACTTTCTAATATTTTATAGAATCATAGAATGGTTACAGCACAGAAGGAGGCCATTCGGCCCGTCCCGGCTCTCTGCAAGATCACTTCAGCTAGTCCCACTCCCCGCCCTTTCCCCGTAACACTTTAATTCTTTTCCCTTCAGGTACTCATCCAATTCCCTTTTGAAAGCCGTGATTGAATCTGCCTCCACCACCCTTTCAGGCAGCGCATTCCAGATCCTAACCACTCGCTGCATAAAAAAGTTTTTCCTCATGTCGCCTTTGGTTCTTCTGTCAATCACCTTAAATCTGTGTCCTCTGGTTCTCGACCCTTCCGCCAATGGGAACAGTTTCTCTCTATTATAAAAGATGTAATAGCAGAGCGCTTGGAAAACAGTGACAGGATCGGACAAAGTCAACATGGATTTACAAAAGGTAAATCGTGCTTGACTAATCTGCTGGAATTTTTTGAGGATGTAAGTGGTACAATAGATAAGCGAGAACCAGTGGATGTGGTGTATTTGGACTTTCAGAAGGCTTTCGATAAGGTCCCGCATAAGAGGTTAGCGTGCAAAATTAAGGCACATGGGATTGGGGGCAAGGTATTAATTTGGATAGAGAACTGGTTGGTGGACAGAAAGCATGGAGGGAGTGCAGCGAAGATTCACCAGACTGTTACCTGGAATGGCAGGAATAATGTATGAGGAGAGATTGAGTCGATTGGGCTTATACGCGCTAGAGTTTAGAAGAATGAGAGGGGATCGCATTGAAACTTATAAAATTCTGACAGGACTAGACAGACTAGATGCAGGAAGGATGTTCCCGATGGCCGGGGAGTCCAGACCCAGGGGCCATAGTCTAAGGATAAGGGGTAGGCCATTTAGGACAGAAATGAGGAGGAATTTCTTCACCCAGAGAGTGGTGAACCTGTGGAATTCTCTACCACAGAAGGCAGTAGAGGCCAATTCATTAAATATATTCAAGAAGGAGTTAGATATATTTCTTAAGGCTAAAGGGATCAGGGGATATGGGGAGAAGGCAGGGACAGGGTACTGAATTTGGATGATCAGCCATGATCTCATTGAATGGCGGAGCAGGCTCGAGGGGCCGAATGGCCCACTCCTGCTCCTATCTTCTATGAACTCTATGAACTATCTACTCTGTCCAGACCCCTCATGATTTTGAACACCTCTATCAGTTCTCCTTTCAACCTTCTCTGCTCTAAGGAGAACCACCCCAGCTTCTCGAGTCTATCCACGTAACTGAAGTCCCTCATCCCCTATCCCTGGAACCATTCTTGTAAATCTTTTCTGCACCATCTCTAAGGCCTTCACATCCTTCCTAAAGTGCGGTGCCCAGAATTGGACACAATACTCCAGTGGAGGCCGAACCAGTGTTTTATGAAGGTTCATCATAACTTCCTTGCTTTTGGACTCTATGTGGGTGATTTTAGCTCAGGTGTGGGATGGTGTCGTGTTAACGAATTTCGTGTTTCCCACACGAATCTAAATGGATGTGGGAGATTGATGCAATTTTAACTCAATCGGCCAATTGATTTCCAACATGTGGGAAGCCTTTGCAAAGGGATTTTTCATGACTGAAAGTCCCCTCCGATGACGTCTTTATTGCTGCTGCATTTAAGGTCCACAGCAAGCCTTGCTTCTTCTGCAGACGGCCAACCTTCTGCCCGTTCATGCTGGAGGGACCTGGAGGCAGAATGACCAGCGAGAGACCTAGGTCGGCTCCCAGGTTTGATGATGGGGCCCTGCAAACTTTAGTTGAGGGAGCAGGAGCTCATAAAGAGGTGCCCTTCCCTTCTTTAGGGAGGAAGAAGCCTCCCCAGCAGACCAGGGCTGTGTGGATCCAGGTGGCAGAGGAGGTCAACTCATTATCAGTACCCCGCAGAACCTGGATTCAGTGCAGGAAGAGATTTCATGACCTTCTCCGCACTGGAAAAGTGAGCATGACTTTGCCATCACCCTCAATCTGAACCCCATTGCCTTTCCTCACCAGCACTCAGCTTTAGCAATCTCTTCCTCCACAACCCACTTGACACTGACATCCATGTACCCTTATCCATTCCCTGTCTCTCTATGGTCACATTCACATCACTATTCGGCTATGCAGCCCTCACACTCCCTATCACTCTGATGCTATGAAAACAACTGACAACACACAGGGAGGGCCCTTGGTCTTGCAACCTCACTCCATCTTTGTCTCCTTCTAAGTATCTATGCTATGGAATCTCTACACTCACTCCTTCATTCTCACTCAAACTCCACTTGTCTCCCTCTTTGCAGGAAAAGAGAGCTCACAACAGGAGAGCGAGAGCCAGGACAGGAGGAGGGCCACCCTCAGTAGCCCAGCTCACCCCCTGGGAGGAGGCGGTCCTGGAGATCATAGGAGTGGAGGAAGATGCACAAGTTGGGGACGGACAGACGGGTGCATCACAGCAAGCTGGTGACAGAATAGTTTTCCATCTCTCTCATTGACATTGCATGAGTCCCTGATAATGATTCTGAAGCTCTAACAGATGGACTTCTGATCATCTGCAATATGCAATGTACATGTAACCTTGACATCACATCTCTGACTCTTTCCTTTACTCCCCCACAGGGCCATCGCAAGCAGCCATCCCCACTAGCCAGGAGGAACAGCCTGAGCATCCAGACTCCTCAGAGGAAGCTGCAATCTCTGAGGGCACAGCATCAGCAGAATGCAGCGCACCCAGCACCAGCGCAGACACGCCTCGGTGGGACCTTCGGGACATAGAGTAGTGTTGTCACCTGGTGTATCACAGCTCAAGTGAGCATCAGCAGATTGTGGAGACAGGGACAGCAGTGGAGAATGCTAGTCAGAGGGCGCAGGACTCTGCCAGCTCAGCTGCATGTCGACCCTGTTGTCTGGGTCCATCCATAAGATCAGCGGGGCTGGAACTCCAGGAACAGATGCAGGAGTCTCTGGCAGGTTTTGTCTCCAGGGTCGCTGCGAGTGTGGAATGAATGGAGAAGTCCATAGCAAACATGAGCAGAGCCTTGGTGGAGTCATTGGCGCATGAACGCATCACCATGGAAAGGATGGCAACCTCCATGGAGGAGATAAGTCGCCAGGGTATGGAAAACATGGTGCGTGTTCATAATAGAATAACATCTCTTGAGGAGCGATGGGCATCTATTGGACAGAGAAACCAGACCTTCATGGAAGTCCTTCTGAGTAGGACTGCCAGTGCAGATACGGGTCCCCATGGCCCCCTGATGTGCAGCAAGGTGCTCTCAAGCCACTTCCAAGCGCTGGCCCCTTCTGGCCTGTGCAGCTTCAGGTGGGTGAGCAGCAGCCTGGCGCTCCTGTTGCTGCTGCTGTTGTTCCTGGTTCTGCTGGTGCCGTGACTGGTGTTCGAGCTCACCTAATGCCCGGAAGGAAAGGAAATAAATGGCTCCCATGCTTCTGGTATATGCCTCCGCTGAGGAAGCGCTGAGTGAAGGTGGCGAGCGGGGTTTCCCAGGAGGTCACACTGGAGATGTGTGTGAGGCTCCAACCTTCCACAGGTGTGGTTAAGCCTGGTAAAAGTTGCCCCAGGCCTGAAACAACAAAGTCCTGCCACCTGCAAATGATGACTGATCAAATCTCTTTAATGGTTGACCTGCAGCTAATAGTCAGCAAGCCAATAGTGCTCACGCCAGGTTTCACAGGCGTGATCCCCACCAGGCACGTTTTACGTGGGAAAAGGGTTAAAAATGCAAGGGCCTGTTGAAATGGGATTATAAAGGCCAATTATTGCTGATTAAGGGCCTTAAAGACCAGTCCCGCCTGTTGGAGGCGGGACTGATTCGGGACCATCAGACACGCCTGGGTTAAAATGGCTCGGGGTCGGGAACCAGGCCGGGGGGGGGGGGGGGGGGGGTCCCGACCCCCAGGTTTTGCGATTTTAACCCCCCACACACCTCAAATCCCACCTCACGGCTGAGTTAAAATCGACCCCACAGTGTCATAGAGTCATACAGCACAGAAAGAGGCCCTTCGGCCCATCGTGTCTGCGCCGTCCATCAAGCCCTGTCCAGTCTAATCCCATTTTCCAGCATTTGGTCCGTAGCCTTGTATGCAGTGGCATTTCAAGTGCTCATCCAAATGCTTCTTGAATGTTGTGAGGGTTCCTGCCTCTACCACCCTTTCAGGCAGTGAGTTCCACATTCCAACCACCCTCTGGGTGAAAAAGTTCCACCTCAAATCCCCTCTAAACCTCCTGCCCCTTCCCCTGAATCTATGCCCCCTTGTTATTGACCCCCCTACTAAGGGGAAAAGTTCCTCTTTATCTACCCTATCTATGCCCCTCATCATTTTGTACACCTCAATCAGGTCCCCCCTCAGCCTTCTTTGCTCCAAGGAAAACAACCCCAGCCTGTTTCTTGATTTCTCACAATGAGAGGAGACTAATTGTTGTCCTGTTACCAACTGTTCCTTTTTTGGGCCATTTCTCCTTTGTTAATTAAAGACTTGTATTTATGTAGCACCTCACTCGACCTCAGGACGGCCCAAAGTGCTTTACAGCCAATGAAGTACAACAACATCAAAGTACATTTGAAGAACATTCACTGTTGTAGGAAATGGAGCAGCCAATTTGCGCACAGCAAGCTGCCATGAACAGCAATGTGATAATGGCCAGACAATCTGTTTTAGTGACGTTGGTTGAGGGCTGATGGGGCCTCAGTTCAAAAACTCATCCAAAAGACGGCACCTCCGACAGTGCCGCACTCCCTCAGCACTGCATTGGAGCGTCAGCCTCGCTTTATGTGCTCAAGTCCCTGGAGTGGGACTTGAACCCACAACCTTCATGACTCAGAGGCGAGTGTGCTGCCCACTGAGCCACAGCTGACGCCCGATCATTACTCTCGATTATTTCAGGTCTGATACCTACAGTTACTCTCATGGACAAGGCGCAGCTCCCCATACCTGCCAAAGTGCTTCTCCTAGCCTGGTACAGCACGGGTTAGATACAGAGTAAAGCTCCCTCTATACTGTCCCATCAAACACTCCCAGGGCAGGTACAGCATGGGTTAGATACAGAGTAAAGCTCCCTCTTCACTGTCCCATCAAACACTCCCAGGGCAGCTACAGCACGGGTTAGATACAGAGTAAAGCTCCCTCTACACTGTCCCATCAAACACTCCAAGGGCAGGTACAGCATGGGTTAGATACAGAGTAAAGCTCCCTCTTCACTGTCCCATCAAACAGTCCCAGGACAGGTACAACATGGGCGAGATACGGAGTAAAGCTCCCTCTATACCGTCCCATCAAACACTCCCAGGGCAGGTACAACATGGGTGAGATACGGAGTAAAGCTCCCTCTACACTATCCCATCAAACACTCCCAGGGCAGGTACAGCACAGGTTAGATACAGAGTAAAGCTCCCGCTACACTGTCCCATCAAACACTCCCAGGACAGGTGCAGCATGGGTTAGATACAGAGTAAAGCTCCCTCTACACTGTCCCATCAAACACTCCCAGGGCAGGTACAGCACGGGTTAGATACAGAGTAAAGCTCCCTCTACACTGTCCCATCAAACACTCCCAGGGCAGGTACAACACGGGTTAGATACAGAGTAAAGCTCCCGCTACACTGTCCCATCAAACACTCCCAGGACAGGTGCAGCACGGGTTAGATACAGAGTAAAGCTCCCTCTACACTGTCCCATCAAACACTCCCAGGGCAGGTACAGCATGGGTTAGATACAGAGTAAAGCTCCCTCTACACTGTCCCATCAAACACTCCCAGGGCAGGTACAGCATGGGTTAGATACAGAGTAAAGCTCCCTCTACACTGTCCATCAAACACTCCCAGGGCAGGTACAGCACGGGTTAGATACAGAGTAAAGCTCCCTCTACACTGTCCCATCAAACACTCCCAGGGCAGAAGTCATACCTGGCACAAAGGAAGATGGTTGTGGTGGTTGGTGGTCAATCGTCACAGCCCCAGGACATCGCTGCTGGAGTTCCTCAGGGCAGTGTCCTAGGCCCAACCATCTTCAGTTGCTTCATCAATGACCTTCCCTCTAACATAAGGTCAAAAATGTGGATGTTCGCTGATGACTGCACAGTGTTCAGGGCCATTCACAACTCCTCAGGTAATGAAGCAGTCCATGCCCGCATGCAACAAGACCTGGACGACATTCAGGCTTGGGCTAATAAGTGGCAGGTAACATTCGCGCCACACAAGTGCCAGGCAATGACTATCTCCAACAAGCGAGAGTCTAACCACCGCCCCTTGACATTCAATGGCATTACCATCGCCGAATCCTCCAACATCAACACCCTGGGGGGTCACCATTGACCAGAAACTTAACTGGACCAGCTACATATATACTGTGGCAACAAGAGCAGGTCAGAGGCTGGGTATTCTGCGGCGAGTGTCTCACCTCCTGACTCCCCAAAGCCTTTCCACCATCTGCAAGGCACAAGGAGTGTGATGGAATACTCTCCACTTGCCTGGTTGAGTGCAGCTCCAACAACACTCAAGAAGCTCGTCACCACCCAGGACAAAGCAGCCTGTTTGATTGGTACCCAATCCACCACCTTAAGCATTCACTCCCTCCACCACTGGCGTACCGTGGCTGCAGTGTGTACCATCTACAAGATGCACTGCAGCAACTCACCTAGGCTTCTTTGGCAGCACCTCCCAAGTGGTACTTAGTAAAATAATGGGACTCAAGGCGGATAAATCCCCTGGACCTGATGGCTTACATCCTAGGGTCTTGAGGGAAGTGGCAGTAGGGATTGTGGATGCATTGGTAATAATTTTCCAAAACTCCCTGGACTCAGCAAAGGTCCCGGCAGATTGGAAAACTGCTAATGTAACACCCTTATTTAAAAAGGGTAGTAGGCAGAAGGCTGGAAACTATAGATCTGTTAGCCTAACATCTGTGGTTGGTAAAATGTTAGAGTCCATTATTAAGGAGACAGTAACGGGACATTTGGATAAACATAATTTAATAGGACAAACTCAGCATGGTTTCATGAAGGGGAAGTCATGTTTGACAAATTTGCTTGAGTTCTTTGAGGAAGTAACATACAGGGTGGATAAAGGGGAACCAGTGGACGTAGTGTATTTAGACTTCCAAAAGGCATTTGACAAGGTGCCACACAAAAGATTATTGCTCAAGATAAAAAATCACGGGATTGGGGGTAATATTCTGGCATGGGTGGAGGATTGGCTCTCTAACAGAAAGCAGAGAGTTGGGGTAAATGGTTCATTCTCAGACTGGCAATCAGTAACTAGTGGTGTTCCGCAGGGGTCAGTGCTGGGTCCCCAACTCTTTACAATCCATATTAACGATCTGGAGGAGGGGACCGAGTGTAACATATCAAAGTTTGCAGATGATACAAAGATGGGAGGGAAAGTAGTGAGTGAGGAGGACATAAAAAACCTGCAAAGGGACATAGACAGGCTAAGTAAGTGGGCAGAGATTTGGCAGATGGAATACAATACTGGAAAGTGTGAGGTGATGCACTTTGGCAGGAAAAATCATAGAGCAAGTTATTATCTTAATGGCAAGAAACTGGAAAGTACTGTAGTACAAAGGGATCTGGGGGTCCTCGTGCACGAAACTCAAAAAGTTAGTATGCAGGTGCAGCAAGTGATCAAGAAGGCCAATGGAATGTTGGCTTTTATTGCTAGGGGGATAGAATATAAAAACAGGGGGGTATTGCTGCAGTTGTACAAGGTATTGGTGAGACCGCACCTGGAATACTGCATACAGTTTTGGTGTCCATACTTAAGAAAAGACATACTTGCTCTCGAGTCAGTACAAAGAAGGTTCACTCGGTTAATCCCGGGGATGAGGGGGTGGTCATATGAGGAGAGGTTGAGTAGATTGGGACTCTACTCATTGGAGTTCAGAAGAATGAGAGGCGATCTTATTGAAACATATAAGATTGTGAAGGGGCTTGATCGGGTGGATGCGGTGAGGATGTTCCCAATGATGGCTGAAACTAGAACTAGGGGGCATAATCTTAAAATAAGGGGCTGCTCTTTCAAAACTGAGATGAGGAGAAACTTCTTCACTCAGAGGGTAGTAGGTCTGTGGAATTTGCTGCCCCAGAAAGCTGTGGAAGCTACATCATTAAATAAATTTAAAACAGAAATAGTTCGTTTCCTAGAAGTAAAGGGAATTAAGGGTTACGGGGAGCGGGCAGGAAATTGGACATGAGTCTAGGTTCGGATCGGTCATGGCCCTGTGGGTAGTGGAGCGGGCCCAGGGGCCGTGTAGCCTGATCCTGCTCCTACTTCTTGTGTTCTAATTCTGTGTTAGATTTCAGGAGATGGTTTTATTCCTGTTCCTGGCTGGGGTGGAGATTGTCTTTACAGAAGGTAAGTAATGTAGAAAATATAGGGACAGAGTGATCTCCTGGGCGAGTTTCGATTGCCTAGATGGGTCGGAGAGGAATTTCCCAGATTTTTTCTCCCAAATTGGCCACTGGGTTTTTTAATCTGGTTTTTCGCCTCTCCCGGGAGATCACATGGGTTCGGGTGGGATGGAGAGTGATAGAAGATTTGAGGTTAGGATCAGATCAGCCATGATCTTATTGAATGGTGGAGCAGGCTCGAGGGGCCGATTGGCCTACTCCTGCTCCTATTTCTTATGTTATGTTCCCAAACCCACGACCTCTTCCACCTAGAAGGACAAGGGCAGCAGGCACATGGGAACACTCCAAATTCCACCTCCAAGTTCCTCTCCAAGTCACACACCATCCTGCTTTAGAAGTATATCGCTGTTCCTTCATTGTCGCTGGGTCAAAATCCTGGAACTCCCTACCTAACAGCACTGTGGGAGTCCCTTCACCACACGGACTGCAGCGGTTCAAGAAGGCAATTAGGGAAGGGGCAATAAATGCTGGCCTTGCCAGCAATGCCCACATCCCACGAACTAATTAAAAAAAAGGTATAGCATGGGTAAGATACAGAGTAAAGCTCCCTCTACACTGTCCCATCAAACACTCCCAGGGCAGGTGCAGCACGGGTTAGATACAGAGTAAAGCTCCCTCTACACTGTCCCATCAAACACTCTCCAGTCAGGTACAGCACGGGTTAGATACAGAGTAAAGCTCCCTCTACACTGTCCCATCAAACACTCCCAGGGCAGGTACAGCACGGGTTAGATACAGAGTAAAGCTCCCTCTACACTGTCCCATCAAACACTCTCCAGTCAGGTACAGCACGGGTTAGATACAGAGTAAAGCTCCCTCTACACTGTCCCATCAAACACTCCCAGGGCAGGTACAGCACGGGTTAGATACAGAGTAAAGCTCCCTCTACACTGTCCCATCAAACACTGCCAGGGCAGGTACAGCACGGGTTAGATACAGAGTAAAGCTCCCTCTACACTGTCCCATCAAACACTCCCAGGGCAGGTACAGCACGGGTTAGATACAGAGTAAAGCACCCTCTACACTGTCCCATCAAACACTCCTAGGTATCAGTAACATATCCAGGTACCTGCCTGGGAGTGTTTGATGGGACAGTGTAGAGGGAGCTTTGCTCTGTATCTAACCCATGCTGTACCTGACTGGAGAGTGCTTCAGGCAGACACTCAGTGCTCAGAACACCCCATTCCCCAGCACTGACATCCATCAGCTCGATGAGAATATTTAACCCAAAGATAAGAGAAACCCATCAGTTTCTCCCCGGACACAGATCCGAAGGGACAGTGAGTGTCCTGAACATTTTTGTACGGTGTGCTCGATAGTTCATCCCTGGGTCGGAGCCTTTTGGTGATGATTTGAATTTGATGCCCTCTAGTTCCTGACTCACCGACTGGTGGAAATAGTTTCCCCTCATTTACCTGATCAAATTCTGAACACCCCCCTCAGATCTCCAATTACCCTTTGTTCGAATGAAAAGAGCCCCAGTTTCTATAGAGTTTAGAAGAATTCGAACAGGACTAGACAGACTAGATGCAGGAAGGATGTTCCCAATGGTCGGGGAGTCCAGAACCAGGGGTCACATTCTAAGGATAAGGGGTATGCCATTTAGGACAGATGAGGAGGAATTTCTTCACCCAGAGAGCGGTGAACCTGTGGAATTCTCTACCACAGAAGGCAGTTGAGGCCAATTCATTAAATATATTCAAGAAGGAGTTGGATACATTTCTTGAGGCTAAAGGGATCAAGGGATATGGGGAGAAGGCAGGGACAGGGTACTAAGTTTGGATGATCAGCCATGATCGCATTAAATGGCGGCGCGGGCTCGAGGGGCCGAATGGCTCCTATCTTCTATGTTTCTCTAATCTCTCCTGATAACTAAAGGCTCTCTTCCCTGGTGTCATCTCAGTGAATCTCTCTGCACCTTCTCCACGGCCTTGACATCCTTCCTGGTCTAAGATGCCCCAAAACTTGACCCAATATTCTAACTGCAGCCTCACCAATGATTTGTACAGGTTTACATGACCTCTGCCCTTTTGTACTCTACACCCCTATTTATAAAACCGAGGATCCCTCGTGCTTTTCAAACTACTTTATCAACTTGTCCTCCCACTTTTAAAGGTTGGTGTATCTGAGCCGCTTGTTTCCTACAATACAGCACTGTCAGTGACTACACTTCAAAAGTACTTCATTGGCTGTAAAGCACATTGCGACGTCCTGAGGTGGTGAAAGGTGCTATATAAATGCAAGTCTTTCTTTCTTGTAGTTTTTAGAGATATTAACATAACAAGGCTAAAATTCATTGTCATAAAATGCCTGATATAATGTGTATTATGGGAAAGAGAAGTTTAGTCTGAGTTAGAAATTCAAACAGGTGTTTCACTGCAGACAGGTCGCCATGGCAACACTGATAGGACATTCCATTCACTGAATCGACTGGTTGGAATCTGTAATCAGATCAGGGGAAAGAACAGGGTGTGTCTGTTATTAACCACAATATTAGCTTAAAGCAGAGTGAGTAATAGAATAGTTTAGATTATAATGTGTGATGTTTATACCTATAATTGTGAAACTATAAGAAATAACAAAATTAACAGCAGGGATAATAGTTTAGGGATAATGAGAACATTACTGAAGAAAAGTAACTGCTGGGAACCAGGGAAAGTGTCCTTGTAAATCACAGATTACAGAACTTCCAGCTGTTTTTTCCTTGATTCCTGCCAAAACCCAGCAGAGAAGGCAAGGTATAAAAGTGAGGGGATCCTGATGTAAGGGGGCAGTCGGGACTGGAGACACCGGAGATCAAGCTCAGGGCGCCCGAGGTTCCATCCAGCGGGCTGACCTCGTGTACGGGAGAGGACAAAAAAAATCTGCTGACCTTATATTTCCTAATGAGGTATTAAAGTTGGTGACACGAGACTCTCAATTCTGCTAATTAACAAGACAAGGCATTAGCTAGAATCTTACACCCCAAAGTCTCTCTGCTCCTCTACTCCTTTTAATGTAGATTTCCTACTTTTTTCTTCCACCCAAAATGCATCACCTTCTAATTCTCTGCGTTAAATTTAATCTGACATCTCCCGGCCCCATTTACTAACCTGTGTATTCACACTGAAGTCACTTACAATCCTCTTCACAGCTCCCCACAATCCCTAGTTTGGTCTCATCTGGAGATTTTGATCTTGTGCCCCAAATAGCCAAGCCCAGATCATAGGATTACATTGGATTACATTAGATATACGGCACAGAAACATAGAAGATAGGAGCAGGAGTAGGCCATTCGGCCCCTCGGGCCTGCTCCGCCATTTAATGAGATCATGGCTGATCATCCAAATTCAGTACCCTGTCGCTGCCTTCTCTCCATATCCCTTTAGCCTTAAGAAATATATCCAACTCCTTCTTGAATATATTTAATGAATTGGCCTCCACTGCCTTCTGTGGTAGAGAATTCCACAGGTTCACCACTCTCTGGGTGAAGAAATTCCTCCTCATCTCTGTCCTAAATGGCTTACCCCTTATCCTTAGACTGTGAGCCCTGGTTCTGGACTCCCCGCCATCGGGAACATCCTTCCTGCATCTAGTCTGTCTAGTCCTGTTAGAATTTTATAAGTTTCAATGAGATCCCCTCTCATTCTTCTAAACTCCAGCGAGTATAAGCCCAATCGACCCAATCTCTCCTCATACGGCATTCCTGCTGCAGTGGGGAAAGAGTTAAACTGACATCGCTGGCAGTTTCACTGAATGATGTAATAAAGACAATAATCTAATAGGTTTTTGCAGTAGTAAGCTTTTTCTAAATTGCTGAACTGGCAGTTGAGATAACCTAAGCAGTCGTGTTAGAATGACTGATGACTGCAAACTGTATAATGTGGAACCATAAGAGGCCGAGAGGATGTAAGTTCTGGTCTGACAGGAAAGTAAAACAATGAAAGAGGCCTAGAGAGGCAGGAAAGGAGGACAATGAGTCAGAAGTACAATGTTGATGAGACCCATTTGGCATAAACAAAGGTCAGAGGTGCAACAACAGCTTGGGGGATAACGGACATATACTTTTCCGATAATAAAGGCGGTACTTTAATGTAACTCGGCATAGGCAACCAATCAGTGAAGATGCATGCGGGCCAAGGTCCAATCGGGTGGCAGGAATGAATTTTGGATGAGCTGGACATGTGTTGTAATGTATAAAAATGTAGTGTTTGCTGTACCAATTTGGAAAGGTCTGGCTAAGACAGAGCAGACTGTTTCCCCACCGGTGCAATAAAGACAACTTGACTATCGATCTAAAACCTTGTGTCGAGTGTTGGTTTAAAATACTCCACAACAATTGGCGTCACAAACAGGTTTTTCACACAGACAGGAGGCACGGGCGAGTAAAGCTGAGCCAAAAACTTGAGTACTTTTAAATACCACGTACAGTTAGGGCGAGGCAACACCGTCTCGTGTCCACCGCCCCCTTTGGAATCAAAGAACTAAAAGGTTTGAATCGATAAGTCAAGCGGTCTTGGGGTTAGGGTGAAACACGCGGAAGTATAGGCGTGGTATGAGTTGCAAGTAGTGCGTTAACTTTGGAGTAAAAGTCTAAAGCATTCCTCTGACAACTCGTGTTGCAAGTTGTGCAGAAAGTTTAAGCATACCTCTGACAACAAATTACCCGAACAAAATTGTTGCAAGTATGGTCTCACTCTGCGAGAGTAAAAAGTAAGGGACGTACCTCTGACAACTGCAGTTACAAGTACCGTCTCACTCTGCGAGAGTAAAGTAAGAGAGGTACCTCTGACAACTGTGGTTACAAGTACCGTCTCACTCTGCGAGAGTAAAGTAAGAGAGGTACCTCTGACAACTGTGGTTACAAGTACCGTCTCACTCCACGAGAGTAAAGTAAGAGCGGTACCTCTGACAACTGTGGTTACAAGTACCGTCTCACTCTGCGAGAGTAAAGTAAGGGACGTACCTCTGACAACTGGGGTTACAAGTACCGTCTCACTCTGCGAGAGTAAAGTAAGAGAGGTACCTCTGACAACTGTGGTTACAAGTACCGTCTCACTCTGCGAGAGTAAAGTAAGAGAGGTACCTCTGACAACTGTGGTTACAAGTACCGTCTCACTCCACGAGAGTAAAGTAAGAGCGGTACCTCTGACAACTGTGGTTACAAGTACCGTCTCACTCTGCGAGAGTAAAGTAAGGGACGTACCTCTGACAACTGGGGTTACAAGTACCGTCTCACTCTGCGAGAGTAAAGTAAGAGAGGTACCTCTGACAACTGTGGTTACAAGTACCGTCTCACTCTGCGAGAGTAAAGTAAGAGAGGTACCTCTGACAACTGGGGTTACAAGTACCGTCTCACTCTGCGAGAGTAAAGTAAGAGAGGTACCGCTGACAACTGTGGTTACAAGTACCGTCTCACTCTGCGAGAGTAAAGTAAGAGAGGTACCTCTGACAACTGTGGTTACAAGTACCGTCTCACTCTGCGAGAGTAAAGTAAGAGAGGTACCTCTGACAACTGTGGTTACAAGTACCGTCTCACTCTGCGAGAGTAAAGTAAGAGAGGTACCTCTGACAACTGTGGTTACAAGTACCGTCTCACTCTGCGAGAGTACAGTAAGGGAGGTACCTCTGACAACTGTGGTTACAAGTACCGTCTCACTCCACGAGAGTAAAGTAAGAGAGGTACCTCTGACAACTGTGGTTACAAGTACCGTCTCACTCCACGAGAGTAAAGTAAGAGAGGTACCTCTGACAACTGTGGTTACAAGTACCGTCTCACTCCGCGAGAGTAAAGTAAGAGAGGTACCTCTGACAACTGGGGTTACAAGTACCGTCTCACTCCACGAGAGTAAAGTAAGAGAGGTACCTCTGACAACTGTGGTTACAAGTACCGTCTCACTCCGCGAGAGTAAAGTAAGAGAGGTACCTCTGACAACTGGGGTTACAAGTACCGTCTCACTCCACGAGAGTAAAGTAGGGGAGGTACCTCTGACAACTGTGGTTACAAGTACCGTCTCACTCCACGAGAGTAAAGTAAGGGACGTACCTCTGACAACTGGGGTTACAAGTGCCGTCTCACTCTGTGAGAGTAAAGTAAGGGATGTACCGCTGACAACTGTGGTTACAAGTACCGTCTCACTCTGCAAGAGTAAAGTAAGGGAGGTACCTCTGACAACTGTGGTTACAAGTACCGTCTCACTCTGCAAGAGTAGGGGATGTACCTCTGACAACTGCAGTAACAAATACCGTCTCACTCTGCGAGAGTAAAGGGAGGTACCTCTGACAACTGCGGTTACAAGTACCGTCTCACTCTGCGAGAGTAAAGTAAGGGAGGTACCGCTGACAACTGCGGTTACAAGTACTAGCTCACTCCGCGAGAGTAAAGTCAGAGAGGTACCTCTGACAACTGGGGTTACAAGTACCGTCTCACTTCGCGAGAGTAAAATAACGGAGGTACCTCTAACAACTGGGGTTACAAGTACCGTCTCACTCTGCGAGAGTAAAGTACGGGAGGTACCTCTGACAACTGGGGTTACAAGTGCCGTCTCACTCTGCAAGAGTAAGTAGGGGATGTACCTCTGACAACTGCAGTAACAAATACCGTCTCACTCTGCGAGAGTAAAGTAAGGGAGGTACCGCTGATACTGTGGTTACAAGTACCGTCTCACTCTACGAGAGTAAAGTACGGGAGGTACCTCTGACAACTGGGGTTACAAGTGCCGTCTCACTCTGCGAGAGTAAAGTAAGGGAGGTACCACTGACAACTGCGGTTACAAGTACTAGCTCACTCCGCGAGAGTAAAGTAAGAGAGGTACCTCTGACAACTGTGGTTACAAGTACTGTCTCACTCTGCGAGAGTAAAGTACGGGAGGTACCTCTGACAACTGGGGTTACAAGTACCGTCTCACTCTGCGAGTAAAGTAAGGGAGGTACCTCTGACAACTGTGGTTACAAGTACCGTCTCACTCTGCGCGAGTAAAGTAAGGGAGGTACCTCTGACAACTGTGGTTACAAGTACCGTCTCACTCTGCGAGAGTAAAGTAAGGGAGGTACCTCTGACAACTGTGGTTACAAGTACCGTCTCACTCTGCAAGAGTAGGGGATGTACCTCTGACAACTGCAGTAACAAATACCGTCTCACTCTGCGAGAGTAAAGTAAGGGAGGTACCGCTGACAACTGCGGTTACAAGTACTAGCTCACTCCGCGAGAGTAAAGTCAGAGAGGTACCTCTGACAACTGGGGTTACAAGTACCGTCTCACTTCGCGAGAGTAAAATAACGGAGGTACCTCTGACAACTGTGGTTACAAGTACCGTCTCACTCTGCAAGAGTAAGTAGGGGATGTACCTCTGACAACTGCAGTAACAAATACCGTCTCACTCTGCGAGAGTAAAGTAAGGGAGGTACCGCTGATACTGGGGTTACAAGTACCGTCTCACTCTACGAGAGTAAAGTACGGGAGGTACCACTGACAACTGCGGTTACAAGTACTAGCTCACTCCGCGAGAGTAAAGTAAGGGAGGTACCTCTGACAACTGTGGTTACAAGTACCGTCTCACTCTGCGAGAGTAACGTACGGGAGGTACCTCTGACAACTGGGGTTACAAGTACTGTCTCACTCTGCGAGAGTAAAGTAAGGGAGGTACCTCTGACAACTGCGGTTACAAGTACCGTCTCACTCCGCGAGAGTAAAGTAAGAGAGGTACCTCTGACAACTGGGGTTACAAGTACTGTCTCACTCCGCGAGAGTAAAGTAAGGGAGGTACCTCTGACAACTGGGGTTACAAGTACCGTCTCACTCCGCGAGAGTAAAGTCAGAGAGGTACCTCTAACAACTGTGGTTACAAGTACCGTCTCACTCTGTGAGAGTAAAGTAAGGGAGGTACCTCTGACAACTGTGGTTACAAGTACCGTCTCACTCTGCGAGAGTAAAGTAAGGGACGTACCTCTGACAACTGGGGTTACAAGTACCGTCTCACTCTGTGAGAGTAAAGTAAGGGAGGTACCTCTGACAACTGGGGTTACAAGTACCGTCTCACTGTGTGAGAGTAAAGTAAGGGACGTACCTCTGACAACTGGGGTTACAAGTACGGTCTCAATCTGCGAGAGTAAAGTAAGGGAGGTACCTCTGACAACTGGGGTTACAAGTACCGTCTCACCCTGCGAGAGTAAAGTAAGGGAGGTACCTCTGACAACTGTGGTTACAAGTACCGTCTCACTCTGCGAGAGTAAAGTAAGGGAGGTACCTCTGACAACTGGGGTTACAAGTACCGTCTCACTCTGCGAGAGTAAAGTAAGGGAGGTACCTCTGACAACTGGGGTTACAAGTACGGTCTCACTCTGCGAGAGTAAAGTAAGGGAGGTACCTCTGACAACTGTGGATACAAGTACCGTCTCACTCTGTGAGAGTAAAGTAAGGGAGGTACCTCTGACAACTATTAACCATGGGAAGTGAAAAACTCGAGTCTTTGACACACTATTTAGCGGACAAAAATAAAAGATTAATTGACAAAATGGTTAAAAATGATTGGCAACCGAAGGACCCACCGGCCAAACAAAGAGAATGGTGGGCTAAAGAAACAAAATTAAAGGAAGAAAAGGCCATCATTTTAGTGGCTCGCACATATTATGAGTTGAGTCGACGTACTCGAATTTGGACCAAAAACGGTGCCAAAATTGTACCCGAGTGCCAGTAATTTAAGAAAGGGAACAAGGAGAAAATTAAAGTTTTATCGACACAGATGATATCAGTTTCTGTCCAAACAAGTAAAATCCAGGATTTGCTGAGTGAAAGGAATCTTAAAAGGAATGCTGGAATCTCGGTTTGTGTGAAAGTGTGTGTTAAAAGTGGGGAAGTTTTCTGTCTTTGAAAGAAAATATCTGTTGTGTTTGTTTTAGCTCCACCCACTCTTTTGTACAAAGAGCTAAAAGCTGTTTAACCCTTTGAAGACTTGTCTTGAAGGATGGACAAGCGTGTGTCGTTTTAAGTTTGTGAATTGTGTTACAAAAGATAACCTTCAGCCCTGAAGTCACAGTTGCCAATGTGCCTGGAAGAAAACGAAGCTGTGGTTTCTTTCTTTTCCAAGTGATACTGGTTAGTTAAAAAAAATTGATCTGGATTGGATTGGAGTTATGAGGTTAATTAACCTATTAAAACCAGACATTTATTGTGGCCACGGTGAAATCCTGGTTGGTGTAAATTTGTGTAGACCGCATTGAATAAGATATTTAATGGTCTGAAACCATATTTACAGTCTTGGATATAACAAATGGGTTCTGGTCCATACCACTGACAGGGGAATCACAAGGGAAATTCGCCTTTACTGTCAGGGATAGACAGTATACACGGACCAGGGTCCCGCAGGGGTTCCACAACAGTCCAAATATATTCCACCGTGTATTGAGTCAAGCCTTAGACGGGTTAGACCTATCAAAGTACCAGAGCGCCCTACTCCAATATGTCGATGACATAATGATTGCATCAGAGGATGCCAAAGGACACATGGGAGCATTACTAGCCACCCTCCAGACACTTAAAGCTGGCTGTAAATTGAACCCAAAAAGGGACAGGTTGGACTGTCCAAAGTAAAGTATCTGGGGCACGAAATGAGCCAGGGATATAAGGCACTCCCGCAGGAACAAAAGGCAGCCATAAAAGACATGCCAAGGCCAGTGACCGTCCGGGGAGTGAGGAAAGTGTTGGGACTGTTTAACTACTGCATGGGCGGTGCGGATATGCGAGCCCGTCACTATGTCAGGACAGCTGATATTACACACGCAACACACAGTGTGGACCTGCTAAACACAGGCAAAATGAAGGCTGTATCAGACAGAAGGAGGGCAGCTTGGGAAGCAGTATTGATACCCAAGGACAGATTAGTCCAGATCATCAGGACACATAGAGTCAACCCCGCAGAGGGAATGCTATCAGAGGGTGAGGCACACGAGTGTGTTAGTAATCGAAGAAGAGGTCAGAGGAACCGTATCAGAATTGCCCCTTGAAAATCCCGAAAACACCTTTTATGTAGACGGATCTCGCCGAGATATAAATGGGGAGCCACACACTGGTTACATAGAAACATAGAAGATAGGAGCAGGAGTAGGCCATTCGGCCCCTCGAGCCTGCTCCGCCATTCAATGAGATCATGGCTGATCATCCAAATTCAGTACCCGGTCCCAGTTTTCTCCCCATAACCCTTGATCCCCTTAGCCTTAAGAAATCTATCCAACTCCTTCTTGAATATATTTAATGAACTGGCCTCCACCGCCTTCTGTGGTAGAGAGTTCCACAGGTTCACCACTCTCTGGGTGAAGAAATTCCTCCTCATTTCTGTCCTAAATGGCCTACCCTTTATCCTTAGACTGTGTCCCCTGGTTCTGGACTCCCCGACCATCAGGAACATCCTTCCTGCATCTAGTCTGTCCAGTCCTGTCAGAATTTTATAAGTTTCAATGAGATCCCCTCTCATTCTTCTAAACTCCAGCGAGTACAAGCCCAATCGACCCAATCTCTCCTCATACGTCATTCCTGCCATCCCAGGTATCAGTCTGGTTAATCTTCGCTGCACTCCCTCCATGGCAAGAACATCCTTCCTCAGATAAAGTGACCAAAACTGCACACAATACTCAAGATGTGGTCTCACCAAAGCCCTGTACAGCTGCAGCAACACATCCTTGTTCCTGTACTCAAACCCTCTCGCTACAAAGGCCAACATACCATTTGCCTTAACCGCCTGCTGCACCTGCATGCTTACCTTCAGCGACTGGTGCACAAGGACACCCAGGTCTCGTTGCACTTCTCCTTCTCCCAATCTATTGCCATTTAGATAATAATCTGCCTTCCTGTTTTTGCCACCAAAGTGGACAACCTCACATTTATCCACGTTATATTGCATCTGCCATGTTTCTGCCCAATCATCCTGGAGTTTCTCGACATCCTCCTCACAGCACACACGCCCAGCCAGCTTTGTGTTGTCTGCAAATTTGGAGATATTACATCTAGTTCCCTTGTCTAGATCATTAATATATATTGTGAATAGCTGGGGTCCAAGGACCGATCCCTGCGGTACCCCACTAGTCACTGCCTGCCACTCGGAAAAGGACCCGTTTATTCCAACTCTTTGCTTTCTGTCTGCCAACCAGTTCTCTATCCAAGTCAATACCTTGCCCCCAATCCCATGTGCCTTAACTTTACACGCTAATCTCTTATGTGGGACCTTATCGAAGGCCTTCTGAAAGTCCAGATACACCACATCCACTGGTTCTCCCTTATCTATTTTACCAGTTACATCCTCAAAAAATTCCAGTAGATTAGTCAAGCACGATTTACCTTTTGTGAATCCATGTTGACTTTGTCCGATCCTGTCACTGTTTTCCAAGTGCTCTGCTGTTACATCTTTTATAATGGACTCTAGCATTTTCCCCACTACTGATGTCAGGCTTACCGGTCTATAATTCCCTGTTTTCTCTCTACTACCTTTTTTGAATAGTGGGGTAACATTAGCTACCCTCCAATCCATGGGTACTGTTCCAGATTCCATCGAATGTTGGAAGATGATCAGCAATGCATCTACTATTTCTAGGGCCACTTCCTTAAGTACCCTAGGATGTAGATTATCAGGTTGGGCAGTAGTATCCGCGAACGGAGAAACAGTCGCAAAGGGAGGGCTTGAAGGAGGAACCTCAGCGCAGGTAGCAGAACTACTGGTTGTCACGGAAGCATTGAAATTGGCAAAAGGAAAACGAGTAAATATATACACAGATAGTGGGTATGCATTTGGGGTAGTGCATGATTATATGATAGCGTGGAATAGGAGAGGATATGTAACCTCTGGAGGAGGACAAATACAGCATGAGGAGGTAGTGAGAGACCTAGTAGAAGCGGTAAAAGGAGCAGAAGAGGTAGCAGTGATTAAAATAAAGGCACACCGCAAGATAGTGAGCGAGCAACAAAAAGGAAATATGCTAGCTGATCAGGCAGCAAGAGCAGCAGGTAGAATAACAGCAGAGGAAGTGAACATTAAAAGAATCCAAGAGGAGACCGAAATGGAGGAGCACGAGCAGTGGACAAAGAGAGGCGCAGCCAAAGGTAGAGATGGAATATGGAAAAAGGATCACGGGGTGACCGGACTGACACCATATGAACTCAGGACTGGGCGAGCAATGTGTCTGCCGGAAGGAGTAGCATCTGGTAGCGAGGGACTGGGACCCTTAAAAGATAAAATTAGGAAATACGTACAAACATTGGACAATCAATTGAAGGAGCTCAAACAAGAAGTTAAAGAACAACAAGACATCAGAGATAAAAATACACAAAAGCAGGGGGTCTTGGAGCCCCTACCCAAGGTGGGCGAGCAGGTATTTGTTAAATTATCGACAGAGAGATCGGGATTCTCACCTCGATGGACCGGACCATTTGAGGTTATCATGACCAGCGATACGTGCGCATGTAGAGATATGAGGGGAATGGGTAGATGGAAACATTGGACCCAATTAAAACGGTACAACAATAACCCATCTGATCTTAAATCCCACAGGAACAATGGAATAAACACCGGAGATAAACTAACCTCTGGTGACGACCAGGCTTCTGCTTAATTTACAGGGAAACTTCACCATGAAGGTGGGATTACTGCTGGGACACGAAATAAGCAAAGGGACATCCCACATTACACAAGTACATGATGAAGAAGCACCATGTTTTAATGGAACAATCACATTCGGAGTCTCATCCACGGCTCCCAATACACAGAAAGAAGAGACAAGCGAACCGAGGATGCTACAATGTCCAGATATGAAACCTGGACCCATGAATGGACTAGTATTATTTACCGAGGGAGAACAATTGTATGGTAACGTGAGACATGAAATTGTACCGGTACTAATGAACTTAACCATGTTACAATGGCCAGGATATTGTGAAAGGTTTACTAAAACTAGAGAATTGTATGCATATATGATGAAGAATGTAATTACCAAGCTGCTGATGTGACAGGGGCGACTAATTTTAGGGGACATGCTGCATTCCACCAAAGGATTAAGAGGAGCTTAGGAACCGATATACTCACGGGAATAAACACGGGGACATCATTCATTAATGCCCTAGATATACAAGGAGTCCAGAGTCATGTGGAACGACTACAAAGGGTAATACAACAGATTTTAGAGAAGGAAACTGGTTTGGTTCGACAAGGATCAGAGTTGGGAGGACACACGATAAGGAAATTACTCGAGGGAATCAAGGTTCTAGAGGACCATGCCAGCATTATCAACAAACTAAACCATAGAGATGAGGAACAGGCAAAAGACAGGGTAGGGAGAGGCTTATGTCATGCCTATGGCCAATGGATCACCGGACAGTTAGAACATAATCAGGCACAGACACAGCGAGGCGAGGTACCAGACTGGATTAACAGCACACAGCTCTATGGCCTGAGCCAGAATCCAGGCCCTCTGAGTGCTTGTACCCTCAAAAGGGATGACCAGAGTATATCCAGTGATACAAAAATGTAAAGCAGAAGTGACAGCAATGATAGGCATGGTACTCCTGATACCAGTGGTGGGACTAGACATGACTCCATACCCACAGTACCAGGTAACAAACATAGGCATAGTGAGGGGTGAGACATACCTCCAATACTATCCAATTGATACCTATGCCATCAGGAAGAATGGTACTATGAGAGGAATCTCCCTAAACGGATGCCATGGGAAAGGCACGCTTACAATATGCCCACATCCGGTAAGAGAAGGCCGTAAGGATGAGTGCGGCTATAATAAGACAGAGGGGTGTGTGTTGGAATTCACATGTTGATCACCATCACACCCGCTCGGGATATAGAGGCGAAGGGGAGTATTGTATAGTCACCACAGAGACTGAGTACCAATATAGTAACCTTGTATGTGCAATCACAATGCCTAACTTCTGCTTTACGCCAAAGATCCCTGTGACAATTGGACACACCAGATTGGTGTATGTACATTCAAGGGAGGAGATAAAACTAAACGTGCCAGATAGTCTAAAGGATGAGTTGGTTAATTATGAAGATCCGGTAGGGGCCCCAATACCCCGCCTGCAAGAAATGAAAGAGGATTTAAGTAAGATGGTGAAACAGTACACAGTGCTGCAAAGGAATCTTGGGGAATTAGAAAGGGACATAGAGGTAGAGCTACAGGACGTCCCGTGGTATGAGAAGCTGTGGGATTGGGGAATGAATGTCAACATACACCCGTGGATCCGCATCATTTCTCATATATTAGTGATAGTACAGTTAGTCATGGCTATAGGATGGGGAATAGCAGCATGCACCACTTGTAAAAAGAAACGGACCAAACAAAGAGCTAAAGCGAGTCGGAAAACACAAGTTTGCTCTAAACATGATGGGTATGCAGGGCCTCCCGAACCAGCGCCTGATCACCGCATGGGGCAGGAGGCACAGCGATGCTTATACATGTGGTTTAACTTGGGCAAGGGCCAAGTACCAAAAGAGGGGATTGCAGTGGGGAAAGAGTTAAACTGACGTCGCTGGCAGTTTCACTGAATGGTGTATTAAAGACAATAATCTAATGGGCCTTTTGCAGTAGCAAGCGTTTTCTAAGTTGATAACATAGTCGGATGTGGAAACCATAAGAGACCTAAGAGGATGTAAGTTCTGTTCTGGCAGGAAAGTAAAACATTGAAAGAGGCCTAGAGAGGCAGGAAAGGAGGACAATGAGTCAGAAGTACAATGTTGATGAGACCCATCTGGCATAAACAAAGGTCAGAGGTGCAATAACAGCTTGTGGGATAACGGCCGATAATAAAGGTGGTGCTTTAATGTAACGCAGCATAGGCAACCAATCAGTGAAGGTGCATGCGGGCCAAGGTCCAATCGGGTGGCAGGAATGAAGTTTGACGTGTATTGTAATGTATAAAAATGTAGTGTTTGCTGTACCAATTTGGAAAGGTCTGGCTAAGACAGAGCAGACTGTTTCCCCACCGGTGCAATAAAGACAACTTGACTATCGATCTAAAACCTTGTGTCGAGTGTTGGTTTAAAATACTCCACAACAGTGTAGTCACGGACAAATTATTCTAAAGAGCTTTTAAAAGCTACAAGATACGGGACTGAAGACGTTCCTCAAACGGAGGGGGGACAAATCCCAGGGACATGATGGTTTCCATCCGAGGATTCTGAGGGAAGTCAGGGGAAGGAATAACGGAGGGTCCCCGAGTATAAATTGGCTGGTACCTTTCCCTACATTACAACAGTGACAGCAATTCAAAATCAATGAATTGGCCGTGAAGCCCTTTGGGCATTGTGGGGTCGTGAAGGGCGGCGAATAAATGCACCCTCGCCTCTGAGTCAGAGGTCATGGGTTCAAGTCCCACTCCAGAGACATGAGCCCAAAAATCCAGGCTGACGCTCCAGTGCAGTGCTGAGGGAGTGCGGCACTGTTGGAGGTGCCGTCTTTCAGATGAGACATTAAACCGACGCCTCGTCTGCTCTCTCGGGTGGACGTAAATGATCCCAGGGCACTATTTCAAAAGAAGATTAGGGGAATTATCCCCGGTGTCCTGGCCAATATCAACCCCTCAATCAACATCACTAAAAAAAAAAATTATCTAGTCATTATCACATTGCATAGAAACAGAAAACATAGAAAAATAGGAGCAGGAGTAGGCCATTCGGCCCTTCGAGCCTGCTCCGCCATTCAATATGATCATGGCTGATCCTCTATCTCAACACCATATTCCCGCTCTCTCCCCATACCTCTTGATGCCTTTTGTGTCTAGAAATCTATCTATCTCCTTCTTAAATATATTCAGTGACTTGGCCTCCACAGCCTTCTGTGGTAGAGAATTCCACAAGTTCACCACCCTCTGAGTGAAGAAATTTCTCCTCATCTCAGTCCTAAATGTCCTAAATATCCTGAGACTGTGACCCCTCGTTCTAGACCCCCAGCCAGGGGAAACATCCTCCAGTCCATCTAGCCCAGTCAGAATTTTATGCGTTTCAATGAGATCCCCTCATTCTTCTAAACTCTAGTCGACTCAATCTCTCCTCATACGACAGTCCTGCCATCCCAGGAATCAGTCTGGTGAACCTTCGTTGCACTCCCTCTATGGCAAGTACATCCTTTCTTAGGTGAGACCAAAACTGCACACAGCACTCCAGGTGTGGTCTCACCAAGGCCCTGTATAACTGCAGTAAGACATCCTTGCTCCTGTACTCAAATCCTCTTGCAATGAAGGCCAACATACCATTTGCCTTCCTAACTGCTTGCTGCACCTGCATGTTTGCTTTCAGTGACTGGTGTACAAGGACACCCAGGTCCATCTGTACATCAACATTTCCCAATCTATCACCATTTAAATAATACTCTGCCTTTCTGTTTTTTCTACCGAAGTGGATAACTTCATTTATCCACGTTATACTGCATCTGCCATGTATTCGCCCACTCACTCAACTTGTCTAAATCGTCTTTGCATCCTCCTCACAACTCACAATCCCACCTAGTTTCGTGTCGTCAGCAAACTTGGAAATATTACATTTGGTTCCATCATCCAAATCATTAATATATATTGTGAATAGCTGGGGCCCAAGCACTGATCCCTGCGGTACCCCACTAGTCACCGCCTGCCACCCAGAAAAAGACCCATTTATTCCTACTCTCTGTTTCCTGTCTGTTAACCAATTTTTAATCCATACCAGTTTATTACCCCCAATCCCATGAGCTTTAATTTTGCACACTAACCTCTGATGTGGGCCTTTAATCAAAGGCCTTCTGAAAATCCAAATACACCACATCCACTGGTTCTTCCTTATCTGTTCTACCAGTTACATCCTCAAAAAACTCCAGGAGGTTTGTCAAACACGATTTCCCTTTCATAAATCCAGGTTGACTCTGTCTAATCCCGTTGATATTTTCTAAGTGCTGTGTTATCACATCCTTTATAATCGAGTCCAGCATTTTCCTTACTACTGATGTTAGGCTAATAGCGGGGTTACATTTGCCACCCTCCAATCTGCAGGAACTGTTCCATAATCTATAGGATTTTGGAATTGCTGTTTGTGGGAGCTTGCTGAGCGCAAATTGGCTGCTGATTTTCCTACATTACAACAGTGACTCCACTTCATTGGCTGTAAAGCTTTGGGACGTCCGATGGTGGTGAAAGGCGCTATATAAATGCAAGTCTTTCTTTTCTTTCTTTAAGTTCTTTGTTTCTCTTTTTCACTCCATTTTGACCCAGACTGTCTCGCAATGGAGCGGTTATCATAGAATCACAGAAATTTAGGGCACAGAAGGAGGCCATTCGGCCCATTGTGCCTGAGCCGGCCGAAAAACAGCTTCCCAGCCTAATCTCACTTTCCAGCTCTTGGCCCGTAGCCCTGCAGGTTACAGCACTTCATGTGCATCTCCAAGTACTTTTTAACTGAGAGGAGGGTTTCTGCCTCTACCACCCTTTCAGGCAGAAAGTTCCAGACCCCGACCACCCTCTGAGTGAAAAAAGTTCTCCTCACCTCCCCTGTAATCCTTCTACCAATTACTTTAAATCTATGGCTCCTGGTTATTGACCTTGCTGCTAAGGAAAATAGGTCCCTCCTACCCACTCTATCCAGGCCCCTCATAATTTTATACACCTCAATCAAATCTCCCTCAGTCTCCTCTGTTCCAAAGAGCAGTTAGTAACAGAGATGCTGGAAGTTTGGGGCTTTTCTTTGCACTGAAGCAGTGAAGGATGAGGGCCAGCCTGATGGAGGTCCTCAAGACCATGAGGGTTATTGATCAAAGGCAAATGACAGATTCCTCTCCGGGCACCTCAACGTTCGCATGCGCCGCTCTTGTTGGGGTTTAGAACGCACATGCTCAGGGGCAGCGGAGTCCCAGGACCAGCTGCTAGTGCGCATGCTCAGGGGCAGAGTCCCAGGACCAGCTGCTAGTGCGCATGCTCAGGGGCAGAGTCCCAGGACCAGCTGCTAGTGCGCATACTCAGGGGTAGCAGAGTCCCAGGACCAGCTGCTAGTGAGCATGCTCAGGGCAGCAGAGTCCCAGGACCAGCTGCTAGTGGGCATGCTCAGGGGGCAGCGGAGTCCCAGGACCAGCTGCTAGTGGGCATGCTCAGGGGGCAGCGGAGTCCCAGGACCAGCTGCTAGTGGGCATGCTCAGGGGCGGAGTCCCAGGACCAGCTGCTAGTGAGCATGCTCAGGGGCAGAGTCCCAGGACCAGCTGCTAGTGCGCATGCTCAGGGGCAGAGTCCCAGGACCAGCTGCTAGTGCGCATGCTCAGGGGTAGCAGTCCCAGGACCAGCTGCTAGTGAGCATGCTCAGGGCAGCAGAGTCCCAGGACCAGCTGCTAGTGGGCATGCTCAGGGGGCAGCGGAGTCCCAGGACCAGCTGCTAGTGGGCATGCTCAGGGGGCAGCGGAGTCCCAGGACCAGCTGCTAGTGGGCATGCTCAGGGGCAGGAGTGTCCCAGGACCAGCTGCTAGTGGGCATGCTCAGGGGCAAGAGTGTCCCAGGACCAGCTGCTAGTGGGCATGCTCAGGGGCAGCAGATTCCCAGGACCAGCTGCTAGTGGGCATACTCAGGGACAGCAGAGTCCCAGAACCAGCTGCTAGTGGGGATGCTCAGGGGCAGAGTCCCAGGACCAGCTGCTAGTGGGCATGCTCAGGGGGCAGCGGAGTCCCAGGACCAGCTGCTAGTGGGCATGCTCAGGGGCAGGAGTGTCCCAGGACCAGCTGCTAGTGGGCATGCTCAGGGGCAGCAGAATCCCAGGACCAGCTGCTAGTGGGCATACTCAGGGACAGCAGAGTCCCAGAACGAGCTGCTAGTGGGCATGCTCAGGGGGCAGCGGAGTCCCAGGACCAGCTGCTAGTGGGCATGCTCAGGGGCGGAGTCCCAGGACCAGCTGCTAGTGAGCATGCTCAGGGGCAGAGTCCCAGGACCAGCTGCTAGTGCGCATGCTCAGGGGCAGAGTCCCAGGACCAGCTGCTAGTGCGCATGCTCAGGGGTAGCAGAGTCCCAGGACCAGCTGCTAGTGAGCATGCTCAGGGCAGCAGAGTCCCAGGACCAGCTGCTAGTGGGCATGCTCAGGGGGCAGCGGAGTCCCAGGACCAGCTGCTAGTGGGCATGCTCAGGGGCGGAGTCCCAGGACCAGCTGCTAGTGAGCATGCTCAGGGCAGCAGAGTCCCCGGACCAGCTGCTAGTGGGCATGCTCAGGGGGCAGCGGAGTCCCAGGACCAGCTGCTAGTGGGCATGCTCAGGGGCAGGAGTGTCCCAGGACCAGCTGCTAGTGGGCATGCTCAGGGGCAGGAGTGTCCCAGGACCAGCTGCTAGTGGGCATGCTCAGGGGCAGCAGAGTCCCAGAACCAGCTGCTAGTGGGGATGCTCAGGGGCAGAGTCCCAGGACCAGCTGCTAGTGCGCATGCTCAGGGGGCAGCGGAGTCCCAGGACCAGCTGCTAGTGGGCATGCTCAGGGGCAGGAGTGTCCCAGGACCAGCTGCTAGTGGGCATGCTCAGGGGCAGCAGAATCCCAGGACCAGCTGCTAGTGGGCATACTCAGGGACAGCAGAGTCCCAGAACGAGCTGCTAGTGGGCATGCTCAGGGGCAGAGTCCCAGGACCAGCTGCTAGTGCACATGCTCAGGGGCAGAGTCCCAGGACCAGCTGCTAGTGGGCATGCTCAGGGGCAGAGTCCCAGGACCAGCTGCTAGTGGGCATGCTCAGGGGCAGCAGAATCCCAGGACCAGCTGCTAGTGGGCATACTCAGGGACAGCAGAGTCCCAGAACGAGCTGCTAGTGAGCATGCTCAGGGGCAGAGTCCCAGGACCAGCTGCTAGTGCACATGCTCAGGGGCAGAGTCCCAGGGCCAGCTGCTAGTGGGCATGCTCAGGGGCAGCGGAGTCCCAGAACCAGCTGCTAGTGGGCATGCTCAGTGGCAGCGAAGTCCCAGGACCAGCTGCTAGTGGGCATGCTCAGGGGCGGAGTCCCAGGACCAGCTGCTAGTGGGCATGCTCAGGGCAGCAGAGTCCCAGGACCAGCTGCTAGTGCGCATGCTCAGGGGCAGCAGAGTCCCAGGACCAGCTGCTAGTGGGCATGCTCAGGGCAGCAGAGTCCCAGGACCAGCTGCTGGTGCGCATGCTCAGGGGCAGCAGAGTCCCAGAACCAGCTACTGTGGGCATGCTCGGGGGCAGAGTCCCAGGACCAGCTGCTAGTGGGCATGCTCAGGGGCAGCGAAGTGCCAGGACCAGCTGCTAGTGCGCATGCTCAGGGGCAGCGAAGTCCCAGGACCAGCTGCTAGTGCGCATGCTCAGAGGCTACACTCTGGGTAACGGTCGTTAACGGTTTGAGAGTCGGAATTACCGGCGGAAAGCGAGTTTTTTCAGCTAGTCCGACGAGCGGAGACGGACGGGGAAATAAATGACGGTAAACACAAACCTGGGAGTCCGAGGGTCCTGGGAAGCGAACGGAGCGGATTCAGCCTCGCGGAGCGGGTCAGACTTCCTCAGAGACACGTGACCGGGGCCCCAGTGACGTCATCGCCCCACGTACACGTGACCCGGGTCCACGGCCTGATTGACGGGAACTTCCGACCAATAGGGAGCGAGCAGGGTGGGACTGGAGGAGCGAGCCGGCGGCGGGTCCTCCAATCAATCGGGGAGCCTGAGGGGCGGGACTAGCGCCGGCTGATTGTCTGATCCGCAGGGCAGCGAGTTTCTCCAGTCCCTTGTTCAGGGCCCGGGGCGGCTGTGGGCCTTTATTCCCCTTATTGGGCACAAGGCTCTTTGTCTCACAACACAGTGTCTCAGGTTTTAATAGAGACTTTTTAAATTCATCAATAAAAGCAGATAAACCCCGTGGAACAAAATATTTAATATTTCGGAGTAAAAATATTGTTATTTTCCTCTGTAGAATTTGTTAGTTTCAGACAATAATAACGATTTGTATTTATATAACATCTTTAATGTAGTAAAATGTCCCAACGCGCTTCACGGGAACGTTATAAAACAAAATTTGACACCGGGTACAAACCAAACATATTCCCATAAGGAGGAAAGATGGGCCATCCAAAGCTCAGGCTCCCTGGATGACAAAGGATGTAGAGGTTAATAAAACAGAAAAAGGAGGTTTACGACAAATGTCAGGTACAGAATACAGTCAAAAACCAGGAGAATACAGAGACTGCAGGGGAAATTGAAAAAGGATATGAAAGAAAGACTTGCATTTATATAGCGCCTTTCACGACCACCAGACATCTTAAAGTCACTGTTGTGATGTGGGAAACACGGCAGCCAATTTGTGCTCAGCAAGCTCCCACAAACAGCAATGTGATAATAACCAGGTAATCTGTTTTTGTTATGTTGGTTGAGGGATAAATATTGGCCAAGACACCGGGGATAATTCCCCTACTGTTCTTCAAAATAGTGCCATGGGATCTTTTACATCCACCTGAGAGAGCAGACGGGATCTCAGTTTAAAGTCTCATCAGAAAGACGACACCTCCAACAGTGCAGCACTCCCTCAGCACTGCACTGGAGTGTCAGCCTAGCTTTATGTGCTCAAGTCCCTGGAGTGGGACTTTGAACCCACAACCTTCTGACTCAGAGGCGAGTGTGCTACCCACTGAGCTGACACAAGGGAGAGAATACGAGAAAAGATTAGCAGGTAACATAAAAGAGAACCCAAAAATCTTTTATAAACATATCAAAAGTAAAAGGATAGTTAAAGGAATGGTGGAACCAATTAGGGACCAAATAGGAGCTCATCATACGGAGGCAGAGGGCGTGGCTGAGGTACTGAATGAGTACTTAGCATCTGTCTTCACAAAAGAAGAGGATGAAGTTAATGTCGCAGTAGAGGAGGGGGGAGTAGAGAAATTGGATAAAAATAGATAGAAAGGAGGTGCTAAATAGGTTGTCATCACTCAAAGTTAACAAGTCACCCGGTCCAGATGCGATGCATTCTAGATTGCTGAGGGAAGCTAGGGTGGAGACAGCAGAAGCTCTGACCACAATCTTTCAATCTCCCTCAGATATATGGGAGTGGTGCCAGAAGACTGGAGGATTGCAAATGTTACACCCTGTTTAAAAAAGGGGAGAGGAATAAACCTGGGAACTACAGGCCAATCAGTCTAATGTCAGTGGTGGGTGAACGACTAGAGACCATTGTCAAGGACAAAATTAATTCTCACTTGGAGAAGCATAAGGGGCAGCCAGTATGGATTTGTTAAAGGTAAATCGTGTCTGTCTAACCTGATTGAGTTCTTTGATGAAGTAACAAAGGGTTGATGAAGGTAGTGTAGTAGATGTTGTATATATGGACTTTCAAAAGGCATTTGATAAAATACCACATAAGAGACTTACTCGGAAAATAGAAGCACAGGGAATTTAAGGACTGATGGTAATTTGGGTATATAATTGGCTAAGGGAGAGGAGGCAGTGAGCAGTGCTGAGGGATGTTTTTCTGACTGGAGGGAAGTATGCAGTGGGGTCCCCCAGGGGTCGGTATTAGGACCATTGCTTTTCTTGTTTTATATATAAATGACCTGGACTTGGGTATAGGTGTACAATTTTGAAGTTTATGGAGGATACAAAACTTGGAAACGTAGTAAATAGTGAGCATAGTAGTAGCAGAATTAAGAAGGACAGAGAGTGAAATGAGCAGACACAAGGCAGATGAAATTAAATGAGGATAAGTGTGAAGTGATGCTCTTTGGGAGAAACAACAGGGAAAGGCCGTATAATCTGAATGGGACTATTTTGAGGGGGTTCAAGAGCAGAGGGACCTGGGGGTCCATATTCACAAATCTTTGAAAGTGCCACGGCAAGTTGGTGAGGCGGTTCAGAAAGCGTGTGGGATACTTGGCTTTGTAAATAGGGCCATTGAATACAAAAACAAGGAAGTTACACTAAACCTTTACAATTCACTTGGAACATGGGACAGGAGTAGGCCATTCGGCCCCTCGAGCCTGCCCCGCCATTCAAGGTGATCATGGCTGATCATCCAAGTTCAGTACCCGGTCCCTGCTTTCTCCCCATACCCCTTGATCCCTTTAGCCTTGAGAAATATATCCAACTCCTTCTTGAATATATTTAATGAATTGGCCTCTACTGCCTTCTGTGGTAGAGAATTCCACAGGTTCACCACTCTGTGGGTGAAGAAATTCCTCCGCATTTCTGTCCTAAAAGGCCTACCCCTTATCCTTAGACTGTGACCCCTGGTTCTGGATTCCCCGACCATCGGGAACATCCTCCCTGCATCTAGTCTGTCCAGTCCTGCCAGAATTTTATAAGTTTCAATGAGATCCCCTCTCATTCTTCTAAACTCCAACGAGTACAAGCCCAATCGACCCAATCTCTCCTCATACGTCATTCCTGCCATCCCAGGTATCAGCCTGGTGAATCTTTGCTGAACTCCTTCCATGGCAAGAACATCCTTCCTCAGATAAGATGACCAAAACTGCACACAATACTCAAGGTGTGGTCTCACCAAGGCCCTGTACAACTGCAGCAAGACATCCTTGTTCCTGTACTCAAACCCTCTCCCTATGAAGGCCAACATACCATTTGCCTTCTTAACCGCCTGCTGCACCTGCATGCTTACCTTCAGCGACTGGTGCACAAGGACACCCAGGTCTCGTTGCACTTCCCCTTCTCCCAATCTATTGCAATTCAGATAATAATCTGCCTTCCTGTTTTTGCCACCAAAGTGGATAACCTCACATTTATCCACGTTATATTGCATCTGCCATGCTTCTGCCCAATCACACAACCTGTCCAAATCATCCTGTAGTTTCTCGGCATCCTCCTCACAGCATACACGCCCACCCAGCTTTGTGTCGTCTGCAAATTTGGAGATATTACATCTAGTTCCCTTGTCTAGATCATTAATATATATTGTGAATAGCTGGGGTCCAAGGACCGATCCCTGCAGTACCCCACTAGTCACTGCCTGCCACTCAGAAAAAGACCCATTTATTCTAACTCTTTGCTTTCTATCTGCCAACCAGTTCTCTATCCAAGTCAATACCTTGCCCCCAATCCCATGTGCCTTAACTTTACATGCTAATCTCTTATGTGGGATCTTATCGAAAGCCTTCTGAAATTCCAAATACACCACATCCACTGGTTCTCCCTTATCTATTTTACCAGTTACATCCTCAAAAAATTCCAGTAGATTAGTCAAGCACGATTTACCTTTTGTAAATCCATGTTGACTTTGTCCGATCCTGTCACTGTTTTCCAAGTGCTCTGCTATTACATCTTTTACAATAGACTCTAGCATTTTCCCCACTACCGATGTCAGGCTTACCGGTCTGCAATTCCCAGTTTTCTCTCTGCCACCTTTTTTGAATAGTGGGGTAACATTAGCTACCCTCCAATCCATGGGAACTGTTCCAGATTCCATCGAATGTTGGAAGATGATCAGCAATGCATCTACTATTTCTAGGGCCACTTCCTTAAGTACCCTAGGATGTAGATTATCAGGCTAATCTGTGACCTAACTCCAGACACCCGCCTTTGGCCCATATCCCTTAATACCTTTGGGTAACAAAAACCTATCAATCTCAGATTTAAAATTAACAATTGATCTAACATCAATTGCCGTTTGCGGAAGAGAGTTCCAAACTTCTACCACCCTTTGTGTGTAGAAGTGTTTCCTAATTTCACTCCTGAAAGGTCTGGCTATAATTTTTAGACTATGCCCCCAGTCCTAGAATCCCCAACCAGCGGAAATAGTTTCTCTCTATCTACCCTATCTGTTCCCCTTAGTATCCTGAAAACTTCGATCAGATTATCCCTTAACCTTCTAAATTCCAGGGAATACAACCCTAATTTGTGTAATCTCTCCCCGTAACTTAACCCTTGAAGTCCGGGTATCATTCTGATAAACCTACGCTGCACTCCCTCCAAGGCCAATATATCCTTCCTAAGGTGTGGTGCCCAGAACTGCTCTCAGTACTCCAGGTGTGGTCTAACCAGGGTTTTGTGCAGCTGCAGGGTTTTGCCCTCAGCTGGAGTCTTGTGTACAGTTCTGGGCACCACACTTTAGGAAGGATGTCAAGGCCTTGGAGAGGGTACAGAGGAGGTTGACCAGGATGGTACCATGGATGAGGGACTTCAGTTATGTGGAGAGATTGGAGAAGCTGGGATTGTTCCCCTTATAGCAGAGAAGGTTAAGAGGAGACCTAATAGAGGTGTTCAAAATGATGAGGGGTTTTGATCGAGCAAGTAGGGAGAAACTGTTCACTCTGGCAAGTGGGTCGGTAACCAAAGGTCACAGATTTAAAATAGTTGCTAAAAGAACTAGAGGGGAATGGGGAGAATTGTTTTCACACAGAGGGTTGTTAAGATCTGGAATGCACCATCTGAAAGGATGCTGGAATCAGGTTCCACAGGAACTTTCAAACAGTAATTGGACATGTACTTGAAGAGGACTAGTTTGCAGAGTTCTGGGGATAAAGCTGGGGTTTGTGTCTAAATTGGACAGCTCTTTCAAAGAGCCGGCACAGACACGATGGGCCGAATCACCTCCTTCTGTGCTGTTAGATTCTATGATCAGTGTGAAGACGCTGGTGTTGCTTGAGCTCCCCAGGGATTTTAAAACTCTTCCCACACTCAGAACATTTAAAGGGTCTCTCATTCGTGTGAACTCGCTGGTGTCCCTTCAGCTCCCCAGGGCTTTTCAAGCTCTTGCCACAGTCAGAACAGTTAAATGGTCTCTCATCAGTGTGAACAAGCTGGTGTCTCAGCAGGGTGGAGGACTTCAAGAAACCCTTCCCACACACGGAGCAGGTGAACGGTCTCTCCCCAGTGTGTAGCAGCCAGTGTCCCTTCAGCTCCTGGGGGCTTTTAAAGCTCTTCCCACAGTCAGAACATTTAAAGGATCTCTCGTCAGTGTGAACAAGCTGGTTTGTCTGCAGGTTGGATGACTCACTGAATCCCTTCCCACAATCGGAGCAGGTGAACGACCTCTCCCCAGTGTGAACTCGCTGGTGTTGCTTGAGCTCCCGGGGGCTTTTAAAACTCTTCCCACAGTCAGGACAGTTAAAGGGTCTCACATCAGTGTGAACAAGCTGGTGTTTCTTCAGATCCCCGGGGCTTTTAAAGCTTTTCCCACAGTCAGAACACTGAAATGATCTCTCCCCAGTGTGAACTCGCTGGTGTGTTTGCAGGTGGGATGAACAAACAAATCCCTTTCCACACGGAGCAGGTGAACAGACTGTCCCTGGTGTGACTGCGCCATTGAACTTCTATTGCAGACGGGGAACTGAATCCCTTTCCGCTGTCCCCACCTTTACCCGGTTTCTCCCCGGTCTGACAGTGCACGTGTCTCACCAGGTCAGGCAATTAGCTGAATCCACGTCCACACACCGAACACGTGTGCGGTTTGTCATCGCTGCGATCGCTGCTTTCTCCTTCCATGTGCAAAGGCCGATGATATTCAGGTCCTGATGAATCGAGTGCCTCTGTCAGATCTTGACGTGATGTTTGGTCTGAGCTTCCCACCTGTAACTGCTCCACTTCTATAACCCTGTAAATTGAGTTCAGAAAAGGATCAGAGGCAAACTGTTGTTTAATTTTCCCCTTTCCGAACCTAGGGGCAGTGAAGCTGATTTTAAGGCTCCAGCTGCTGCACAGGTTGGTTGAAAGGATCAGCAGTAATGGCGGCTGTAATACCCACAAGCCCCCGCACTCCAGAAAGCGCTCTGTTGACTGAGTCCCGCGCATGTGCTCATGGCCCCCGTGCTCTCCCTCCTGCTCCACAATCGCCTGTCCCGATCGGTCCGCAAGGCGCATGCTCAGCACACAAAACCCCGCGGTTGGAACACCGGCTGCGCATGCGGAGCCGCAACATCTGGTACGTGTGCGTGGCTCAGGTGGGGGCGAGTTGGTGTTTCGCCTCAGCTGCCAGGGAGGTGCACATGCGCAGGACGACCAACATTCTTCCTGTCAGCAATCACTCCCTCGTTTCTTTAATAAAAACAGAAAACACTGGAAATACTCAGCAGGTCAGGCATCTGTGGAGAGAGAAACAGAGTTAATGTTTCAGGTCTTTTGTCAGAACTGCTTGTTCTTTAGTGTCAGCTGTGGCTCAGTTGGTAGCACTCTCACCTCTGAGTCAGAAAGTTGTGGGTTCAAGTCCCACTCCAGAGACTTGAGCACAAAAATCCAGGCTGACACTCCAGTGCAGTGCTGAGGGAGTGCGGCAGTGCTGAGGGAGTGCGGCAGTGTCGGAGGTGTCGTTTTTTGGATGAGACGTTAAACTGAGGCCCTGTCTGCTCTCTCAGATGGATATAAAAGATCCCATGGCAATATTTTGAGAAAGACAGGCTTGCATTTATATAGTGCCTTTCATGACCAGCAGACGTCTTGAAGTGCTTTACAGCCAATGAGGTACTTTTGGAGTGTAGTCACTGTTGTAATGTGGGAAAGAGCAGGGGAGTTATCCCCGGTGTCCTAGTCAATGTGTATCCCTCAATTGACACAACAAAAAAAATAGATTATCTGGTCATTATCACATTGCTGTTTGTGGGAGCTTGCGGTGCGCTTATTGACTTCCACGGTTCCTACATCAGAACCGGGGTCACAGTCTAAGGATAAGGGGTAAGCCATTTAGGACAGAGATGAGGAGGAATTTCTTCACCCAGAGAGTGGTGAACCTGTGGAATTCTCTACCACAGAAGGCTGTAGAGGCCAATTCATTAAATATATTCAAGAAGGAGTTGGATATATTTCTTAAGGCTAAAGGGATCAAGAGATATGGGGCGAAGGCAGGGACAGGGTACTGAGTTTGGATGATCAGCCATGATCTCATTGAATGGCGGAGCAGGCTCGAGGGGCCGAATAGCCTACTCCTGCTCCTATCTTCTATGTTTCTTTGTTTACATTATAACAGTAACTGCACTTCAAAAAGTACTTCATTGGCTGTAAAGCGCTTTGGGACATCCGGTGGTGGTGAAAGGCGCTATATAAATGCAAGTCTTTCTTCAGTGGTCTCACCAGCGACCTCTTCTAGTTCATGGTTGATTGACAGCCATGAGCCCGCGCATGCGCACACGGAGCGGCGGTTTGGGCCGAGTCCGGCACAGCAACCCCTCCCGGTCACTAACGGTAATAATCGCGCATGCCCAGAGGAGACCAATCCCCTCCCCCACTCGGAGCTGTGCCTGCACACTCGGATCCTGTCGGACGGAGTCGACGCGGGACATTACGGGGAAAGGCCTTGGTGTCGGTTACAGAGTCGCGATCGGTGACGCAAAGTGAGTTTTCTCCGCTCCGATTGGGTGGAGAATCGCGCGGGGTCGGGGGGAGGGTGGATCGGGAGAGAATAAAGAGAAATAGAAAAACCTGAGAGTCTGCGAGGCCCCGGACCGAGCGGCGTCAGTTGGACGGTGCACGTGATCTCCTCGGGGACACGTGACCTGGGCCCGCGGCCTGATTGATGGGAGCTTCTGACCAATAGGGAGCAAGCGGGGCGGGACTGGAGGAGTGAGCCGGCGGCGGGTCCTCCAACCAATCGGGGAGCCCGAGGGGCGGGACTAGCGCCGGCTGATTGTCTGATCCACAGGGCAGCGAGTTTCTCCAGTCCCTTGTTCAGGGCCCGGGGCCAGGGGAGGCTGTAGGCCTTTATTCCCCTTATTGGACACAAGGCTCTTTGTCTCAGGCAGAGGGTGGCGTCGCACTGAAACTTTCCTCCCTCCTTTACAAAGATGGCTGCCGTTAACCTGGGCCTGTAAGGGGAAGAAATCCCCGCAACTGCAAACACGGGACCTTCAGGTTATTATTCAGGCTTGCCTCCTGCACGAGTTGTTTATGAAGCCTCCCCACCCACCTACCGGTCCATTACTCCCCTCCGTCGCGATTCTTATCCGCTGCACCATCGCCCTCCCGGCTTCTGTGCCTCTCCATCTCCAGTAACGCACTGCGCATGCTCAATATACCGGCCCCTCCCGCGCCTGCGCGTTGGGCTCTTGTAGTCTGGATGCGGCACGTGGTCCACCGCGGGGCGTGCTGGGTAAAAGCCCCCCATTGAAAGACCAGATTAGTGAATGGAACATGATTTACTGTGATCGGATTGAGGACTGAACCATGTTCATTCTAGTAGTTATGGTTAGTTTCTGCTGATCTTAATAACCCCTGTATCTGCGCTGGAGATTAATATTCTGCATAAATAGTGAATAAATAAACCTCGAGGAACAGCACCTCATCTTTCGATTAGGCACTTTACAGCCTTCTGGACTCAACATTGAGTTCAACAATTTCAAACTTTAACCTTTGCTCCCATTTTTCATGCTGTATGATTTTGCCATTCCCATTTACAACATTTTCCAAGACTCGGTTTCACAGCCACATCTCTTTCCTCAGCAACTGTCTCCGGTTCTGACTTATTCCACGTGGATTCCAACTGAACTTCCACCCTTCATGTTTCAGATCCACCCAGGATAACTTTCCTGCCTCTTACCTTAACTGTTACATCTCCAGCTTTTTCCAGTTCTGATGAAGGGTCCCAGACCTGAAACGTTAATTCTGTTTCTCTCTCCATGGATGCTGCCTGGCCTGCTGAGTATTTCCAGCATTTTCTGTTGTTATTTCAGTGAATAAATCAGTTTGTTTCAAACACACAGTGTGTCAAATATTTGATTCCTCCAGACTGTTTAATTTTTGGGCCTTTTCTTACTCTAGATTATTTCCGTTCTCATCTCGTTCGCCTTCCACCACATCAAACCCCAAGCTTGCTCCGTTTGAGTACACAACTTGTGGGTGTCATAGACTGAACTGTAGTGTCTCACTTACACTCATCTGCCATCAACTGGTCCAGGCAGCGGGCAGTCGAGGGGGTCGTTCGGCCCGACTGCCTGCCTCTCTCCTGGTGGCCCTGGAGATGGAGCACGCGGAGTCCGCCGGCAGGCTCGAGGCCTTCCGTGACCGGTGGGCACTGCGGGGACCAGAGTGCATCATCACCCCGGCCAACACAATTTTAATTTAATTTGTTAAGTTTCATTTAATGGTTTTTTAAGTTACAGTTTATTTGGTTATGGTCCCTACAAAAGAGTACACTCATCTGCACACCGCAGGGATTGGAGTGCTTATCACCACAGGTAATGAAAGTTTCCTTTAATGTTTTAAGTTAAGCTACAGTTTATTTGTTAGCACAAAAGTGTACACTCAGCTGCAATTCCTTTGAACCATAGCTTTATAGAAATATCTTGCATAAGTTTTGAAATCTGTTATTATCTGTATCTGTATTACCCTTTGTGGATTCGAGTTAGTAAAACTCCTCCACATGTACTGCATGTGATAACCTTTGAAAGGTTCTGATCTTTGTAATAATAATTTCTGAGCTTGATGGTCTAGTTGATATAATTTCTTGTTACTAACATACCTTGCACTATTTCTTTAATCGAGATAATTGTTTCAAATACTTCCTTTATCAGGTCTTTAGCTCCTCCATTGATCCCTGTCAATGATCCTTTGTTAGGGGCTGGGGTTAGGGTGTAGGCTTAGGGGTTAGTGGTTGGGGCCAGTGGTTATTGGTTAGGATTGGAGTTAGTGGTTGGGGCTAGTGGTTATTGGTTAGGATTGGGGTTAGTGGTTGGGGCCAGTGGTTATTGGTTAGGATTGGGGTTAGTGATTGGGGTTAGTGGTTATTGGTTAGGATTGGGGTTAATGGTTATTGGTTAGGATTGGGGTTAGTGGTTGGGCCTAGTGGTTATTGGTTAGGATTGGGGTTAGTGATTGGGGTTAGTGGTTATTGGTTAGGATTGGGGTTAATGGTTATTGGTTAGGATTGGGGTTAGGGGTTGGGGCTACTGGTTATTGGTTAGGATTGGGGTCAGTGGTTGGGGCTAGTGGTTATTGGTTAGGATTGGGGTTATTGGTTGGGGCTAGTGGTTATTGGTTAGGATTGGGGTTAGTGGTTGGGGCTCGTGGTTATTGGTTAGGATTGGGGTTAGTGGTTGGGGCTAGTGGTTATTGGTTAGGATTGGGGTTAGTGGTTGGGGCTAGTGGTTATTGGTTAGGATTGGGGTTAGTGGTTGGGGCTAGTGGTTATTGGTTAGGATTGGGGTTAGTGGTTGGGGCTAGTGGTTATTGGTTAGGATTGGGGTTAGTGGTTGGGGCTCGTGGCTATTGGTTAGGGTTGGGGTTATTTGTTGGGGCTAGGGGTTATTGGTTATGATTGGGGCTAGTGGTTGGGGGTAGTCAATTGGAGGTTAGACTTAGGAGTTAGGGTTAGAAACCATTATTAACAACACAGATGTCACTGGATGCATCTTTTTCATTTCATGTTTTTTAACCTCACACAGACGAGTCACGAAACAGCCTCATGAATTGTTCATTCAAGGAACATTCTTTCTGGCTGGAGCCTGATTTTTTCCCTTCTTTCACATCTCGACAGTTCTCACAGAAAAATACATACACTTTGGGATTTGGGGACAAGAACAGGTGGATCCAGGTGTTGGGCTGGTTACATCCCAATCATCAGCCTGCCTGAAAAGGGCTTCTGAAAATAACCTGTCACCATCTGATTCCACCATCATATCTTCATCTATTACCCACCTTTCGCCCTCACTGGAGCACTTTTCACCACCATGAGCGTTCTCCATACTGAGTCTCTCTGATTTCCGTTTATAGTCTCAGTGAAAGTGGTCCCTGGATTTGGTGTCACAGTGTAAGTGGTCCCTGGATTTGGTGTCCAGATTCATTTCCAGCCATTTTGAGATGTCCCTTATCCTGAGAACAGAAAGGCAACACACCCTTCGGGACTCTCGATCCTGACTGTAAAGACTACTATCTATCCTTCTAATTATAGAATCCCCTATACGACAATGTTTCCACTCTGCTCCTCCACCCCTTGGACAGCCTCCTGTTCCATGGTGCCTTGTGCAGCATTCTAGCTGTCCTTCCCAGTCTTTCTCCTGATCCTCACAGGTATTGAGTACTTTGTACCTGTTGGACAGGAGCAGTGTCTGCTGGACTTCCTTCACTACTTCTCCTACATTCCCCTTACCCGGCTGACTGACAGTCACACTCTCCCCTTCCTGCACCTGTGCTTTCTTCTGGTGTGTGACTGTACTCGAGTAAATTATCCAGTAATTCCTGCTCCTCCCTTATATGTCAGAGTGTCTCTAGCTCGGACTCCAGCTCACTGACTCTAAGCTGGAATGTCATGAGGCAGAGACATTTGCTGCAGATGTGGCAGTCTGGGACAGTCTCGTTGTTCACAAACTCCCACAAACTACAATCCCCACACACTGCCTGGGCTTTATTAATGAATGAATGAATTCATTTTTTGTTATCTGTAGTTTACTTCTTGAACTGTGATTAATTACTTTGCTATTTATCAGTTATGCGCATCTTTAAAAGCAGTTAGAATTTAATCAATTACCTCGTTTTCCTTTGACTTACAGTTACTTGCACGAATAAATTCTTACTAAGTCAAGCTTAACACTAAACACTAAAGAGACTAAACACACAAAGGGATATCGATATTCTTACCGATATACTTATGTTAATTTGCTCTGCTGTGTGTTGATTATGATGTCACTTTTTCTGTGTCCTCCAGTGCGATTATTTATTATTTACTGTTGCTCCTTGGTTTAAATTACTGAGCACCTCCTTCCCCCTCAGCATCCAATTCCCATCCTCACCAAATTCCCCTTACCACTCTGTTTAGCAAGCCACTCCGTTTAGTAGATTCTCGAGCTCTGTGCCACACTGCTCATCCTCCTCCTGTTCCCTACTCCAAAGGTATCTCTGACCTCAGCTATTCCACTCACTTTTCTGCCACCTTGCTGTTGACCTAAAATGGCGATGGTTGTTACCCAGAACACTTCACGCGCGAGAATAGACCCTATCAATGCTGCAGGGCCTGGTGTGGGCAGGCGCGGGGAGAGCTCGGTGCGGGGCGGGTTCCACGTGTGCGCAGTGCCGCCAGTCGGGTGATGGCGGCGGAAGGTGGAAAGAAGATTCCGGAGCGGGGAGGAGGCGGCGGAGTGCAGGGGAGCAATAGAACCGGCGAGGAGACTTTATAAACACCCAGGTTGGGCCTCAGGCCCCGAACAAGAGCCTCTGGGCTGGGCGTTTGCCCCGAGCGGGGCGGCAGCTGCGGGGCTTTTTCCCGGTGACAGGCCCGGGGTAACGGCCGCCATCTTGAGAGGCTCAGGGGGGCAGCAGGGCGAATGCGCGGCCCCCTTGGCCAGGAACCAGGAGGAGAGAATCTTGTCAATTTCTATCCTGGACTCACAGTGATGGCTTTTGTAATCTCCTTTTACAGGCTGTGAGAAGGGCAGCATTTACACTCCGCAAACTCAAACCAAACATCACATCAAGATCTGACAGAGTCACTCCATTCATCAGGACCTGAATATCATCAGTCTTTGAATGTGGAAGGAGAAATGTTTGTCTGTGGGGAAAGATTTCAAACATCAGCGTGACTGGAAAGGCACCGAGACACACACACCCGAGTGAGAGTGTTCCAGTGCACTGACTGTGGAAAGAGCTTTAACCAGTTACACAGCCTGAAAAATATCACCCCATTCACAGCGGGGAGAAACTGTACACGTGTTGCGTGTGTGGACGAGGCTTCAACTGATCGTCCGACCTGGAGAGACACAAGGACACCCGCACCATGGAGAAACCGTGGAAATGTGGGGACTGTGGGAAGGGATTCAATTACCCATCTGAGCTGGAAACTCATCGATGCACTCACAATGGGGAGAGGCCATTTACCTGCACCGTGTGTGGGAAGGGATTCACTCAGTCATCCAGCCTCTGTACACACCAGAGAGTTCATACTGGATAGCGACTGTTCACCTGCATTGAATGTGGGAAGGGATTTACTGCTTTATCAACCCTCCTGACACACCAGCGAGTTCACACTGATAAGAGACCTTTTAAATGTTCTGACTGTGAGAAGAGCTTTAAAAGCACAAAGGATCTGTTGACACACCAATGAGTTCACACTGGGGAGAGGCCATTCACCTGCTCCGTGTGTGGGAAGGGATTCACTCAGTCATCCCACCTTCTGACACATCAACTTGTTCACTCTGATAACAAACCTTTTAATTGTTCTGACTGTGAGAAGAGCTTTAAAAGCAAACAGCACCTGCTGAAACACCAACACACTCACACTGGGGAGAGGCCGTTCATCTACTCCGTGTGTGGGAAGGGATTCACCCGATCATCCCACCTGTTGAGACACCAGCGATTTCACACTGGGGAGAGGCCATTCACGTGCACTGAGTGCGGGAAGGGATTCACTGATTTATCCGACCTTCTGACACACCAGCGAGTTCACACCTGGGAGAGACCGTTCACCTGCTCTGTGTGTGGGAAGGGATTCACTCAGTCATCCCACCTCACCGAACACCGACATGTTCACACTGATGAGACCTTTTGAATGTTCTGACTGTGAGAAGAGCTTTAAAAGCACAAGTGGTCTGCTAAAACACCAATGCACTCACACTGGGGAGAGGCCATTCACCTGCTCTGTATGTGGGAAAAGATTTAGTGATTCATCCTACCTGCTGACACACCAGCGAGTTCACACTGGAGAGAGACCGTTCACCTGCTCCATGTGTGGGAAGGGATTCACGGATTCCTACAACCTGCTGGCACACCAACCTGTTCACACTGGGGAGTGGCCATTCACCTGCTCCATGTGTGGGAAGGGATTCACTGATTCATCCAACCAGCTGACACACCAATGAGTTCACACCGGGGAGAGGCCGTTCACCTGCTCCGTGTGTGGGAAGGGATTCACTCAGTCATCCTCCTTACTGAGACACCAGCGAGTTCACGACCGACTGCAGAGGTTGGATTCTGCTGTTATTGCTGCTGTTAATCACATCCAGGACTGAACCATGTTCATTCTATCAGTTGGGGTTTGTTTCTGCTGATGTTTATAACCCTATAACTGGGCTGGAGATTAATATTCTGGATAAATGTCAAATAAATCAGCTTTGTTTCAAACACACTTTGTGTCGAGTCTGTGCTGACTCCATGATAAGAGGAGACTAATTGATATCCTGTTCCTGACTGCTCCATTTTTGGGCCGTTTCTCCTTTCTTACTCTGGATTATTTTGGTTCTGATCTAATTGGCCTTCTACCATCCTGGGAGTCCCATGATACAACGATAATGGAGTTGTTGACTAATCACAGCGATCAATCTCTATCAATGAGTCTACAACAGACCCAGACATGAGGTGAGGAAAACCCCAGTGGTAGAGAGCTTTAGGAGCCATCGGACCAAAGTCACCTCTTCCTCCCGAGCATTCGACACTGACCACATGTCATGTCTCAAATTACTCACACTGTGTCCCAAAATCTTATTCTATGAATGAAATCGGCCCAATTTACATTTGAATGAATCAACACTAACTGCTTCCACCGTCTCCTTAGGGAGCCTGCCCCATAGATTGACCACTCACTCACTGAAATATTGTTTCCACAGATTGGATTTGAATTTACCCCCTTCAAGTGCAGGCCGTGTCCCCTGGTTCTACTGTTCTGGACAGGGTGAAATAACTTGTCGTGCTCTACATTATCCAGTCCCTTTAGAATCCTAAAAACAGCAATCCTATCACCTCTCGACCTTCTCTTTCCAGTGTGAACAGGCCCAGTTTACATAACCTGGACATGTTGGCTCGATACTCAGTTAAATTCTGACACAAACCCATTGATGCTCCTTAAATTGCATTAACCGACACTTCACAGAATCCTAGAATGATACAGCACAGAAGGAGGCCATTCGGCCCATCGTGCCTGTGCGGCTCTCTGAAAGATCCATCCAATTACAAAAGCTAAATACTGCGGATACTGGAAATCTGAAATAAAGAGAGAAAATGCTGGAAATCCTCAGCAGGTCAGGCAGCGTCTGTGGAGAGAGAAACAGAGTTAACGGTTCAGGTCATTGACCCTCCGTTAGAACCTTTCATCACACATTATAATCTAATGTATTACTCACACTGGTTTAAGCTTATATTGTGGTTAATAACGGCAAACTCTGTTGTTTCTCTCGATCTGATTACAGTTTCCAACCAGTCGATTCAGTGGAATGTTCTATCAGTGTTGCCATAGCAACCTGTCTGCAGTGAAGCGCCTGTTTGACTTCTTGAAAGTGCAAAGTATCTGCTGACAGACCAACACACTCACACTAGGGAGAGGCCGTGCACCTGCTCTGTGTGTGGGAAGGGATTCAGTCTATCATCCACCCTGCTGAGACACCAGCGAGCTCACACTGGGGAGGGTCTGTTCACCTGCTCTGTGTGTGGGAAGGGATTCAGTCTATCATCCAACCTGCTGACACACCAACACACTCACACTGGAGAGAGACCGTTCACCTGCTTCGTGTGTGGGAAGGGATTCAGTCTATCATCCAACCTGCTGAGACACCAGCAAGTTCACATGTGGCTGCAGGGGTTGGATTCTGCTGTTAATCACATCCAGGACTGAACCACGTTCATTCTGACAGTTGGGGTTTGTTTCAGCTGATGTTAGTAACCCCTATAACTGGGCTGGAGTTTAATCTGTATCAGTGTCAATTAAATGAGCTTTGTTTCCCACACACGCAGTGTGTCGAGTCCTTGATATCTCGACAATAAGACGAGCTGATTGAGGACTTGTTACAAACTGAGTGGAATCCATCTGAGAACTGAGTTGCCACAACTTGTTAAAAGATGGATCTACAAGATGTCCAAGTCTGACAGGACCGAAAATTCTATTATATCACAGGGTCCACTTCAACCCTCCAGGGCAGTGAGCCCCTGTAACATTGGATTTTAACCTATGGGAAATATTCTGATAATCTGTTATTGTTACGGGGCAAAGCAGCCTTGTTACTTTAACATCAGTTTAATCAAACTCAATGGGCAATCCGATCTCCAAAGGGAAACGCCTCCTTAAAGCTGACGGTGTCGGCAGTTCTGCAGCTCATTTCTCAGTGTGAGCGTGTCAGAATGAAAAGCTTTAACAACAGCCGATGTTTCACAAAGGGAGACCTCACCAGACCAAAGGCCATTGGTGGAGTTTAATGGGCTGTTTGTGTCACTGGGCTACAGGAGGCCATTTTTAACCGAAGGAAATCTGGTCACAGCAAACAGAGAGTTTAACAGACTGTCCCTGGTCCACTCGAACCCCCACCTTCTCTCTCTCTCACTATTTATGGGCACTGCTGCAGTAATTGCTCCTCTGACCTTTCCTCTCTTGTCCCTCCTACACCCCTAATACACCGCCCGACACAATCTCCCTCCCCCTACATCCTCACTGTGCTGGAATCCACACCAGTCTCCCCATCTGCTCCTTGTTCTCTCTCTGGATCCTAAAACTACTGAACTCACTCTTCCCCTCCTGAAGTCTACAGGCTCTAAAACTGAAGCTTGGTGTCCCTCAGTCCCAACTCCTTGATTCACCTCCCCTTCTCCCCTCCTCTTTCCCCTTGGTTGTGTTCCACACTCTGGGCCTTGGGCCTTCCCCGGGGATTCTCAGTATGAACAGGTGGGAGTGTGTTTGGAGACAGGGTGTCCCGGCTCTCCACCTTTAAAGGGACAAGGAGACGACCAGCTGGGCTGAATGGCCCTGCTTTATGACATCACTGCAGTGCCTAGCAACCAACCTCCCTGGCCCTGCTCATTATGGGCTAGGTTTAGCTCAGTGCTGTTACAGGAAGGGAAACAGGAGCAGGATTCGCCCGTGTGGAGCCCAGGATTAATGGGGAGAGGTACAGGATCAATTTATACCTTATTAGCTGAAGTGCCCGGCGGTGCCGAGGGTCTTTTGAGGGCATGTTGTTGTTGGAAGAGGGAGAGAGAGCGACTGGGGGGGGGGGGAAGAGAGAGAGCGACTGGGGGGGGGGAAGAGAGAGAGCGACTGGGGGGGGGGAAGAGAGAGAGCGACTGGGGGGGGGAAGAGAGAGAGCGACTGGGGGGGGAAGAGAGAGAGTGACTGGGAGGGGAAGAGAGAGAGCAACTGGTGGGGAAGAGAGAGAGAGAGCGAATGGGGGAGGAAGAGAGAGAGAGAGCGACTGGGGGGAAAGAGAGAGAGAGAGCGACTGGGGGGGAAGAGAGAGAAGAGAGCGACTGGGGGAAAGAGAGAGAGAGAGCGACTGGGGGGGAAGAGAGAGAAGAGAGCGACTGCGGTGGAAGAGAGAGAACGACTGGGGGAAGAGAGTGCGACTGGGGGGAAGAGAGAGCGCGACTGGGGGGGAAGAGAGAGCGCGACTGGGGGGGAAGAGAGAGCGCGACTGGGGGGGAAGAGAGAGCGCGACTGGGGGGGAAGAGAGAGCGCGACTGGGGGGGAAGAGAGAGCGCGACTGGGGGGAAGAGAGAGCGACTGGGGGGAAGAGAGAGAGCGATTGGGGGGAAGAGAGAGCGACTGGGGGGGAAAGAGAGAGAGCGACTGGGGGGAAGAGAGAGCGACTTGGGGGAAGAGAGAGCGACTTGGGGGGAAGAGAGAGCGACTGGGGGGGAAGAGAGAGAGCGACTGGGGGGAAGAGAGAGAGCGACGGGGGGGAAGAGAGAG
>NC_140990.1:31015515-31131073 GCF_052327205.1 Somniosus microcephalus | reverse complement strand
GGGGTGGAAAGGGAGGTGGGGAGATAAACTTAAAGTACAGGAAACTTTGTGCTATCCAGCACCCACCCTCTCCAGAGTTAATGTTGAGAGATACGGAGATTCTTATCTCCGTATTTGACAACAAACACTGTTGCTTAGCAACAGCTTCTAAACACTCGGGTGTGGCCCTAAACCTCTGCAGCTAAAGCTGTTGCTATGGCTACAGACCTTGCACAGCTTGACTGTTGAAACAAAGGAAAATAAACAAAGAATAAAAAACGGCTGCTGATTTTTGTGGTGGCTCAGATTGCCGGATAGCACAAAGTTTCCTGTATTTATAAAACATTTTTGGTAAATCTTTCTATAACATACACTTTACAACCTCACCAATCTTTTTATTAAAAAAGGGGTCCTCACCTCTCAGTGTTGTACCACGAACAATGGCCGCCGCTTGCTTTTCAGTTGGAAAGATTAGGCCCCGCCCACACAGCCGATTGTCTGTCTCGGTCACCAGGACCCGATTTGGAGCACAGAAGCCCCACCCACTCTCTGTTCCTGTACTAAGATGGCCGCGCAGGCACTCTGTTACACACTGAATCAAAATGGCGTCGCACTGAAACTTTTCGCCCTCCTTGACAAAGATGGCTGCCGTTAACCTGGGGCTGTCTGCAGAAGAAATTTCCTCAGCTGCAAACACAGGATCTTCAGGCTATTATTCGGGGCTTGCGACCTACCCCAGTTGCTTATGAAGCCTCCCCACCTACTGACCCTGGGAATGGAGCTGAGGCAGCACACCCTCTCTCCTCTGCCAGTGTTTGTCTCTGCCTAGGCCGGGAGCCTGGGTCTAGAGTTGCACTGCTGGCAGTTGGAGAAGCCTAGGCCCCGGGCCTGGAAAAACAGTGAAATGTAGGAGAATTATAGAGGTTAGAGAAAAGATTTACAAATTAATTAACTTTTTTAAAAAACAATTTGTGTTTTAAAAGCAACTTTTTTTTTGCTGGAAATGTAGATTTGAAAAGAAACACGCAGAAAGCAGGAAAAAGAAATGAAAAGTTTAGAATCAAGATGGCGGCGACTCACCTCGGTTCAGAATGCTAAGGCCCGCCCACACACGCACCGATTGGTGGACCGTCAGGTCACCAAAGCATAGGATTGGTCAATCGTCCCGTCACTCGACCGTAGGCGGGCCCGGCCGCACGCGCCAGGAACCCGCCGTACGATTGGTCGACCTCGACGTCACTCGATGCTAATGAGCGGATAATGAGCGGAATGTTGAACGTTTTTTGGATACCGCGGCGCAATTTTTGTCTGGCCGAAACGTTAATACGCTTAGGATGGTTCTGGAATCATCAGCTTTCTTTCGATGTAACACACGTGTAGGTACGCTCTATAACTTTCGAGTTTATTCAATACAGACAGACGGCATGACAGACAGACAGAAGAACCGCTTTATATATATAGATTGAGTGAGAAATGTCATTGTCCCTCGGTATCTGTGTCGGGGAGCGGCTGATGGGTTTACTCTGTATCTAACCCTTGCTGTACCCGACTGGAGAGTGTTTGATGCTGACACTAGGGGCTCAGCTCCACGAGCACAACATTTAACCCAAAGATGATCTGATAAACCCATCAGCTTCTCCCCTGGACACAGGTCCTGAGGGACAGGGAGTGTCTCTGATACTTTGGTCGGCGTCGTTGATCAAGTTTAAACACCTCGCCCACATCTCCTCTCACCCTGCTTTGTTCTAATGAGAAGTGCCCCAGTTTCTCTCGTCTCTCCTCCTGCGCTTCACTGCAGACAGGCATCATGAGGAAACATTTCTTTACCCAGCGAGTTACTATGATCTGAAATGCACTGCCTGAAAGGGTGGTGGAAACAGATTCAAGAGTAACTTTCGAAGGGGAATTGGATAAATATTTGAAGGGAAAACATTTACCGGGATATGGGGAAAGAGCAAGGGAGTGGGACTAATTGGATAGCTCTCCCAAAGAGCTGGCACAAGCATGATGGGCCGAATGGCCGCCTTTTGTGCTGTTTCATTCTATGATTCTCTGATAACTAAAGCCTCTCATCCGTGGTATAACCTCAGTGAATTTATTCTGCAGCCTCTCTGTGGCCCCGACGTCCTTCCTAGTGTAAGATGCGCAAAACTTATTCTAACTGCAGCCGAACCGATGGTTTTGTTTTCTACGCCCCATTTATAAAAAACCTCGGGTAACTTTTTTAAACCACTTTATAAACTTGTCCTCCAATTTTTAAAGATCTGTGTATCTGATCTCCCTGTAGATTTTAGAGATAGTAACATAACATGGTTAAAATACATTGACATCAAATGTCTGATATAATGTGTATTATGGGAAAGAGAAGTTTAGTCTGAGTTAGAAACTCAAACAGGCGTTTCACTGCAGACAGGTCGCCATGGCAACACTGATAAGACATTCCATTCACTGAATCGACTGGTTGGAAACTGTAATAAGATCAGGGGAAAGAACAGAGTTTGTCTGTTACTAACCACAATATAAGCTTCGAATCATAGAATGGTTACAGCAAAAAAGGAGGCCATTCGGCCCGTCGAGCCCGTGCCGGCTCTCTGCAAGACCACTTCAGCGAGTCCCACTCCCCGCCCTTTCTCCGTAACCCTGCAAATTTCTTTCCTTCAGGTACTTATCCAATTCCCTTTTGAAAGCCACGATTGAATCTGCCTCCACCACCCTTTCAGGCAGTGCATTCCAGATCCTAACCACTCGCTGTGTAAAAAAGTTTTTCCTCATGTCGCCTTTGGTTCTTCTGCCAATCACCTTAAATCTGTGTCCTCTGGTTCTCGACACTTCCGCCAATGGGAACAGTTTCTCTCTATCTACTCTGTCTAGACCCCTCATGATTTTGAACACCTCTATCAAATCTCCTCTCAACCTTCTCTGCTCTAAGGAGAACTGTGGTGTATGTAACCTGTTCCACCTTAAGAGAACTACCTTAAGAGATGTACTACTTTCTCTTGGCTGCTGTATACTGTAATACCGGTGGTGACCACACCGGTATATAAGTGTTGTGTAGGGATTTGCTGGGCAGTTCAGCCCTGACCTCCGAATAGTAAAGACCTGTTAAAGTTATTCTTGTGGTCTGTGTCCAGTGATTTATAATAAGCATAACTGGGACACACAGACTTAACAGTGGCGACGAGTCCGATCTTACCCTGCGGCAGTTTTACATCCAAGGCAGCTTCGTCCTCAGAACGGGCGTCGAGAAGAGGCATCCGCCCTCATCATCCTGCTGAGCACCATCGCACGGGAGGCATCGAGAACCCGGGTTCAAAAGAAAAATTCTGACCACGCAGCCCTCCATCAGCGACAGGCAGTGATCATCCCTTCTACCACGGTGGTGGGTAAGCCGATCAGCGACACGAGCAGAAAGTCGGCCGCGTTGACTGTGGAGTGGGGGAGGGAAAATGGAGGAAAAAGGGCGGAGAACTCGACCACGGCCGGTGAAAAGGGCCGGGCTGCAATCGAGGCTGAGAGGCGCAGCGACTGGGGCAGCTTAAGGCACGAGAGCCGCGGAGAACTCAAACGCAGCCGGTGTAAAGGACCGGGCTGCATGCGGGGCTGAGAGGTGCAACAGCAGGGGAAGCGTGAATGCCCACGGGAACCGCGGGGGAGTAAAAGCAGCGTCGGGGAATTGAGAACCGCTGGGGAGGCGAGAACGGCAGCAGCACGGCAATCGCCATTGCAGCCAGCGGGGGAAGAAGGCAAATGCGGGAATCCGCCATTGTAGTCGGCGGGGGAAGAAGACGAGCGCGGGAAAGACCGCCAAGCGCGGGAAGCCGCCATTTTAGTAGGCGGGGGAAGAAGACAAGCGCGGGAAGCCGCCATTTTGAGAAAAAGAAAAATTTTAAAACTTGCAAGGATGCCTAAACATGGGAACATTAATACCTTTGATAGCGATATCGAAGATTGGACCACGTATGTAGAATGCATGGAAGTTTATTGTAAAGCAAATAAGGTACCAGATGATGAGAAAGCACTAACCTTATTAAGCTCAATGGGTGCGAAGACATACGGGCTATTGAAGCACCTTCTGTCACCAGATAAACCGGCGGATCAGACTTTCGCGAATATTGTTACTGTCCTGAAAAATCATTTAAACCCCACGCCGCTGATGATAGCGGAACAATTTAAATTTTACAGAAGAACGCAGCTGAAAGACGAAAGCAACGCTGAATTTTTAATTGAACTGCGTAAGCTATCAAAGTACTGTCAGTTTGGAACAGGACTAGCAGATGCGCTGAGAGATAAATTTGTGTGTGGATTGTTAAAAGAAGGAACACAAAAGCGACTGCTTGAGGAGAATGATCTTACGCTTGATAAAGCTGTCACTATTGCAGCATCGCATGAAGCCGCAGCGAGAGGCACTGCGGAAATGCAGCTACGGTCACCAGAACTCAGCACCAATCAAATGGTCTTGGGTACAGTAAAATGTTATCGTTGTGGAAAGACAACGCACGATCAGAACCAGTGCTGGTTCAAAAATCAGGAATGCAGAAAATGTGGCAGGCTTGGTCACATAGCTAAAGTATGCCGGTCAGGAAAGAAGACCAGCAACAAAAAGTCAGCGCAGGAAAAGTACAGAAAGGTACACAAGGTGACAGAGAACAGTTCGAACGAACAGAAGTCAAATTCAGACTCCAGCAGTAATGAACTGGGTAGTCTAAGAGTACACAATGTTGTTAATGAAGCAGACCTCCAAACAATCTGGGTCACACTTCAGATAGCAGGAGTCCAAGCGAAGATGGAATTGGACACTGGATCGGCATTGACGGTCATGAATAAGCAAGGTTACAAAAGGTTATTCCCACATATTCCCCTACGGGATACGGAGATTGTATTGAAAACATACACGGGGCAAAGAGTATACCCCATCGGGAAGATAGAGGTAAAGGTGGTCCACAAGGGCAAAGAAAGCCGAGGAATGGACTCATATGTGCTACCTGAGGGAGGTCCACCACTACTGGGACGGGAGTGGATTAGGAAAATAAATATGGACTGGCATTCCTTAAAAGCACTAACGGTAGATTCCGGTAAAAAAGATGTCAAACCTAAACGATTGTCCAGAATATTGGACGATGCTAAAGAGGTGTTCCAACAGGGACTGGGAACACTGAGAGGAATTACGGCAAACATCAAGGTTGAAGAACATGCAAACCCGAAATATTTCAAAGCCAGACCGGTACCTTATGCGATACGACCTGCTGTGGAAGCTGAGCTGGAAGGGCTAGAACGTTCAGGAGTACTGTCTAAGGTAGACTGGAGTGAGTGGGCCATGCCCATTGTCCCCGTCATGAAGCGTTCATCGAGCAACAAGCCGGGGGAACCGGGGAAGGTTCGCATCTGTGGAGATTTCAAGATCACTGTTAATCCGGTGCTTCATACGGTGCAGTATCCGCTTCTGCGGATTGAGGATATCTTCGCTTCGTTGTCTGGTGGGAAACACTTCACCAAGATAGACCTGGCGCAGGCGTACTTACAGATGGAAGTTGAGGAAGAGTCACGCCAGTATCTCACGATCAACACGCATAGAGGCTTGTACCGGTATAATAGACTGGTTTTTGGAGTGGCATCGGCTCCAGCAATTTGGCAGAGGGCCATGGAGCAGGTATTACAAGGAATTCCAGGCACACAATGTTACCTGGACGATATTCTGATTACAGGAGATGATGACGAGGAACACCTTGCAAATTTGGAACTGGTGCTCACCAGATTGAAAGAATATGGACTTCGAGTTAATCGCCAGAAATGTGAGTTCTTTCAGAAGCGGATCTCGTACTGTGGTCATGTCATTGACCAGGAGGGGCTTCATAAGTCTCCTGACAAGATCGAAGCTGTTGTGAAGGCTCCTGCTCCGGATAATGTATCCCAGTTGAGGTCATTCCTAGGGTTGATTAACTGTTACCATAAGTTTCTGCCAAATTTATCCATGGTGCTGCACCCGCTGAACGCTCTTTTGCAGAAGGGAGTACCATGGAAGTGGAGCGAGGACTGTAAGAGGGCCTTTCGCAAAAGCAAGGCATTGATCACCTCAGAGGAAGTGTTGGCTCACTTCAACCCAACGCTGCCTATTCGTTTGGCTTGTGATGCTTCTCCATATGGTATTGGGGCAGTACTCTCACACAAGTTGCCAAATGGCCTGGAGAGGCCAGTTGCGTTCGCATCCAGATCATTGACCTCCGCTGAGCGCAACTATGCTCAGATAGATAGGGAGGCTCTCAGCCTTGTGTGGGGAGTAAAGAAGTTTAATCATTACCTGCAGGGCCAAAAGTTTATGCTTCTGACAGACCACCAGCCGTTGGTATCCACTTTTAACCCTAAGAAGGGTGTTTCGGTGATGACAGCACAGAGACTCCAGAGATGGTCCCTTTTCCTAGGGGCACATTAATATCAGATTGAATTCAAAGGTACAAAGCAGCATGGTAATGCTGATGGGCTGTCGCGCCTGCCTCTACCTACAGAGGAGGAGGCACCGACGGTTGACCCTGTTGAGTTATTTCACTCGACCATCATCGAATGTTTACCAGTCACCAATGCAAGTATTGAAAGAGAAACCAGGAACGACCCGACACTGTCCAGGGTCTACGAAGTGACAGTGAAGGGATGGCCAGCACATGGTGATCCACTGTTACCGGCATTCTCAGCAAGACGAGAACAGCTGCCCGTCTGTCAAGGAACATTGATGTATGGAACAAGGGTGATTATTCCTCCTAAGTTAAGAGAGAGAGTTCTAAAGGAACTGCATGAAGGTCATCTGGGGGGAGTCAAGATGAAAAGCCTTGCTAGGGCTTATGTGTGGTGGCCAGGTATCGACCAACAGATAGAGGATCTGACGAAAAGCTGCTCAGGGTGCCAAAAAGTGCAAAATGCACCTCCGATTGCACCGCTGCATCCATGGGAATGGCCTTCAACCCCATGGCAACGTGTACATATTGACTTTGCTGGTCCATTCATGGACTCCATGTTTTTAATTGCGGTGGACGCACATTCTAAATGGCTAGAAGTGATTAAGATGACTACCACTACCTCGGAAAAGATGATCGTGGTGCTAAGAACGATATTTGCAAGAAATGGATTGCCAGAACAAATATGTTCAGACAACGGACCGCAGTTCGTGTCAGAAGAATTCCAGAAATTCATGAAGAAGAATGGGGTGAAACATTATACCTCTGCCCCATATCATCCGGCTACAAATGGGTTGGCCGAGAGATTTGTACAAACGTTCAAAAAAGCAATAAAGGCCATGAGCGAAGATCAGATTCCACTACAACACAAGGTGGACAAATTCCTACTGGCATATCGAAACGCCACTCATGCAGTGACAAACCAAAGTCCTGCCATGATGTTCTATAACAGGAGGTTGCGGTCCAGGTTGGACTTGTTAAAACCAAATGTGCGGAGGGAAGTTGAAAACAAACTGTTCCAGCATATAAATAACAAGACCACTCGGAGTTTCGAAATAGGACAACCAGTGTTAGCCCGGGACTATAAAAACGAGAAATGGCAATCTGGAACAATTCGGGCCAGACAAGGACCCCTGATGTACACGGTAGATATTGGTGAAAATGTAATACGGCGTCATGCTGACCAACTGGTAGAATCGAGAACAAGGGTCGAACCCATGGTTACGGCAGAGACAACCGTGGAAGAAGTTAGTGAACCTGAAGCATCTACCTCAGAAGTGAATGTACCTGATGATGATGTCCAATCCATAAGAGACCAACTAGATGAGTCACCCCAGCAACGAGAATCAGAGACCCCTGAAAGGCGTTATCCAACTCAAATCAGGAGGCCTCCTCAGAGACTGAATCTTTGAACTGTTTTGCATGAAGTTGTATATATATATGTTATTATGCTATGTTAAATGGGGATATAACTATTAAGCTAAAAAGGGAGGATTGTGGTGTATGTAACCTGTTCCACCTTAAGAGAACTACCTTAAGAGATGTACTAATTTCTCTTGGCTGCTGTATACTGTAATACCGGTGGTGACCACACCGGTATATAAGTGTTGTGTAGGGATTTGCTGGGCAGTTCAACCCTGACCTCCGAATAGTAAAGACCTGTTAAAGTTATTCTTGTGGTCTGTGTCCAGTGATTTATAATAAGCATAACTGGGACACACAGACTTAACAAGAACCACCCCAGCTTCTCCAGTCTATCCACGTAACTGAAGTCCCTCATCCCTGGAATCATTCTCGTAAATCTTTTCTGCACCCTCTCTAAGGTCTTCACATCCTTCCTAAAGTGCGGTGCCCAGAATTGGACACAATACCCCAGTTGAGGCCGAACCAGTGTTTTACGAAGGTTCATCATAACTTCCTTGCTTTTGGACTCTGTGCCTTCCTTGCTTTTGTTGCCTCTTGTTGCTGGCTCCAGGCACTGGAGCGGTTCCTGTGTGTTCAGCTCTCAGCTGCAGTCAGTACTGTAGTGTATGTGCCTTTAAGAGCCCCATGTGTACTGTAATGCCGGTAATGGCTACTCGGCTATATAAGCCTGAGTATTGTGTTGTATCCGTTAGTTCCCCTCCAGACTTTGTTTAGTAAACACCTATCAAACCAACTCCTGTCTTCAGTGTCTCTATCAACACACAGACACAACAGTGGCGACGAAGTGGAAACGGACTTACCTACAATTCGGCAGCACCTCAAGGACATCGATTCCTCTGGCGTCCAGAAGAATCAAGAAGTGAAAGAAGCTGTTGTTTCACCAGCTGGCCAAGATGGTGGCAGGTACTGCGGTAATCCTTCCTGGGCGTCAGGCTGGGGCTCCAGCGGCTGGCTCTGCAGCTGGGCCGAGCGGCGAAAGCGGAGGCAAGCAGTGACAGACGGGGAGGGAGCACTCGGGAGACGGCCGGCGCTGCAAGCAGGTCGGCGTTCAGACCTAGAGAGAGAGTCCGGCGGGAACGAGTCTCCAACTGTAAATAAATAAATAAAAAAGAACGGAAACGACGGGAAACAGCGTTGTCATCAGCAGCAGCGGCAGGAAAGCGCGGGAAGCGCCATATCTTTTCTGCAGAAAAGAAAGAAAAGCGCGGGAAGCGCCATATCTTTTCTAAGATGCCTAATTCTGGCAATATTGATGCTTTTGATAACGAGATAGAGGATTGGACCACATATGTGAAAAGAGTGGAGGTATATTGCACCGCAAATGGAATAGAAGATGAAAAAAAACCTTCAGTACTTCTAAATCTAATGGGCGCAAAGACATACAAGCTGTTACGAAACTTAATCACTCCAGCCGAACCGATGGACAAGAATTTTAAGGAGATTGTTGATACCCTACACTGCCAATTCGAGGCAGGACTGGCAGATTCTCTACGAGACAAATTCATCTGCGGTCTCCTAAGTGTAGGAACACAAAAAGGGCTACTTTCTGAGAAAGATTTAACACTGGACAAGACTTTCAGTGCAAGAGGAGCTGCAGAGATACAGCAAAAGCCACAAGACTTCAGCACCCATGAAATGACACGGGGTTTCGAGAGATGTTATCGCTGCGGCAGATCCACCCATGACCAGAGGGACTGCTGGTTCAAGGACAAAGCATGCAGGCAATGCAGAAAGATGGGACACATTACACGTGTATGCCGATCTGGAAACAAAAAATCCACTAACAGGAAAAAAATCAATAAGGAAAAGTACAGAAAGGTACAAATGATGATGGACAGTAGCTCCGAAGACCAGAAGAGCGATAGCGACTCCGGGAAGAAGAGACTAAGCTCTCTCAAATTACATAATGTAATTGCCAAAGAAGATTACCAGACCATTTGGGTTACCCTCACAATAGCAGGGTCCTCAGTTAAAATGGAGCTAGATACAGGATCAGCTCTGACCGTCATAAATCGACGGGATTACGAGCGGGTTTTTCCGCATATACCTTTAAAAGACACATCCATTATCTTGAAAACATATACGGGGCAGAAAGTATACCCCAAAGGAAAAATAAGGGTGCCTGTTGTATAAAACGGCAAGGAAATACAGAAGTTGTATTTATACGTTCTACAAGATGGTGGTCCACCGCTGTTGGGACATGAATGGATCAGGAAAATATGTTTAGACTGGCACTCCATTCAGGCACTGACGGTGACCAGTAAGGAAAAAAATGATGATGACGTCATACCTGAACGATTAAAAGACATCTTGGCCAACGCCAAGGAAGTGTTTCAAGAGAAACTAGGAACCTTGAAAGGCATCACCGCCTCAATAAAAGTGGAAGATGCAGCGATTCCCAAGTTTTTTAAGGCAAGACCGGTGCCATACGCAATTCGTCCAGCAGTCGAGGCAGAGCTGGAGAATTTGGAAAAGGCAGGCATATTATCTAAAATAGATTGGAGTGAGTGGGCAACACCCATCGTCCCAGTCATGAAGAAAGCATTGAATAATGATAAATCTGAAGAACAGAGAAAAATTCGCATCTGTGGAGACTTCAAGGTGACTGTAAACCCGATCCTTCGCACGGTACAGTATCCTCTTCCGAGGATGGAAGATAATTTCGCCTCACTATCCGGAGGGAAACGTTTCACCAAAATTGACTTGGCACAGGCATATCTACAGATGGAGGTTGAAGAGGCCTCTAAAAAATATCTCACGATAAATACACACAAAGGTCTGTACCAGTACAATCGACTGGTTTTCGGGGTAGCATCCGCTCCAGCTATCTGGCAAAGAGCTATGGAGCAAGTCCTCCAAGGGATTCCGGGGACTCAATGCTACCTAGATGACATCCTTGTAACAGGAGAAAATGACAACGAGCACCTTGTCAATTTGGAGCAGGTGCTCACTAGGCTGAGAGAACGGGGCCTATGAGCAAATCGCCCCAAGTGCGAATTTTTCCAAAATCAAATATCATATTGTGGCCACATAATTAATAAGGAAGGGTTGCATAAGTCACCTGAAAAAATTGAAGCGGTCATAAAAGCCCCAGCACCTGAAAATGTTTCACAATTAAGGTCATTCCTGGGATTAATAAATTACTATCATAAATTTTTACCGAACTTATCAACTCTTCTGCACCCTCTTAATGAACTGCTACAAACAGGAGTAATTTGGAAATGGAGTGAAGACTGTAAACGTGCCTTCCATAAATGCAAAGACTTAATCACATCCAAAGAAGTTTTGGCTCATTACAACCCATCACTGCCAATCAGACTGGCGTGCGATGCATCCCCTTACGGCATAGGAGCAGTATTATCGCATAAATTCCCTGATGGCTTGGAACGGCCGATAGCTTTTGCGTCACGCTCATTGAACTCAGCTGAGTGTAACTATGCCCAAATCAACAGGGAAGCACTCAGCCTGGTATGGGGAGTGAAGAAATTCAACCATTACCTACACGGACAAAAATTTACCTTGTTGACTGACCATCAACCCCTCATCTCCATATTCAACCCTAAAAAGGGTGGTCCCATTATGACAGCGCAAAGGCTACAGAGGTGGTCCCTTTTTCTAGGGGCACACCAATACAACATAGAATACAAAGGATCAAAACAGCATGGGAATGCTGAAGGTTTATCGCACCTACCGTTGCCAACGGTAGAAGAGGCACCTACAGTAGACCCAGTGGAGATGTTCCACTCAACCATAGTGGAATGTCTACCAGTAACAAATTCTGCCATTGAAAAGGAAACGAGAAATGACCCAACTCTCTCACGAGTCTACGACTTAATGGTGAAGGGATGGCCAGCACATGGCGAACCACTGTTGCCAGCATTCTCGCAAAGAAGAGAACAGCTGTCAGTGTGCCGAGGAACCTTGATGTGTGGATCCAGAGTGGTGATTCCACCCAAACTCCAGGATAAAGTGCTAAAGGAGCTTCACGAGGGGCATCTGGGTGGAGTGAAAATGAAGAACCTAGCCAGAGCGTTTGTATGGTGGCCAGGTATCGATGGAGACATCGAAGAAATGACCAAGAGCTGCCTAGGATGCCAGAAGGTCCAAAACGCTCCACCCCAAGCCCCTCTACATCCATGGGAGTGGCCCTCATCTCCCTGGCAAAGGGTACACATCGACTTTGCTGGTCCATTTATGGACTCAATGTTCTTAATCGCGGTTGATGCACACTCCAAGTGGCTGGAGGTAATAAAGATGTCCTCCACCACCACGGTAAAAACCATCACAGTATTAAGGACCATATTTGCCAGGAATGGGCTGCCGGAACAGATCTGTTCTGATAATGGACCGCAATTTGTGTCTGAAGAATTCAGGAAGTTTTAAAAAAACAATGGGGTTAAGCACTACACGTCCGCCCCATACCATCCCGCCACCAATGGATTGGCTGAAAGGTTTGTCCAGACCTTCAAGAAGGCCACAAAGGCCATGGGTAATGAAGACATAAAACTTCAGCACAAGGTGGATAACTTCTTGTTCGCATACAGGAATGCAACACATATGGTTACAAACCAAACTCCCGCCATGATGTTCTTCAATAGAAGCCTAAGATGCCAGCTGGATTTGATCAAGCCCAACATCAGAAGTGACGTGGAGAACCGGCAATTTCAAGGCATGAATGAAAGGCCAACTAGAACCTTCCAGATAGGTCAACAAGTTTTGGCCCGGGACTACCATACCGAGAAATGGCAGCCTGGAACTATCTGCACACGACTAGGACCGCTGATGTATACCGTGGACATCGGAGAAAGCATAATAAGGTGCCATGCTGACCAAATCATAGAGTCATCCGAAAAGGGACAACCTACACCACAACTCTATACGCCTAACGATGAAGTAGAGATACCCATATCTACCTCCGATCCAGTGATACTGGAACCCGATGAACCCGACACTGGCATTCAAGCCGAATCAGCCTTGCCAAAAGAACCTACTACACTACCAGAAACTACTACACCACCGAGGCGTTATCCGGACCGAGTCAGGAAGCCTCCAGAGAGACTGACTTATAATTAATTAACTGCAGCAATGTATAGATTATTTTTCTTGTAACATGTAATTAATAATTACTTAAAATATTATGTACTGGTTAGCTAAAAGGGGAGGAATTGTAGTGTATGTGCCTTTAAGAGCCCCATGTGTACTGTAATGCCGGTAATGGTCACTCGGCTATATAAGCCTGAGTATTGTGTTGTATCCGTTTGTTCCCCTCCAGACTTTGTTTAGTAAACACCTATCAAACCAACTCCTGTCTTCAGCGTCTCTATCAACACACAGACACAACAAGTACCTGGGCCGGGCTCAGCACTTTACCCAGCACATCTCTGTCCACGTTGTCATACTTGACACGGAGGGGCTGCGCAGGCTTCTCGTCCGCCTCGGTCAGGGCGAGAGGTCCCGACCACTCGTGCAAGTCTATGGGCATGTTGCGGCTGCACTGCGGACAGCCCGGGCTTAGGCTGCACGAGCTGGAGCCGCGTGAGCTACACTGGAGAAGGTTGAGATTCCAGAGATACTGGGGAACCAAGGGGCTACTGAGAGTGAGGAACTTCAAGTAATTCATATCAGTCAAGAAAAAGTACTTGAGAAACTAACAGGACTAAAAGCCGACAAATCCCCTGGACCTGATGGCCTACATCCTAGGGTTCTAAAAGAGGTGGCTGCAGAGATAGTGGATGCATTGGTTGTGATCTTCCAAAATTCACTGGATTCAGGAAAGGTCCTAGTGGAATGGAAGGTAGCAAATGTAACCCCGCTATTCCAGAAAGGAGGGAGAGAGAAAACAGGGCTCTACAGGCCAGTTAGCCTGACATCAGTCCTCGGGAAAATGCTGGAATCCATTATTAAGGAAGTGGAACAGGGCACTTAGAAAATGATGATATGATTAGCCAGAGTCAGCATGGTTTTATGAAAGGGAAATCATGTTTGCATAAAGCTCCAAAGTGGGTTCCAAATCATTAATGCTCCAGATTCTAAGATTGGGAAGTGAACAGCTGTGAAATGGTAGGTTTTAGACCACTTCTGCAGCTTTCACCTATTCACAGCAATCCAGTCATTGAGAACCCGACATACTTACCTGACGTGATAGCCGCTCTCCGGGAACCTCGTTAAAAACCTGGGAAAATGGTGAGTACATGGGAAAATGGTGCTTAACTACCTTTTAACAAGCTTAAATTATCTAAATTGGCTGACCTGCCGCTTGGTGTCAGGTTTGTTCAGGGATGACAGACCCAACACTTAGGAAACTCACAAGGAGGCGGTTCAGAGCGGGATAACGACCCGCTGTCAATCTTTGTGATTTTGACACTCTGAGTGCCGGCAAAATTCAGCCCTTAGAGAACTGCGTACAGTTCTGGTCGCTGTATTATAAATAAGATATAGAGGCACTGGAGAGGGTGCACAGAAGATTTAGAAGGATGATACCAGAAATGCGAAGGTATACATGTCAGGAAAGGATGAACAGGCTGGGTCTCTGTTCTCTTGAAAAAAGGCTGAGGGGTGACCTAATAGAGGTCCTTAAAATTATGAAAATTTTTTGTTGGAGTGGATACAGAGAGAATGTTTCCACTTCTGGGGAAGAGCATAACTAGAGGCCATCAATATAAGACAGTCACCAAGAAATCCAATAGGGAATTCAGAAGAAACTTCTTTACCCAGAGAGTGGTGAGAATGTGGAACTCGCTACCACAGGGAGTGGTTGAAGCGAACAGTATCGATGCATTTAAGTGGAGGCTGGACAAACATATGAGGGAGAAGGGAATAGAGGGTTATGGTGATAGATTTAGATGAGGAAAGACGGGAGGAGGCTCGTGTGGAGCATAAACACCAGCATGGACTGGTTGGGCCGAATGGCCTGATTCTGTGCCGTATATCCTGTGTAATCCTGTGTAAAACTAACAATCTCAGTTTTGCCATTTTCAATTCACTATTCCCTGTAAACCGATTGTTAAAACCTGAGCCAGTGTGTTGTGAGACAAAGAGCCTTGTGTCCAATAAGGGGAATAAAGGCCCACAGCCTCCCCTGGCCCCGGGCCCTGAACAAGGGACTGGAGAAACTCGCTGCCCTGCGGATCAGACAATCAGCCGGCGCTAGTCCCGCCCCTTGGGCTCCCCGATTGGTTGGAGGACCCGCCGCCGGCTTGCTCCTCCAGCCCCGCCCCACTCGCTCCCTATTGGTCGGAAGCTCCCGTCAATCAGGCCATGGGCCCGGGTCACGTGTCCCTCCCCGGGCGGAGCTGCAGGTCGGCGGGAGCGGGGCCGGGAGATGAATAAACTGCGGGTAGGCTGCGCCGCAGGGTTTATAATGTTGGAGAATGGCCTCAGGCCCGAATGAGATCCAGTTGCCGAATGTGTTCCGCCGGACGGCAGTGGTGAGGCTTTTTCTCGGTGACAGGACCGGGTTAGGCGCTGCCATCTTGGCCCGGTCCGCCCCAGTAATCCCTTAACCTTTCCCCCACTTGGGGAAGATTTGCCGGAACTCTACTTCCTCTTGCTCATCTCTACCTGCCTGTCGTTCTCTTACTTCCTGTCTCATATCCTTAAGTTGTTTGCTTAATTCCATTACATATCTTTTTATTTGATCCCGTAGCGGGCCCACATCGGACACCCCCCCCCGGTGATTATACCTTCGGGCAGTCGCATTGCCCGACCGGTCATATGTTCATATGGAGTTAATCCTGTCGGCCGGTTAGAGGTTGCCCTTTGCCTCATCAGGATAGCAGGTAATAGTTCAGCCCAGCCTGTCCAGTTTCTTGCATGGCTTTTGACAGGGCTGTCCTTAAAAGAAAAAAAAAAAAAAAATAAACTGCGGGTAGGCCGCGCCGCAGGGTTTATAAAGTTGGTGGAGGGAGCGGGTTCATGAACCCCGGGGGCACGCGGGCCGCTCACACCCCGAGCTCAGGGAGCGGGTTCATGAACCCCGGGGGGACGCGGGCTGCTCACACCCCGAGCTCAGGGAGCGGGTTCATGAACCCCGGGGGGACGTGGGCCGCTCACTCCCCGAGCTCAGGGAGCGGGTTCATGAACCCTGGGGGGACGCGGGCTGCTCACACCCCGGGCTCAGGGAGCGGGTTCATGAACCCCGGGGGGACGCGGGCCGCTCACACCCCGAGCTCAGGGAGCGGGTTCATGAACCCCGGGGGGACGCGGGCCGCTCACACCCCGAGCTCAGGGGGCGGGTTCATGAACCCCGGGGGGACGCGGGCCGCTCACACCCCGAGCTCGGGGAGCGGGTTCATGAACCCCGGGGGGAGGCGGGCCGCTCACACCCCGAGCTCAGGGAGCGGGTTCATGAACCCCGGGGGGACGCGGGCCGCTCACACCCCGAGCTCAGGGGGCGGGTTCATGAACCCCGGGGGGACTCGGGCCGCTCACACCCCGAGCTCAGGGAGCGGGTTCATGAACCCCGGGGGGACGCGGGACGCTCACACCCCGAGCTCAGGGAGCGGGTTCATGAACCCCGGGGGGACGCGGGCCGCTCACACCCCGAGCTCGGGGAGCGGGTTCATGAACCCCGGGGGGACGTGGGCCGCTCACACCCCGAGCTCAGGGAGCGGGTTCATGAACCCCGGGGGGACGGGGGCCGCTCACACCCCGAGCTCAGGGAGCGGGTTCATGAACCCCGGGGGGACGTGGGCCGCTCACACCCCAAGCTCAGGGAGCGGGTTCATGAACCCCGGGGGGACGCGGGCCGCTCACACCCCGAGCTCAGGGAGCGGGTTCATGAACCCCGGGGGGACGTGGGCCGCTCACACCCCGAGCTCAGGGAGCGGGTCCATGAACCCCGGGGGGACGCGGGACGCGGGCCGCTCACACCCCGAGCTCGGGGAGCGGGTTCATGAAGCCCGGGGGGACGCGGGACGCGGGCCGCTCACACCCCGAGCTCAGGGAGCGGGTTCATGAACCCCGGGGGGACGCGGGACGCTCACACCCCGAGCTCAGGGAGCGGGTTCATGAACCCCGGGGGGACGCGGGCCGCTCACACCCCGAGCTCAGGGAGCGGGTTCATGAACCCCGGGGGGACGCGGGCCGCACACACCCCGAGCTCAGGGAGCGGGTTCATGAACCCCGGGGGGACGCGGGCCGCTCACACCCCGAGCTCAGGGAGCGGGTTCATGAACCCCGGGGGGACGCGGGCCGCTCACACCCCGAGCTCAGGGAGCGGGTTCATGAACCCCGGGGGGACGCGGGCCGCTCACACCCCGAGCTCAGGGAGCGGGTTCATGAACCCCGGGGGAACACGGGCCGCTAACACCCCGAGCTCAGGGAGCGGGTTCATGAACCCCGGGGGGACGCGGGCCGCTCACACCCCGAGCTCAGGGAGCGGGTTCATGAACCCTGGGGGGACGCGGGCCGCTCACACCCCGAGCTCAGGGAGCGGGTTCATGAACCCCGGGGGGACGCGGGCCGCTCACACCCCGAGCTCAGGGAGCGGGTTCATGAACCCCGGGGGGACGCGGGCCGCTCACACCCCGAGCTCAGGGAGCGGGTTCATGAACCCCGGGGGGACGCGGGCCGCTCACACCCCGAGCTCAGGGAGCGGGTTCATGAACCCCGGGGGGACGCGGGCCGCTCACACCCCGAGCTCGGGGAGCGGGTTCATGAACCCTGGGGGGACGCGGGCCGCTCACACCCCGAGCTCAGGGAGCGGGTTCATGAACCCTGGGGGGACGCGGGCCGCTCACACCCCGAGCTCAGGGAGCGGGTTCATGAACCCCGGGGGGACGCGGGCCGCTCACACCCCGAGCTCGGGGAGCGGGTTCATGAACCCCGGGGGGACGCGGGCCGCTCACACCCCGAGTGCGGCCCCAGGCCCCATTATTAAAACACTCAACATTATCCGCTTCACAAACACCCGGGGTGGGACTGAGGCCCCGAACAAGAGCCTCTGGGCCGGGCGTTTGCCCCGAGCGGGGCGGCAGCTGCGGGGCTTTCTCCCGCTGACAGGCCCGGGGTAACGGCCGCCATCTTGAGAAGCTCAGGGGGCAGCAGGGCGCATGCGCGGCCCCCTTGGCCAGGAACCAGGAGGAGAGAATCTTGTCAATTTCTATCCTGGACTCTCAGTGATGTCTTTTGTAAACTCCTTTTACAGGCTGCGAGAAGGGCAGCATTTGCACCGCAATCTCAAACCAAACATCACATCAAGATCTGACAGAGTCACTCCATTCATCAGGACCTGCATATCATCGGCCTCTGAATGTGGAAGGAGAAATGTTTGTCTGTTCTGTCTGTGGGAAAAGATTTCAAACATCAGTGTGACTGGAAAAGCACCGAGACTCTCACACCCGAGAGAGTGTTCCAGTGCACTGACTGTGGAAAGAGCTTTAACCAGTTACACAGCCTGAAAAATCACTTCACCGTTCACAGCGGGGAGAAACCGTACACGTGCTCTGTGTGTGGACGAGGCTTTAACCGATCGTCCAACCTGGAGAGACACAAGGACACCCGCACCACGGAGAAACCGTGGAAATGTGGGGACTGTGGGAAGTGATTCCCATCCAAGCTGGAAACTCATCAATGCAGTCACGCCGGGGAGAGACCATTCACCTGTTCCGTGTGTGGGAAAGCATCACTTGTTTCCCACTTGGTGCAAAAAGAATATATTAATGGCAACAATTCATTTGAGTTGATTTTAAATAGTTTAGTTCACCAATTGAATCATATTTCTCTCATAGTATTTCCCAACTCAGATTCATGGCCTCATTTATTTTCTTCCTCTGAACCCCTGAACCTCATCTGGCAGTGTAATGTTGGCGAGTGATGATTGATGGCCCTGGGAACCAATAGGAAGAGAGCTCAGAGGCCGGAGGGCCAAGGGAGCAGCGCATTCTGCAACCAATCGCGGTGCTTGAGGGGTGGAACCTGAGTCGGGTGAGTCAGTGTGAAGCTGTTAAACAATTTATCTTTTAAATGTTAAATCGAGATTTAATTTGTCAACAGAACAGTTTAACATTTGTTATTAGTTTGTGTCCCTGGAGTTCCTATTATGAGTTTCAGACACTTCAGTGCCAAGTGGACCTGGTGTTTACAACCCTCTTAATAAGGAGAAACTGACTCCAGTGTCAGAAGGGTCGGTAACCAGAGGACTCAGATTTAAGGTCATTGTCAAAAGAACCAGCGGCGACATGAGGAAAGAATTTAAGCAGCGAGTTGTTTTGACCTGGAAGGCACTGCCTGAAGTGGTGGTGGAAGCAGATTCAATGGCAACTTTCAAAGGGGAATTGGAGAACTACTTGAATTGGGAAACAAATTGCGGGTCTGTGGGGATAAAGCAGAGGAGTGGGCCTAAATTCAAAGAGCTGGCTCTGGGACAATGGGCCGAAGGGCTGTAACATTCTCTGATTCTATGAACTCTGCATTCCTCCAATTCTGGCCTGTTGTTCATCCCCCACTTCCTTCGCTCCACCATTGGTGGCCGTGCCTTCAGTTGCCTCGGCCCTAAGGTCAATTTTTGCCCATTCCGCTCTTGTGAAGCACCTTGGAACATTTTACTATGTTAAAGGCGCTATGTAAATGAAAGTTGTTGTTGCTGTGCTACCATTGGCCTCGGCTTTTCCAGACAGAATCAGCCAGGGCCGGCGGTACCTGTCCTGGGAAAGTTTGGTGGGACAGTGTAGAGGGTGCTTTACTCTGTATCTAACCCGTGCTGTACCTGCCCTGGGAGTGTTTGATGGGATAGTGTAGATGGAGCTTTACTTTGTATCTAACCCGTGCTGTACCTGCCCTGGGAGTGTTTGATGGGATAGTGTAGATGGAGCTTTACTCTGTATCTAACCCGTGCTGTACCTGCCCTGGGAGTGTTTGATGGGATAGTGTAGATGGAGCTTTACTTTGTATCTAACCCGTGCTGTACCTGTCCTGGGAGTGTTTGATGGGACAGTGTAGAGAGAGCTTTACTCTGTATCTAACCCGTGCTGTACCTGTCCTGGGAGTGTTTGATGGGACAGTGTAGAGGGAGCTTCACTCTGTATCTAACCCGTGCTGTACCTGTCCTGAGAGTGTTTGATGGGACAGTGTAGAGAGAGCTTTACTCTGTATCTAACCCGTGCTGTACCTGTCCTGGGAGTGTTTGATGGGACAGTGTAGAGGGAGCTTCACTCTGTATCTAACCTGTGCTGTACCTGTCCTGGGAGTGTTTGATGGGACAGTGTAGAGGGAGCTTTACTCTGTATCTAACCTGTGCTGTACCTGTCCTGGGAGTGTTTGATGGGACAGTGTAGAAGGAGCTTTACTCTGTATCTAACCCGTGCTGTACCTGTCCTGGGAGTGTTTGATGGGACAGTGTAGAAGGAGCTTTACTCTGTATCTAATTCGTGCTGTACCTGTCCTGGGAGTGTTTGATGGGACAGTGTAGAGGGAGCTTTACTCTGTATCGAAACTGTGCTGTACCTGTCCTGGGAATGTTTGGTGGGACAGTGTAGAGGGAGCTTTACTCTGCATCGAAATCGTGCTGTACCTGTCCTGGGAGCTTTTGATGGGACAGTGTAGAGGGAGCTTTACTCTGTATCTAACTCGTGCTGTACCTGCCCTGGGAGTGTTTGATGGGTCAGTATAGAGGGAGCTTTACTCTGTATCTAACCCGTGCTGTACCTGCTCTGGGGGTGTTTGATGCGCCAGTGTAGAGGGTGCTTTACTCTGTATCTAACCCATGCTCTACCTGCCCTGGGAGTTTTTGAACCTGCAAGTTAATAAGACAAGGCATTAGCTAGAATCTTACACCCTAAGTCTCTCTGCTCCTCCACTCCTTTCAAAGTTTTACCATTTCATGTACATTTCCTATGTTTTTCTTCCTCCTAAATTATCACCTCACACATCTCCAGTCTGAAGAACATCCATTAACCACTACTCTCTGTTTTCTGCCCTTTACCCAACTTCCTATCCACGCTGCCCCACTCCCTTTAATACCGTGAGTCTTAATTTGATCAACAAGCCTCCCGTCCGTCACCTTATCAAACACCTTTAGACAATCCATCTCCACAACACCCACTGCATTTCCTCCCTCACTGCACTGAGTGCGGCCCCAGGCCCGATTATAACAACAGTGAACAGATCAGATTCAGATTAGATTTATTCACATTATCCACCCGCGTGTTCCCGCAACAAAGGGGCCCGCACCAAACTCCAGGGCAGACAGGAAGTCAGGGAGTGTCTGTAAATGACCAGTCACAATTTCTCCTCCATTTACAGACGCTCCATGACCAGCCACCATTTCTCCTCCATTTACAGACGCTCCCTGACTTCCTGTCTGTCCCGGAGTTTGGCGCGGGACCCCTTTGCTGAGTGAATCGGGAGAAACCGGGAAGCGGCGGGCGGATAATGTTGAGTGTTTTAATAATGGGGCCTGGGGCCGCACTCGGGGTGTGAGCAGCCCACGTCCCCCGGGGTTTATTTATTTATTTAGGTATTTTTTTAAACATATTTATATTTAAATATGGTAGTACTTGTTACAACTCATCAATTACATAATAAATCCATTACATTCATTAGCCACAATAAAACAAAGCCTTAAAAACAGCTTTAGGGTTAACAGTACAAATGCAGCGGTAAATTTTTACAGATAAACCAATAATATTAACAGTACAGGTACCCATGGTGAAAAACAATTTTACACCAGTCCTATTGGCAATCTAGTAACTCTTTGTTTTTGCTTGGTATTACCTGTTGTCCATTTTTTTTAGCATTCAAGTACAACAGTACTTATACAACTCATCAATTACATAGTAAATCCATTACATTCAATGACCACAATAAAAAGGATAAAGCCTCAAAAACAACTTTATGGTCAACAATATAAATATAATAAATTTTTACAGGTAAATCAATAATGTTTACAGTACAAACTGCCACTATTTAATAAACCAAGAAAAGAAAGAACCCGTATACGCCAGTCCTACTGGCATCGCTCAATCATTCAGTCATTCATTCCTCCGTCCGTTCGTTCGCTCAAGCGTAAATTCCATTGTGCATGTCTGCGTGCGTGCGTGTCATTTGTCTACCTGCGTGCATGCATGCGTTCGTTCATCCATCCTGGCAGGCGTCACACTCACCCAGTAGGATGTCAACTTTCATCCTAGGTAGCGAGGGCCCTTCATTCGGTCGGACATAATATCCATTATGTATGCGTGCGTGTGTGCGTATTATTTGTGTCCTCACGCGTGCGTTCACTTGAGCGTTCGTTCATTCGATCGTTTGTACATTGAGGAAGGCTTTAACACTAAATAACACCACAATATACAAAGTCCCATAACCATATCAAATAAAAAATGATAAAGCCTCAAAAACAGCTTTATGGTCAACAATATAAATACAATAATACATTTTTACAGGTAAATCAATAATGTTTACAGTACAAACTGCCACTATCTAATAAACAAGAAAAGAAAGAACCCGTATACGCCAGTCCTACTGGCATCGCTCAATCATTCAGTCATTCATTCCTCCGTTTGTTCGTTCGTTCGCTCAAGCGTAAATTCCATTGTGCATGTCTGCGTGCGTGCGTGTCATTTGTCTATCTGCGTGCATGCGTGCGTTCGTTCATCCATCCTGGCAGGCCTCACGCTCACCCAATAGGATGCCCGCTTTCATCCTGGGGAGAGAGGGCCCTTCATTCGGTCGAATGTAAGATCCATTGTGTATGCGTGCGTGCGTATTATTTGTGTCCACACACATGCATTCACTTGAGCGTTCATTCATTCGATCGTTCGTACATTAAGGAAGGCTTTAACACTAAATAACACCACAATATACAAAGTCCCATAACCATATCAGAAATCAATGAAAACTTCAGGTAAACTACTTTTAACCAGAAACCCGAAACTTCTTCAACAAAACAAGTCAATACCAGTTCTACGCCAGTCCTATTGGCACTCTAATAACTCCTCGTCTTCACTTGATGTTATCTAACCATATAATGTCATGATCCTTGTCCAGTCTTCAACTTTTCCACAGAAAAGAAGCCGACCACTTTCTCAAATTCCATAAAAGAGGAAAACGACTACTCAAATTTCCTTCTTCTTGCTGTTATCACTCACAGGACCCAGCCATCAAGACATTCGTTATTCCTTGCCGATATTACTTTGTTTTGCCTTTTATTTTCCGTTTTTCCTCTTTCACTTTTATCCCGTTCTCTTTTCCCATCTTATGGCTGTTCAAGCACCGTACTATAGATAGGAACAGTCGGTCTTTCCTCCACCAAATGGCGGCGCACAAACTGGCCCCCGTCACCGAGAAAAGCCTCACAGCTGCCACCAGATGGAGCACAGACGGGGCCGCTGGAACTCATTCAGGCCGGAGACCGTTCTTCAACTTTAGAAACCGTGCAGCATGCTCACCCACAGCATCTCCCGACTCCACTTCTGTCGACCAGCCGCTCCGCCCTAAGCCCCCCGCCTGGGGTCCTCCGTGCTGGGCCTCTGGCCTAGGACACTTTCCTCTGGGCCTTCTTCACTGGGCCCTCCGCACTGGCATTCCCCGTGAGCAGCCGGGGTGTGGAGCAGCCCGTTCACACAGCACCGAGCAGAGCTGAGCTGCTGAGAATCTCGCAGCCTCCCCCAGGGTTCATGAACCCGCTCCCTGAGCTCGGGGTGTGAGCGTCCCGCGTCCCCCCGGGGTTCATGAACCCGCTCCCTGAGCTTGGGGTGTGAGCGGCCCGCGTCCCCCCGGGGTTCATGAACCCACTCCCTGAGCTCGGGGTGTGAGCGTCCCGCGTCCCCCTGGGGTTCATGAACCCGCTCCCTGAGCGCGGGGTGTGAGCGGCCCGCGTCCCCCCGGGGTTCATGAACCCGCTCCCTGAGCTCAGGGTGTGAGCGTCCCGCGTCCCCCCGGGGTTCATGAACCCGCTCCCTGAGCGCGGGGTGTGAGCGGCCCGCGTCCCCCCGGGGTTCATGAACCCGCTCCCTGAGCTCTCTCACCTGATGTGTCAGCGGCTGCTGCCAAGGTCCGCGCATGCTCAGCTCACCTTCTGTTGTTCAGGTTCAAAGGTCAAGTCCTGCCCCTCACACACTCCGATTGGTTGGAGGACCCGCCGCCCGCTCGGTCCTCCAACCCCGCCCCACTCTTACTATTGGTCTGGCGCTCCCTTCAGTCACCCGGGCAGTGTGTGCTGAGCATGCGTGGACCTTGGCAGCAGCCTTATTGAGGTGTATAAAACTATGAGGGGCCTAGATAGAGTGGACAGGAAGATCCTGGTCCCTTAGCAGAGAGGTCAACAACAAGGGGGCATAGATTTAAAGTAATTGGTAGGAGGTTTAGAGGGGATTTGAGGGGAAATTTCTTCACCCAGAGGGTAGTTGGGGTCTGGAACTCACTGCCTGACAGGGTGGTAGAGGCAGAGACCCTCAGCACATTTAAAAAGTGCTTGGATGTGCACCTGAAGTGCCGTAACCTACAGGACTACGGACCAAGAGCTGGAAAGTGGGATTAGGTTGGAGAGCTCTTTGTCTGCCAGCGCGGACATGATGGCCGAAATGATGCCCTTCTGTGCTGTAAATTTCTCTGATTCTGATAATATTAATAAACTCCAGCCCAGTTATAGGGGTTAATATTCTGGATATATAGCTGATTGTAATCTCGGGGCTGCAGTGTCCCTTTAAGAACTGCTGTTTGTGATCTTTCCCCTTAATTCAGGGACTCTCATCAGAAATTATTTTACAATAAAATTATGAACTTTTACTTCAATCCTAAGTTGATCTTTGGTACAAAATCTACAATTCAGTGCCTGAAAGGTTCCACTGATTAACATCTCCAATTAGAAAGTGCTGATTAATCCTCGTGGATAATTCTCACTGACCTGCACATTACACACAGTGGCACCTCCATTGTCCACCAGAAAGGAGGGGAATGGGAATTGGTGGAGAATCGAGAGCCCCAAATGTTGCCCCTCCCGTCTGGTACAGCAATCCCCTCGCCATGGGAATGGAGACAAGTCCAGTTATAGTGACGGGATGAGTTTAAGGTATTTACTCAGACGGGCGGAAGGTAGGAAGTGGTGTTCCACAGGGATTGGTGCTGGGACCACTGTTGTTCACCATTTACATGAATGATTTGGACTTGGGAATCAAAGGTACAATTTCAGAATTTGCAGATGACACTAAATTGGGGGGTGTAGTTAATACTGAGGAAGACTGTGATAACATCCTTGTAGAATTATTCAGTTGTGTTCAGTAAATAGCAGCATCTTTTAATTTGCTTTGACTGATCACATCACTATATAGTTATGTGAAAAACAGAAATCATTAACAGCTCCCAATTTCAGAATTGTCAGATTCAAACTCAACTTCTTCCAAGTACAATCTAACATTTCAAAAATTGTAATGGATGTAGGCGAGATATTAGGACTGTTGTCCAACACAATCCAAACAAAGTGACACACAGACAGATGGGCAGGTGTAGCTTCACAGCGAATCCTTTCAAGCCTCACTAAAAAGTGGCAGACTGGCAATCCATTGTTCACTAATGGAGTTGTGATCTTTGTAAATTAAGAAAGGAAATGCATGGACATGTGTCAAAGAGTTTCTTATGTTCATTAATAAATAGACATTCTTATTATGAACACAGCTAGCTTTTGCTAGACACTTTTATTGAGCACATGTGGACTAGGTACTGCTGCCTTCTGGGTAGCCTAGTGCCTCATGGGTAATGTAGTCTTAATATACATACAGCTGGGTAGTGTAGTCTTATACATACAGCTATATACAGCTCTACACAGCACTACGGCTCCACCTAGTGTCCACTATAGAATGACATGTTATTGATCATTACATCCCCCTTTCTTTGAGGTTTAACAAAATCAATATCAATCAACTTTCAAGAAAACAATAAAGATAATATCAGTAACACTTTTGTTAGTGCTCTATAAACATAAACATTTTCAAAACAGTCAACACATTTTCAAACCTTTACATTGTACTCAAAGATTAAGTCTATCAGGCTTTTTTACTTCACGTGTGGATCTTCTCAACACGGGTAAGTCTGATGTGTCTTCATGAGATTGTTCTGGCGGTGAATGACAAGATGCAGTTGCGGCATTGTCATCAATCTGCTCTTGTATAGATCGAGGTCTCCTTGCGATCTTTGCTTGGAGAGGGTTTCAGTGTTTCCTTCACTCTTCATGCCATAACTCTCAATGTAGTCAATGCACTCTCGAAAAACTGCTGGCAGCTGGATCCCATCATACAGCATAGTCCTCTCAGCAGCCTCGGCTAATGGAACACCAAAGATTGGCCTGAGGGAAGAAGGCGTATCCACCGGAACTGCTTCCTGCTCTGGTGCAGGCTTCTTCTTTTTCTTTTTCTCTTTCCACTGCTTAACAACATCTGCTGTGGTTATACCTTTGGACTTTTTCTCCTTGTGTTTTTCCTCTTTGTGCTTTTCTTCCTTTGGCTTCTCTTTGACCTTAAAGTATTTTTCTTTCTTCTTGGAGAAACTAGGCTTTTTGAAGACATGGATACCCTTTGGCCTTTTCATCCTTGATGGGCTCTCTGCTTCATCACCTGAGTCATCTGGTCTGCTTATGGCACAGTTTATACAGTAAACTCTCTTGACCAGTTCTAAGTCTTCACAAGCTTTGTCACCTAGTATCGAATCAAGTCTTTCAGCCACAACAGAAAACATGAGATGATGCACTTTGTCTTTGACTGTCACTTTAAGTCTGCATACACCTAAGCTATCTATTTTCTGTCCATTATAGTCCTTCAGTAGTACTGACTTTTTCTGTATTTTGGGCTTTTCTTTCATATTTTATATGTCACTCATACTGATTAAGTTTGCTTTTGCCCCAGTGTCCAGTTTCAATGTAACTAATGCTCCATTTATCTGCAGTGGGATCATCCATTTGTCCACTTTTACTGCATTGACTTTATGTTCAGCATTGTCCATTTCTGAGGGCTGCGCATTTTCTGTATCTTTTTTGATATCGTCACATGACACCATTCCTACAAAAAATGTCTCACTTAAATCAGTGTCCTCAATCACATTAATTTGTTGCCCTTTCATTGTTTTTACTTTTGAAAAGCATTGTTTGGCAAAGTGATTCTTTCCATTACACTTTGTGCACATTTTTCCAAACGCTGGGCATTGTCTTAACTGGTGTTTGTAACCACAGCATTTACAATTAAAAATTTCATCCTCCGATTGCTTTTCATTTCTGTTCTGCCCATGTTTCTTCCCCTTATAGGACACAGCACCGACAGCAGCATTATCACTCATTACAATCGCATCATTATTGATTTCACTGAAAGTCTTCGCGTGCTTTCGAGCTAGCTCGCTGGCTTGGCATATTTTCACCGCATTTTCCAAATTTAGTTCGGTTTCTCTCGATAGACGTTCCCTGACTTTTTTATCATGAATACGAAACACAATCTGGTCACGAATCATGGATGCTTTGAGCTCAGAGAAATTACATGTCTGTGCTTTCAGTTTCAGATCAGTTATAAAGCCATCAAAAGTCTCATTTTGTTGCTGTGTCTGAGAACGGAAGATGTATCTTTCATACGTCTCATTCATTTTGGGAGAGCAATGTGCATCAAATTTTTTTAGCACATCTTCTAATTTCTCTCTGTTCTCCTCTGGATTAAATACAAATGTATTAAATACCTCTATCGCCTGTGGGCCTGCAACTGTAAGCAGCAACGCTATCTTCCTTGTGTCTGGCTTCATACCGAATCCGATGGCTGCAATGTAGAGTTCGAATTGTTGTTTAAAAATCCGCCAATTGTAGTCGACATTTCCCTCGAGATTCAAACGCTCTGGTGGCTTCAAATTCTCCATGTCGCTTTTCACAATTTTCAGCAGATCTTCACCATCCTGGTACCATCTTATGTTCATTAATAAATAGACATTCTTATTATGAACACAGCTAGCTTTTGCTAGACACTTTTATTGAGCACATGTGGACTAGGTGCAGTATCTGTAGAGGCTTCCATCTTTACTGCTGCCTTCTGGGTAGCCTAGTGCCTCATGGGTAATGTAGTCTTAATATACATACAGCTGGGTAGTGTAGTCTTATACATACAGCTATATACAGCTCTACGGCTCCACCTAGTGTCCACTATAGAATGACATGTTATTGATCATTACAGAGTTGATTAACAGAGTGGGGCATCATCTCCCTTTGATTTCTATTGCTGACACCAGGCAACAGAAAAAGGTCATTACAACACGACATAAACAGACTCTTCAGGTGTGAGACATCAGACTTCAGAACAACACGTCTGCCAGCTCTGGCCACAAACCTCAGTACATTCACCCTTTCAGCAGCTGCAGCCCGGATTAAATAACTAGTAGTTTAACATGTCTAGTAGAGCTTTTGTATTTCTGTTCAAAATAGAACAAAATCTATTTGTGACACACACACAAAGGTCGCTACAAACTTCCCTGAACTCCAACCCTCTGATTTGTTTTTTCGCCATCTTTCCATCCATTCTGCTGCCTGGCCCTTCACTCCACATGGTCATCTTGTAGATCTTACATACTGTTTATGGATAGCAAGCTGGTTACAAAACAGGAAACAGAGAGTAGGGGTTGGGAGTAGCTACTCAGACTGGCAAAAGGTGGGAAGTGGTGTTCCACAGGGATTGGCGCTGGGACCACTGTTGTTCACCATTTACATAAACAATTTGGACTCGGGAATCAGAAGTACAATTCCAAACCTTGTCGATGACAACAAATTGTGAGGTAGAGTTAATACTGAGGAAGACTGTGACAAAATGTAAGAAGACATTAACAAACTTGCAGAACGGGCATGTAATTGGCAAATGAATTTCAATATCGATCCGTGTGAGGTGGTGCATTTTGGTAGGAAGAATAAGGCGGCCACACACTACTTGGAAAATAAGAATCTAAATGGGGTAGAGGAGCAAAGGGATCTCGGGGTCCAGATACACAAATCACTAAAAATAGCGACGCAGGTTAATGAGGCCATAACAGGAGCAAACAATGGACTGGGGATCATTTCTAGAGGGATAGAATTGAAAAGCAGAAAAGTTATGTTAAACTTGTATAGGTCATTGGTTAGACCACACTTGGCACACAGTGCACAGTTCTGGTCACCATGTTATAAAAAGGATATAGAGACACTGGAGAGGGTGGAAAAAGGCTTTGCAAGGATGATCCTAGAACTGAGATGATATACTTATCAGGAAAGGCTGAACAGGCTGGGGCTCTTTTCTCTAGAATAAAGAGAAGGCCGATGGGTGACCTGATCGAGGTCTTTAAGATTATGAAAAGGTTATATCGGGTGGACCTGGAGAAAATGTTTCCACTTGTCGGGGAGTCCAAAACTACAGGTCATAAATATAACACAGTCTCTAATAAATCCAATGGGGAATTCAGGGGAAACTTCTTTACCCAAAGAGAGGTCAGAATGTGGAACGTGCTACCACAAGGAGTAGTTGAGGCGAATAGCACAGATACATTCGTGGGGAAGGTAGATAAGCCCATGAGGGAGAAAGGAATAGAAGGATATGCTAATAGGGTTAGATGAAGAGTGGTGGGAGGAGACTCGTATGGAGCAGAAACACCGGCATTGACCAGTTGGGCTGAATGGCCTGTTCCTGTGCTGTAGACTCTGTAATTCTATGTAACTCTGTGTAACTCTGTCTTCTGACTCCTGACATAGCTGGAAAAGCTTTTACTATTATTACCACAATTGTGCACCATCTTCCAAAAGATCTCTTAGCCTCTCTAATGGCTGCTTTTGACTCCCTCAGTTGTGGGTGATATTTGTCCCTATTCTCCTATAAACTGAACTCACCTTGATCTGAAATAACAACAGAAAATGCTGGAAAAACTCAGCAGGCCAGGCAACATCCGTGGAGAGAAATTAGATTCGACGTTTCGGGTCGAAACCCTTTTTCAAATCTGTAAAGGAAATAAAATAGATCGAAGGCAGGGCTGCGATAGTTCTATTTTATGCCTCCGCTCTCCTGATTTCTTTTTTAAGTAGCCCCCTGCACTCTCTATACTCCTCTAGGGCTTCCATTGTTTTTAGTCCTTTGTATCTGCCAAAAGCCTCCCTTTTTTTCCTAATCCATTCTTGTATATCCCTTGACATCCAGGGTTCCCTGGACTTGCTGGTCCCACCCTTGACCTTTACAGGAACATGTTGGCATTGTACTCTCTCTATTTCCTTTCTGAAAGTCTCCCACTGCTCTGATGTGGATTTTCCGACAAGTAGCTGATCCCAGTCCACTTTGGCCAGATCCTGCCTTATCATATTAAAATCGGCCTTCCCCCAATTTAGAACCTTTATTTCCAGTCCATCCTTGTCCTTTTCCATGACTACCTTAAATCTCACCGAATTATAGTCACGGTCACCAAAATGCTCTCCTACTGACACATCTGAGTAGTAGTGAGCTCCAGCCAGGTGATGCTAAACACTCAGGTGAGAAGACAAAAATCTACAAAAATGCATTGAAAACAAAGCTGATTTATTTGACATCTATCCAGAAGATTAATCTCTTGCCCAGTTATAGGGGTCATTAACCTCAGCAGAAACAAAACCCAACTGTCAGAATGAACATGGTTCAGTCCTGGATGTGATTAACAGCAGCAATAACAGCAGAATCCAACCCCTGCAGTCACTTGTGAACTGGCTGGAGTCTCAGCAGGTGGGATGACTGAGTGAATCCCTTCCCACACACGGAGCAGGTGAACGGCCTCTCCCCAGTGTGAATTCGCTGGTGTCTCAACAGGGTGGATGACTGAGTGAATCACTTCCCACACACGGAGCAGGTGAACGGCCAATCCCCAGCGTGAGTGCGTTCGTGTTCTATCAGTTTCCTTTTGCTTTTAAAGCTCTTCTCACAGTCAGAACATTTAAAAGGTCTCTCATCAGTGTGAACAAGTTGATGATCAGTGAGGTAGGATGAGCGAGTGAATCCCTTCCCACACACTGAGCAGGTGAACGGCCTCTCCCCAGTGTGGGTGCGCTGGTGTACAGTGAGTTCAGATGATTGCCTGAACCCAGTCCCGCAGTGAGAGCACCTGAACGGTCTCTCCCCAGTGTGAACACGTTGATGGCACGTCAGTTCCCCGGAACTTTAATAGCACTTCCCGCAGTCCGAGTATTTAAAAGGTCTCTCCTCAGTGTGAACTCGCTGGTGTGTCAGCAGGTTGGATGATTTAGTGAATCCCGTCCCACACACGGAGCAGGTGAATGACCTCTCCCCGGTGTGAGTGCGTTGGTGTCTCAGCAGACCACTTGCACTTTTAAAGCTCAGCTCACACTTAGAACATTTAAAAGGTCTCTTATCAGTGTGAACAAGCTGGTGTTTCCGCAGGGTGGATGACTGAGTGAATCTCTTCCCACACACTGAGCAGGTGACCGGCCTCTCCCCGGTGTGAACTCGCTGGTGTTGCAGCAGGTTGGATGACCGAGTGAATCCATTTCCACACACGGAGCAGGTGAACGGTCTCTCCCCAGTGTGAACTCGCTGTTGTTGCAGCAGGGTGGATGACCGAGTGAAACCATTTCCACACACGGAACAGGAAAACGGTCTCTCTCCAGTGTGAACGCGCTGGTGTATCAGCAGGTGGGATGATTGAGTGCATCCCTTCCCACACACGGAGCAGGTGAACGGCCTCTCCCCAGTGTGACTGCCTCGATGAGTTTCCAGCCTGGACAGGTAATTGAATCCCTTCCCACAGTCCCCACATTTCCATGGTTTCTCTGTGGTGCGGGTGTCCTTGTGTCTCTCCAGGTTGGACAATCGGTTGAAGCCTCGTCCACACACAGAACACGTGTACCGTTTCTCCCCGCTGTGAATGGTGCAATGTTTTTTCAGGCTGTGTAACTGGTTAAAGCTCTTCCCACAGTCAGTGCACTGGAACACTCTCACTTGGATGTGTGTGTCTCGGTGCTTTTCCAGTCACACTGATGTTTGAAATCTTTTCCCACAGACAGAACAGAGAATAAGGCCAACGATATTCAGGTCCTGATGAATCAAGTGACTCTGTCAGATCTTGTTGTGATGTTTGGTTTGAGCTTCCCGTCTGTAAATCCTCCCCTTCTAATACCCTGTAAAAGGAGTTTACAAAAGTCATCACTGTAAGTACAGGATAGAAATTCAGAACAGACAATTCTAGTTTCTATGGAACATTCTTTCCTCTCTTGTTCCCCCAAAGCTGTAAATCCCCATCCCACACACTCTCTCTCCTCCCTGTGCTGAAATCCAAACCCATCGCACCATCTCCAACATTTCTTTCCTCCACTCCCAGTTTCCCCCTCCCTCTACTCTGGTTGGGTTCAGTTCTACACCTGCTGTGTGCAGAGTGAGAATAAAATCTATGAGTCAATGATTATCTCTCCTGGGTACTGGGACCCTGAAGCCCCGCCCACTCCCTGTTCCTGTACCAAGATGGCCACGCATGCGCCGTGCTGCTGGTGGAACCGGTCTGTCTTTCCTCCACCAAGATGGCGGCGCCTAACCCGGGCCTGTCACTGAGAAAAAGCCTCATCGCTGCCGCCCGGCGGAACACAGACCGGGCCGCTGGATCTCATTCGGGCCTGAGGCCATTCTCCAACTTTATAAACCCTGCAGCACGGCCTACCCGCAGTTTATTAATCTCCCGGCCCTGCTCCCGCCGACCTGCAGCTCCGCCCGGCGACCGCGCGGCGCTTTCTCTGTAAAGTTGGTGAGGGACACGTGACCCGGGCCCACAGCCTGATTGACGGGAGCTTCTGACCATTAGGTAGTGAGTGGGGCGGGGCTGGAGGTGCGAGCCGGCGGCGGGTCCTCCAACCAATCGGGGAGCCCGAGGGGCGGGACTAGCGCCGGCTGATTGTCTGATCCGCAGGGCAGCGAGTTTCTCCAGTCCCTTGTTCAGGGCCCGGGGCCAGGGGAGGCTGTGGGCCTTTATTCCCCTTATTGGACACAAGGCTCTTTGTCTCACAACACACTGGCTCAGGTTTTAATAGAGACTTTTTAAATTCATCAATAAAAGCAGATAAACCTCATGCTTCTGAAGAATAAACTTCTTAATATTTGGGAGTAAAAGTACAAGTTTTTTTCGCTCTGGGGAATTTATTATTAGTTTCAGGAAACAGCAACAACCACTTGTATTTATAAACCACATGCCAAGGCTCTTCACAGGATCGTTATAAAACAGAAATTGACACCGAGCCACATAAGGAGATATTCGGGCAGATGACCAAAAGCTTGGTCAAAGAAGTAGGTTTTAAGGAGCATCTTAAAGAAGGAGAGAGAGGTAGAGAGATGAAGAGGTTTAGGGAGGGAATTAAACATAGAAACATAGAAGATAGGAGCAGGAGTAGGCCATTTGGCCCCTCGAGCCTGCTCCGCCATTCAATGCGGTCATGGCTATCATCCAAATTCAGTATCTGGTCCCTGCTTTCTCCCCATACCCCTTGATCCCTTTAGCCTTGAGAAATATATCCAACTCCTTCTTGAATATATTTAATGAATCTTTGGTAGAGAATTCCACAGGTTCACCACTCTCTGGGTGAAGAAATTCCTCCTCATCTCTGTCCTAAATGGCTTACCCCTTATCCTTAGATTGTGACCCCTGGCTCTGGACTCCCCAACCATCGGGAACATCCTTCCAGCATCTAGTCTGTCTAGTCCTGTTAGAATTTTATAAGTTTCAATGAGATCCCCTCTCATTCTTCTAAACTCCAGCGAGTACAAGCCCAATCGACCCAGTCTCTCCTCATACGTCATTCCTGCCATCCCAGGCATCAGCCTGGTGAATCTTCGCTGCACTCCTTCCATGGCAAGAACATCCTTCCTCAGATAAGGCGACCAAAACTGCACACAATACTCAAGATGTGGTCTCACCAAGGCCCTGTACAACTGCAGCAAGACATCCTTGTTCCTGTACTCAAACGCTCTCGCTACGAAGGCCAACATACCATTTGCCTTCTTAGCCGCCTGCTGCACCTGCATGCTTACCTTCAGCGACTGGTGCACAAGGACACCCAGGTCTCGTTGCACTTCCCCTTCTCCCAATCTATTGCCATTTAGATAATAATCTGCCTTCCTGTTTTTGCCACCAAAGTGAATTCCAGAGCTCAGGGCCCAGGCAACTGAAGGCATGGCTGCCAATGGTGGAGCGATTAAAATCGGGGATGCTCAAGATGCTGGAATTAGAGGAGCGCAAATATCTCGGAAGGTTGTAGAGGCTGGAAGAGATTACAGTGATAGGGAGGGGCGAGACCACGGAGGGATTTGAAAACAAGGATGAGAATTTTAAGGATGAGACACTTGAGGAAAAGCAAGGAGTGGGGGAGGGTCAAGCCCTTATGGGACAGGGTCGTTAATTCTGTTCTGCGACAGTTACTGGGACAGACTGTATCTCCCCCTCTCCTCCACACGGGGATTTGTGATAGTTAAAGGGACAGTGATTCTTCTTGTTTTGCGAGATTGTAATTAAAGGGACACTACTCAGAGATGGCTGCGAACATTTAGTGCCGCCAGCCTTTCTAAAACATCTTCATTTCTTTGAGGATCTGTGTGAACTCGCTGGTTACTCAGCAGGTTGGATGAACTCTGAAACCTCTTTGCACAGTCAGAACATTTAAAGGGTCTCTCATCGGTTCTGGGGCAGGAGGGATCTGGTTAACAGTGATCACAATATCATTAGGTTTAAAGTAGTTATGGAAAGGGACAAAATAAAATCAACGGTGAAAATACCCAGCTGGAAGAGAGCCAATTTCAGTGATTTGAGAAGGGATCAAGCACAGGTGGACTGGAAACAAAGATTGTCCAGGAAAACAGTGAATGACCAATGGCAGGCCTTCAAGGCTGAGATAGTTCGGGTACAAACCAAACATATTCTCATAAGGAGGAAAGATGGAGCGTCCAAAGCTCGAGCTCCCAATGACAAAGGATATCGAGGTTAGAATAAAACAGATGTAAGAAGTCACACAACACCAGGTTATAGTCCAACAGCTTTATTTGAAATCACAAGCTTTCGGAGCGCTGCTCCTTCTTCAGGTGAAGTGGAGAAATGCATAAAGACACAGCTTATATAGTCAGAGAATCATGTCAGATGTTTACAGGTAACCTTTCCAACTGCCATTTATCACACCTCGGCAGGGAGATAATCACAGCAGTCAAAGGCGTGAATGGTGTCCAAACAGGTCAGTCAGGGAAACATTACATCAAAGAACAATGAGGTGGGGTCACAAGGGGTCAAATATTGCAGATGCTGGGGTCTGTATGAAAAACAAAAAAACAGACAAAAAACATTTTTTTTGGCTGGAAATCACAGCAGGTCCGGCCGCATCTGTGTAGAGAGAACAAGCCAATGTCGACTCGAGTCTGGATGACCCTGCATCAGGTGGGGTTACATGTAGCATGACGTGAACCCAAGATCTCGGTTGAGGCCGCCCTCATGTGTGCGGAACTTGGCTATCAGTTTCTGCTCGACGATTTTGCGTTGTCGTGTGTCTCGAAGGCCACCTTGGAGAATGCTTACCCGAAGATCGGAGGCTGAATGTCCTTGACTGCTGAAGTGTTCCCCGACTGGGAGGGAACACTCCTGCCTGGTGATTGTTGCGCGGTGTCTGCATGGTCTCGCCGATGTACCATGCTCCGGGGCATCCTTTCCTGCAATGTATGAGGTAGACAACGTTGGCCGAGTCACATGAGTATGTACCATGTACCTGGTGGTTGGTGTCCTCACGTGTGATGATGGTATCTGTGTTGATGATCTGGCATGTCTTGCAGAGGTTGCTGTGGCAGGGTTGTGTGGTGTCGTGGTCGCTGTTCTCCTGAAAGCTGGGTAATTTGCTGCGAACGATGGTCTGTTTGAGGTTAGGCGACTGTTTGAAAGCGAGTAGTGGAGGCGTGGGGATGGCCTTAGTGAGGTGTTCGTCGTCATCGATGACATGTTGAAGGCTGCGAAGAACATGGCGTAGTTTCTCCGCTCCGGGGAAGTACTGGACGACGAAGGGTACTCTGTTGGTTGTGTCCCGTGTTTGTCTTCTGAGGAGGTCTATGCGATTTTTCGCTGTGGCCCATCGGAACTGTCGATCGACGAGTCGAGCGTCATATCCCGTTCTTACAAGGGCGTCTTTCAGTGTCTGTAGGTGTCCATCGCGTTCCTCCTCGTCTGAGCAGATCCTGTGTATTCGCAGGGCTTGTCCATAGGGGATGGCTTCTTTAACGTGGTTAGGGTGGAAGCTGGAGAAGTGAAGCATCGTGAGGTTGTCCGTGGGCTTGCGGTAGAGTGAAGTGCTGAGGTGTCCGTCTTTGATGGAGATTCGCGGTTAAGAAGGCAAATGGTATGTTGGCCTTCGTAGCGAGAGGGTTCGAGTACAACAACAAGGATGTCTTGCTGCAGGTGTACAGGGCCTTGGTGAGACCACACCTTGAGTATTGTGTGCAGTTTTGGTCGCCTTATCTGGGGAAGGATGTTCTTGCCATGGAGGGAGTGCAGCGAAGATTCACCAGACTGATACCTGGGATGGCAGGAATGACGTATGAGGAGAGATTGGATCGATTGGGCTTATACTCACTGGAGTTTAGAAGAATGAGAGGGGATTTCATTGAAACTTATAAAATTCTAACAGGACTGGACAGACTGGATGCAGGAAGGATGTTCCTGATGGCCGGGGAGTTCAGAACCAGGGGTCACAGTCTAAGGATAAGGAGTAAGCCATTTAGGACAGAGATGAGGAGGAATTTCTTCACCCAGAGAGTGGTGAACCTGTGGAATTCTCTATCACAGAGGGCAGTGAAGGCCAATTCATTAAATATATTCAAGAAGGAGTTGGATATATTTCTTAAGGCTAAAGGGATCAAGGGATATGGGGAGAAGGCAGGGACAGGGTACTGAATTTGGATGATCAGCCATGATCTCATTGAATGGCGGAGCAGGCTCGAGGGGCCGAATGGCCTACTCCTGCTCCTATCTTCTATGTTTCTATGTTAATAACCCCTATAACTGGAGATTAATATTCTGTATAAATCATCTTTGTTTCAAACACAGTGTTTTGAATATTTGATTTCTCCATGATAAGAGAAGACTCATTGATGTTCTGTTACCGACTGTTCCATTTTTGGGCGTTTTCTTACTCTAGATTATTTCAAATCCCACCACGGCAGCTGGGAATTTAAATTCAGTTAATTAAATAAATCTGGAATAAAAAGCCAGTATCAATAATGGTGACCATGAAACTATAGGATTGTCGTAAAAACCCATCTGGTTCACTAATGTCCTTCAGGGAAGGAAATCTGGCCTATATGTGACTCCAGACCCACAGCAATGTGGTTGACTTTTAACTGCCCTCTGCAATGGCCCAGCGAGTCACTCAGCTGTAACTAACCACAACAAAACATAATAAGAATGAAACCAGACTGACCACCCGGCATCGACCTTGGCACCGGCTACGGACACGGTAATGGCACACCCAGCCCAGTCAACCATGCAACGTCCTCCTCACCAACATCTGGGGACTTGTGCCAAAATTGGGAGAGTCTGTCCCACAGACTAGTCAAGCAACAGCCTGACATAGTCATACTCACAGGGTTATACCTTTCAGCCAATGTCCTGAACTCCTCCATCACCATCCCTGGGTATGTCCTGTCCCACCGACAGGACAGACCCACCAGGGGTGGCGGCACTGTGGTATACAGTCGGGAAGGAGTGGCCCTGGGAGTCCTCAACATTGACTCCGGACCCCATGAAGTCTCATGGCTTCAGGTCAAGCATGGGCAAGGAAACCTCCTGCTGATTACCACCTACCGCCCTCCCTCAGCTGATGAATCAGTACTCCTCCATGTTAAACACCGCTTGGAAGAAGCACTGAGAGTAGCAAGGGCACAAAATGTACACTGGGTGGACTTCAATGTCCATCACCAAGAGTGGCTCGGTAGCACCACTACTGACCGAGCTGGCCGAGTCTTGAAGGACATAGCTGCCAGATTGGGCCTGCGACAGGTGGTGAGAGAACCAACACGAGGGAAAACCCTACTTAACCTCGTCCTCACCAATCTACCTGTCGCAGATGCATCTGTCCATGATAGCATTGGTAGCAGTGACCACCGCACAGTCATTGTGGAGATGAAGTCCCATCTTCACACTGAGGATACCCTCCATCGTGTTGTGTGGCACTACCACCATGCTAAATGGGATAGATTCAGAACAGATCTAGCAGCTCAAAACTGGGCATCCAAAGGCGCTGTGGGCCATCAGCAGCAGCAGAATTATATTCCACCACAATCTGTAACCTCATGGCTCTGCATATCCCTCACTCTACCATTACCATCAAGCCAGGGGACCAACCCTGGTTAAATAAGGAGTGCAGAAGAGCATGCCAGGAGCAGCACCAGGCGTACCTACAAATGAGGTGCCAACCTGGGGAAGCTGCAACACCGGACTACATGCATGCTAAAAAGTGGAAGTAGCATGCTATAGACAGGGCTAAGCGATCCCACAATCAACGGATCAGATCAAAGCTCTGCAGTCCTGCCACATCCAGTCATGAATGGTGGTGGACCATTAAACAACTAACTGGAGGAGGAGGCTCCATGAATATCCCCATCCTCAATGATGGTGGAGCCCAGCACGTGAGTGCAAAAGACAAGGCTGAAGCATTTGCAACCATCTTCAGTCAGAAGTGCCAAGTGGATGATCCATATCGGCCTACTCCTGAGGTCCCCCCCCATCACAGAAGCCAGTCTTCAGCCAATTCGATTCACTCCACATGATATCAAGAAATGGCTGAGCGCACTGGATACAGCAAAGGCAATGGGTCCCGACAACATCCCGGCTATCGTGCTAAAAACTTGTGCTGCAGAGTTAGCCACGCCTCGAGCCAAGCTGTTCCAGTACAGCTACAACACTGGCATCGATCCGACAATGTGGAAAACTGCCCAGGTCTGTCCTGTCCATAAAAAGCAGGACAAATCAAATCCGGCCAATTACCACCCCATCAGTCTACACTCAATCATCAGCAAAGTGATGGAAGGTGTCATCGACAGTGCTATCAAGCGGCACTTACTCACCAATAGCCTGCCCACTGACGCCCAGTTTAGGTTCCACCAAGGCCACTCAGCTCATTACTGCCTTGGTCCAAATATGGACAAAGGAGCTGAATTCCAGAGGCGAGGTGAGAGTGACTGCCCTTGACATCAAGGCAGCATTTGACCGAGTGTGGTATCAAGGAGCCCGAGTAAAACTGAAGCCAATGGGTATACTCCACTGGCTGAAACACTCCTGCAGCAGTTTGTTACAACTGAGTGACTTGCTAGGCCATTTCAGAGGAGTCAAACACATTGCTGTGGGTCTGGAGTCACATATAGGCCAGACCAGGTAAGGACAGCAGATTTCCTGCCCTAAAGGACATTAGCAAATCAGGTGGCTTTTTACGACAATCCAATAGTTTCATGGTTACCATTATTGATGCTTTTTTAAATTCCAGATTTATTTAATTAACTGAATTTTAAATTCCCCAGCTGCTGTGGTGGGAGTTTGAATTCATATCTCTGGATTATTAGTCCACGCCTTTGGATTACTAGCCCAGTGACATTACCACCACACTACCGTTCCCTCCAAGATGCACTGCAGCAACTCGCCAAGGCTTCTTCGGCAGCACCTCTCAAACGCGCGACCTCTTCCACCTAGAAGTACAAGGGCAGCGGGCGCATGGGAACACCACCACCTCCAAGTTCCCCTCCAAGTTCACACACCATCCTGACTTAGAAGTATATCACAATTCCTTCATCGTCGCTGGGTCAAAATCCTGGAACTCCCTACCAAACAGCACTGTGGGAGTACCTTCACCACACCGACTGCAGCAGTTCAAGAAGGTGGCTCACCACCACCTTCTCAAGGGCAATTAGGGATGGGCAATAAATGCTGGCCTTGCCAGCAATGCCCACATCCCATAAATGAATTTTAAAAAGGAGGGCCAATTTCAATGGGTTAAAAACGGACCTGGCCTGGGTAAATTGGAATCAAAGATTGGCAGGCAAAACTGTCATTGAACAATGGGCTGCCTTTGAAGAGGAGATGGTTTGAGTACAGTAGAGGTACATTCCCACGAGGGGGAAAGGTAGGGCAGCCAAAGCCCGAGCTCCCTGGATGATGAAAGAGATAGAGATTAAGATAAAGCAGAAAAAAGGGGCATATGACAGATGTCAGGTTGAGAATACAAGTGAGAACCAGGCTGAATACAGAAAGTTCAGAGGGGAAGTGAAAAAGGAAATAAGAGGGGAAAAGAGGAAGAATGAGAAAAGACTGGCAGCTAACATAAAAAGGAATCCAAAAAGTCAATAGGCATATAAATAGTAAATGGGAAGGAAGGGTGGGGCTGATTCGGAACCAAAAATTAGACTAAATGCATGGAGACAGAGGGCATGGCTGAGGTACTAAATGAGCACTTTGCATCTGTCTTTACCAAGGAAGAAGATGCTGCTAGTGAGTATAGGAACAGGAGGATAGAGCAGATGAATGCGTGGCTAAAGAATTGGTGCAGGAGGGAGGGCTTTAGTTTCCTGGATCACTGGGTCTGCTTCTGGGGAAGGTGGGACCTGCACAAGTCGGATGGGTTGCAACTGAAACGGAATGGGACCAACATCCTTGTGGGGAGGTTGGCTAGTACTGTTGGGGGTAGTTAAACTAACTTGGCAGGGGGATGGGATACGGAGGGGAGCTATAGTAAGGGGTGATGCACAGCCAAATATAGAGGAAAAAACAAGTCAGCCTGGAAGGCAGAGCAAATATGTAATGGCACAAGGGAGTATGGCAAGGCTGGATGGCATTTATTTTAATGCAAGGAGTCTTGCGAGTAAGGCAGATGAATTGAAGGTGTTGATGTGCACGTGGGAGTATGATATTGTTGCTATCACAGAGACATGGTTGAGGGAGGGGCAGGACTGGCAGCTCAATATTCCGGGGTATAGAATCTTCAGGCGAGACAGAGGGGGGTGTAAAAGAGGAGGGGGTATCACAATATTAATCAAGGAGTCAATTACAGCTGTAAGGAGGGATGATATTTTAGCAGGTTCCTCTAATGAGGCCATATGGGTAGAACTTAAAAACAAAAAGGGGGCAAGCACTTTGCTGGGAGTGTATTATAGGCCCCCAAACAGTCAGGGGGAGATAGAGGAACAGATATGTAGGCAAATCTCAGAGCAGTGTAGAAATAATAGGATAATAATAGTAGGGGATTTCAACTTCCACAATATTAACTGGGATAGTCAGAGTGTGAAAAGCTTAGAGAGTGCGGAATTCTTAAAGTGCATGCAGGAGAGCTTTTTGAGCCAGCATGTAGAAAGTCCTACAAGAGAGGGGGCGGTACTGGACCTAATTCTAGGGAATGTAACCAGGCAAGTGGTAGAAGTATCAGTAGGAGAGCATTTTGGTGACAGTGACCATAAATCGGTGAGATTAAAGGTAGTCATGGAAAAGGACAAAGATGGACCGGAAATAAAGGTTCTAATTTGGGGGAAGGCCGATTTTAATATGATAAGGCAGGATCTGGCCAAAATGGACTGGGATCAGCTACTTGTAGGAAAATCCACATCAGAGCAGTGGGAGTCTTTCAGAAAGGAAATAGAGAGTGTACAATGCCAACATGTTCCTGTAAAGGTCAAGGGTGGGACCAACAAGCCCAGGGAACCCTGGATGTCAAGGGATATACAAGAATGGATTAGGAAAAAAAGGGAGGCTTTTGGCAGATACAATGGACTAAAACCAGTGGAAGCCCTAGAGGAGTATAGAAAGTGCAGGGGGCTACTTAAAAAAGAAATTAGGAGAGCGAAGAGGGGGCATGATAAAACACAGGTGGGCAAAATAAAGGAAAATCCCAAGGTGTTTTATAAGTATATTAAGGGCAAGAGGATAACCAGGGAAAGAGTAGGGCCCATTAGGGACCAAAGTGGCAATCTGTGTGTAGAGCCAGAAGATGTAGGTGAGGTTTTAAATGAATATTTTGCACCTGTGTTCACTATGGAGAAGGACGATGTAGGCATAGCAATCAGGCAGGGAGATTGTGATATACTTAAACAAATTAGTATCGAGAGGGAGGAGGTACTCGCGGTTTTAGACGGGTTAAAAGTAAATAAATCACCAGGCCCAGACGAGATGTATCCCAGGCTGCTGTGTGAAGCAAGGGAGGAGATTGCAGGGGCTCTGACAGAAATTTTCAGAACCTCTCTGGCCACAGGGGAGGTGCCAGAGGACTGGAGAACAGCTAACGTAGTACCGTTGCTCAAGAAGTGTAGTAGGGATAAACCAGGGAATTACAGGCCAGTGAGCCTAACATCAGTGGTAGGGAAATTATTGGAAAACATTCTGAGGGACAGAATTAGTCTCCACTTGGAGAGGCAAGGATTAATCAAGGATAGTCAGCATGGCTTTGTCAGGGGGAGATCATGTCTAACCAATTTGATTGAATTTTTCGAGGGGGTGACTAGGTGTGTGGATGAGGGTAGTGCAGTTGATGCAGTCTACATGGACTTCAGTAAGGCTTTTGACAAAGTCCCGCATGGGAGACTGGTCAAGAAGTTAAGAGCCCATGGGATCCAGGGCAATTTGGCACATTGGATTTAAAATTGGCTTAGTGGCAGGAGGCAGAGGGTGATGGTGGAAGGTTGTTTTTGTGACTGGAAGCCTGTGTCCAGTGGTGTACCACAGGGAGCGGTGCTGGGTCCTTTGCTGTTTGTAGTGTACACTAATGATTTAGATATGAATGTAGGAGGTATGATCAGTAAGTTCGCAGATGTGGTAGGATCCTCGGAAGGACAGAGGATCAGAGGGACATTGGTGTGCATGTACATAGGTCCCTGAAGGCAGCAGGACAGGGAGATAAGGTGGTTAAAAAGGCATATGGGACACTTGCCTTCATTAGCTGAGGCATAGAATATAAAAGCAGGGAGGTTATGATGGAGCTTTACTAAACGCTAGCTAGGCCACAGCTGGAATACTGTGTATTCTGGTCGCCAAACTATAGGAGAGATGTGATTGCATTGGAGAGGTTGCAGAGGAGATTCACCAGGATGTTACCTGGGCTGGAGCGCTTCAGCTATGAAGAGAGACTGGACAGGCTGGGGTTGTTTTCCTTAGAGCAGAGAAGGCTGAGGGGGGACCTGATTGAGGTGTACAAAATTATGAGGGGCATAGATAGGGTAGATAGAAAGGAACTTTTCTCCTTAGTAGAGGGGTCAATAACCAGGGGGCATAGCTTCAAGGTAAGGGGCAGGAGGTTTAGAGGGGATTTGAGGGAAAACTTTTTCACCCAGAGGGTGGTTGGAATCTGGAACTCACTGCCTGATAAGGTGGTACAGACAGGAACCCTCACAACATTCAAGAAGCATTTAGATGGGCACTTGAAACGCCATAGCATACAAGGCTACGGACCAGGTGCTGGAAAATGGGATTAGAATAGACAGGGCTTGATGGCCAGCATGGACACAATGGGCCAAATGGCCTCTTTCTGTGCTGTATAACTCTATGGCCTAGAAATTCAGTAAAGCCACGTTTGGGGCGCTACAGCCGGGCGGCCGCTAAAGTTTGCGCCCGGCGCAACTTCGCTCCACCTTCGCCGATATTCAGTGGCATCGCCCCAAGAGGTTGCTGCTGTGCTAAAACAGGCGATGCACAACTATCATTAGGTGCTAAGCCGGCGATCCGGGGCGCTAACACCGAGGACAGGCGCAGCGCAGGTGTGGCGACTTGCTCAATGAAGGCAGACACGCTGGCGCCGGTCAGCTCTTAAAGGGGAAGGGTCGACTTGTTTGGCTGCCATGCCCTGCACACTGCAGCCCTGAAGCAAGGCCTGACCATTGCTGGTTCATCAGTTCTACACCCTCAACCATGGGGAAGCCCGCTATTCTTCCAAATCCGATTGCACGCTCTTGCTGCTTGTCCAGGGTCATGGGGAAGATGTACTGACGTCTCCTTCTGAAAAGGGCATTGTTCACCTGGCGGATGCAGCAATGTTCCGCGAACTGGGAGATGTTGGCAATGTCCCCAGTAGTGGATTGGAAGGAGCCAGTGGCATCGAAGTTGAGAGCCACCGTCACCTTCACTGCCACTGACAGAGACGTCCTGCTCCTCAGCTGTGGCTGCAGATCTCTGCGAAGCAGGTGGCAGATCTCAGTGACCACCTCCCTTCTGAATCGCATCCTCCGAACACACTGCTTCTCAGACATGTTCGGATATGAGAACTGCTGGCAGAATACCCTGGGTGGGTAAGGCCTCCTGTGCCGACGCCTGTTGGCCAATCTCCGTCTGGCCATGACTGGCACTCTCTCACGGCGTCACTGATCCCTTTTAATGCAATGCAGAAAGCCAACGTTTCCACCCATTGCAGCCCCCATTATATGTGGCGACTCAAGGCTATGGCACTGAAAGTGAAATCCAAGTGCAAAGCTCTGGCCTGAAGCCACAAGTACCTGTGCAAGCGCTGAGTCAAAGCAGAAAGCTCTCTGCCTTTGTCTCTCTCCAAATATCCGTCTCTCACACAGAGGGATTGGCACAAAATGGCTGCCACTTATACTGCAGGAGGAGTCCCCTTTAAATAGCGCCCCCCGCGCCCCACAGCGACTGGGAACCGTTCCCCTCTACCAGTCGCTGGGGGCGCCAGGCGCAAAGAAGGGCGGCGCCACTGAATTTCCGGTTCGGGGCGCACAAAGGGCGTTGCACGATGAAATGATGTCAGGATCTGCGCGCGCAGCTGAGCGCGCGCAAAGGCTTTGCGCCGCCGCTAAATCTTTACTGAAGTTGGGGAGAGGCGCAGATCGCGCTGCGCCCGGCCGCTAGCCGCCTAGCGCCCCACATCTCCTCCTCCTAAGGCGCTAGCGGCTGGCGCAAACAACTGAATTTCTAGGCCTATGTGTCTTCTCGTATCATAGAGAAATTAAATATTCGACACACTGTGTTTGAAACAAAGCTGATTTATTACATATTTATTCAAAATATTAATCTCCAGTTAAGGGTGTTACGTCCGTGAATAATTGAGACACGGACAGCAGGAGTGAACAAAGTAAGTCTTTACTGGTGGAAGTCAATAGTGAAACTAAAAACACAGAGGCTCAAAAGTGCCTTTTATACAGGGGTGGTCACTGCCGGTACTGCAGTCTGAGACCAGTTATTCTCTGAAAGGTACATACACAACAATTCCTCCCCTTTTAGATAAACAGTACATAACATTCATTTAACAACTAAATGATAACTAGTTACAATCACAATTACTGTTGCTAGATACATTGGTTAAGTTTAAGCAATTATAAGTTCAGTCTTTGAGGAGGCTTCCTGATTCTGTCTGGATAATGCCTCTTTGGGGTATCAGGTTCTTCTGGCAATGTTGAGTCGAGATCAATGTCATTGTTTGGTTCATCTGCTTCCAATATTATCGGTTCTGCGGTAGCTGCAATTGGAACGTCGATTTCATTACCAGGTGTATCAGATCGTGGTGTGGAGTTGACGTTTTCCCGTGACTCTAGAATCTGGTCAGCATGGCGTCTTACAATGCTCTCCCCAACGTCCACGGTATACATGAGAGGTCCTTGTCGTGTACAAATCGTTCCTGGCTGCCATTTCTCAGTGCGGTAGTCCCGGGCCAAAACTGGTTGACCTATCTTAAAACTCCTGGTCGGCCTTTCATTCATATTCTGAAACTGCCTGTTCTCCACATCTCTTCGGACGTTTGGCTTAACCAAATCCAAGCGGCATCGTAGTCTTCGATTGAAGAACATCATGGCTGGAGTTTGGTTGGTAACCGCATGTGTCGCATTCCGGTAGGCAAACAAGAAGTTGTCCACCTTGTGTTGTAGGGGTATATCTTCATTACACATTGCCTTGATAGCCTTCTTGAATGTTTGGACAAACCTCTCGGCCAATCCATTAGTGGCTGGATGATATGGGGCAGATGTGTAATGCTTAACACCATTGTTCTTTAAGAACCTCCGGAACTCTTCAGACACAAACTGTGGTCCATTGTCAGAGCAAATCTGTTCAGGCAGCCCATTCCTGGCGAATATGGTTCGTAAAACTGTGATAGTTTTTTCCGTGGTGGTTGAGGACATTTTTATTACCTCTGGCCACTTTGAATGTGCATCCACCGCAATTAAAAACATCGAGTCCATGAAGGGACCAGCAAAATCAATGAGCACCCTTTGCCATGGAGATGAGGGCCACTCCCATGGATGCAGACGAGCTTGTGGTGGGGCGTTTTGGACCTTCTGGCATCCTGCACAGCTCTTGGTCATCTCTTCGATTTCTCTATCGATTCCCGGCCACCACACAAACGCTCTGGCTAAGCTCTTCATTTTTACCCCACCCAGATGACCCTCATGAAGCTCATTGAGCACTCTATCCATCAACTTAGGTGGAATTACTACTCTGGATCCACACATCAAGGTTCCTCTGCACACTGACAACTGTTCTCTTCTCGGCGAGAATGCTGGCAGCAGTGGTTCGCCATGTGCTGGCCATCCCTTCACCGTTAAATCATAGACCCGTGATAGTGTCGGGTCATTCCGTGTTTCCTTTTCTATGTTTGCATTCGTCACAGGGAGACATTCGACTATGGTCGAGTGGAATAACTCCATTGGATCCACTGCAAGGTCTTCTTCTTCCACCGTTGGCAACGGTAGACGTGACAATCCATCAGCATTTCCATGCTGTTTAGTTCCTTTGTACTCGATGTCATATTGGTGTGCCCCTAGGAAAAGGGACCATCTCTGCAGCCGTTGTGCTGTCATTATCGGTACGCCCTTCTGAGGGTTGAAAATGGAGACAAGAGGTTGATGATCGGTTAATAGAGTAAATTTTTGACCGTGCAGGTAGTGATTGAACTTCTTTACCCCCCACACTAGGCTGAGGGCCTCTCTGTCAATCTGGGCGTAGTTACGCTCGGCAGAAGTTAACGAGCGTGACGCAAAAGCTATCGGCCTCTCCAAACCATCAAGGAATTTATGTGACAGTACCGCCCCAATGCCATAGGGAGACGCATCACATGCCAGCCTGATTGGCAGTGCTGGGTTGTAGTGAGCCAATACTTCCCTTGAAGTGATTAAGTCCTTACTCTTCTGAAAAGCACGCTTACAATCATCGCTCCATTTCCATGCTACCCCCGTTCGTAGCAGGGCGTTCAGTGGGTGCAGAATTGTCGACAAATTCGGCAAAAACTTATGATAGTAATTCACCAATCCGAGGAATGACCTCAGTTGCGACACATTTTCAGGCGCTGGGGCCTTAACAACCACTTCAATTTTGTCAGGGGACTTATGTAACCCCTCTTCATCAATCACGTGGCCACAATACGATATCTGTTTCTTAAAAAATTCACACTTGGGGCGGTTGGCTCGCAGCCCATGTTCCCGTAGTCTAGTGAGCACCTGTTCTAGGTTGTTAAGGTGTTCACTGTCATCTTCACCTGTTACAAGGATGTCGTCCAAGTAACACTGAGTCCCCGGAATTCCTTGCAGGACTTGTTCCATCGCTCTTTGCCATATCGCCGGAGCCGATGCTACTCCGAATACCAATCGATGATACTGGTAAAGACCTTTGTGAGTGTTTATCGTGAGATACTTCCTAGAGGACTCCTCAACCTCCATCTGCAAATATGCTTGTGCTAGGTGAGTTTTTGTAAAACGCTTCCCTCCAGACAGTGAGGCGAATATGTCTTCTATCCTTGGAAGAGGATATTGTACTGTGTGAAGGACTGGGTTCACCGTCACCTTGAAATCCCCACAGATGCGAATCTTCCTTGGCTCCCCGGACTTATTGCTTAACGTTTTCTTCATGACAGGAACGATGGGTGTCGCCCACTCGCTCCAGTCGACCTTAGACAACACGCCCGCCTTCTCCAGATTCTCCAGCTCTGCCTCGACGGCTGGGCGAATTGCATATGGTACCGGTCTTGCTTTGAAAAACTTGGGAACTGCATTCTCTTCTATTTTTATTGAGGCGGTTACGCCTTTAAGCGTGCCCAGTTCTTGTTGAAATACCTCTTTGGCGTTAGCTAAGATTGTTGACAATCGTCCAGGAGTGACGTCTTCATCTTTTTTACCGTCCACCGTCATTGCATGAATGGAGTGCCAATCTAAGTTTATCTTCCTGATCCATTCCCGTCCCAATAACGGTGGTCCACCATTTGGCAGTATGTAGAGATACAATTTCCGTATTTTCTTGCCGTTGTATTCGACAGGCACCCTTATTTTTCCTCTGGGGTATACCTTTCGCCCCGTATACGTCGTCAAGACGATGGATGTCTCTCTCAAGGGTATGTGTGAAAATAGCCGCTCGTAGTCTCGTCGATTCATGATGGTTAGCGTTGATCCTGTATCCAATTCCATTTTAACTTGGGACCCTGCTATCATGAGGGTGACCCAAATGGTTCGGTGATCCTCTTTTGCGATTACATTGTGAAGTTTGAGACAGCTTAGTCTCCTGTTCCCGGATTCACTATCGCTCATCTGGTCTTCGGAACTACTGTCCGTCATCTTTTGTACTTTCTTGTACGGTTCCTTAGTAGCCTTTTTGTTGTCGCTGGTCTTCTTCCCAGACCTGCAAACTCGTGCAATGTGTCCCATCTTCCCGCATTGCCTGCATATTTTGTCTTTGGACCAGCAGTCCTTCTGGTCATGGTTAGTTCTGCCGCAGCGATAACATTTTGCAAATCCCCGTGTCATTTCGTGGGTGCCGTATTCCTGTGGTTTTTGTTGAATTTCTGCAGCTCCCCTGGCTGCTGCTTCATATGATACTGCCACGCTGAAAGCCTTATCTAGCGTCAGCTCTTTCTCTGAGAGTAACTTCTTCTGTGTTCCTTCACTCAGGAGTCCACAGACAAATTTGTCCCGTAGGGTATCTGCCAGTCCTGCTCCGAACTGGCAGTGCTTTGATAGCTTGCATAGTTCCGTAAGATACTCAGCATTGCTCTCATCTTTGTGCTGAGTTCTCCTGTGGAATTTAAATCTTTCTGCTATCAACAGCGGTGCAGGGTTTAAGTGTTCCTGTAGGACAGCAACAATTTCGTTAAAACTCTTCGCCTTCGGTTTGGCTGGAGTAATCAGGTCCCGCAATAGGCCGTACGTTCTAGCGCCCATTAAGTTTAGCAATATCGATGCCTTTTTCCCCTCCGCTATTTCGTTTGCCTCGAAATATACCTCGACTCTTTCCACATACGTGGTCCAGTCCTCTATTGTATTATCAAAAGCGGTGATACAGCCAGTCTTCGGCATCTTGCAAATCTAAAATGGCACCTCCAGCGCTTTGCCTTCTTCCCCGATTTAACAAAATGGCGCCTCCCGTGCTTTGCCTTCTTTCCCGCTGTTGTTAGCGCTGCCTTCCATGGTTTCTTGCGCGTTTAATATTGATTTTTTTTTTCTTTTATTATTTTCCCGTCGTGGAGCGGACCCTCTGGGACACTTCCCTCCCTCTTCTTAGGTCCGAACGCTGCCCGGCTCTGAAGCACCGGCCACGCCCTGTGTGCTCCACCCTCTCTCTCTCTCTTTGCTTCCCGACTCGCTGCCCGGCCCCGTTGAAAAGCCACCCGATCGAGCTTCAGCCCGCCGCAGCCCAGGAAGGATCAGTGCACTACCTGCCACCAGCCCGATTAGCTGGGAAACCACAGACCGAGGAACCAAGCCTGGCTCTGGACAGTCTCTCCTGCAAGTTTCCAATCCGACGATTTGGAGGGCGGTTGCCCACGGTCGACGCCCGTTTCTCGAGTTTCTTTGGATTTTATTTAAAAAAAAAATTCTTTCTTCTGGCTTCGACCTTCAATAACGTCGTCTGAGGTGCTGCCGAGTTGCAGGTAAGTTCGTTTCTTACTCGTCGCCAGTGTTACGTCCGTGAATAATTGAGACACGGACAGCAGGAGTGAACAAAGTAAGTCTTTACTGGTGGAAGTCAATAGTGAAACTAAAAACACAGAGGCTCAAAAGCGCCTTTTATACAGGGGTGGTCACTGCCGGTACTGCAGTCTGAGACCAGTTATTCTCTTAAAGGTACATACAGAACAAAGGGGGTTATTAGCATCAGCAGAAACAAACCCCAACTGTCAGAGTGAACATGGTTCAGTCCTGGATGTGGTTAACAGCAGCAATAACAGCAGAATCCAACCTCTGTAGTCGATCGTGAACTTGCTGGTATCTCAGCAGGTTGTATGACTGAGTGACTCCCTTCCCACAAATGGAGCAGGTGAACGGCCTCTTCCCAGTGTGAAGTCGCTGGTGATTAAACAGCTTGGATGAGAAAGTGAATCCCTTCCCACACTCAGAGCAGGTGAATGGCCTCTCCCCTGTGTGAACTCGCTGGTGTGTCAGTAGGGTGGATGACTGAGTGAATCTCTTTCCACACACGGAGCAGGTGAACGGTCTCTCCCCAGTATGAGTGCGTTGGTGGTTCTGCAGATCAGTTTTGCTTTTATACTTCATATCACAGTCAGAACATTTAAAAGTCCTCTCCTCTTTGTGAATACGATGGTGCCTCAGAAGGTGGGAGGATTGACTGAATCCCTTCCCACAGACGGAGCAGGTGAATGGCCTCTCCCCAGTGTGAGCTCCCTGGTGTGTCCGCAGGTAGGATGACTGAGTGAATCCCTTCCCACACACGGAGCAGGTGAATGGCCTCTCCCCAGTGTGAGTGCGACGATGCATTTCCAGCTCAGACGGGTAATTGAATCCCTTCCCACAATCCCCACATTTCCAGGGTTTCTCTGTGGTGCGGGTGTCCTTGTGTCTCTCCAGGTTGGAAGATCAGTCGAAGCCTCATCCACACACTGAACACGTGTATGGTTTCTCCCCACTGTGAATGGTGCGAAGTTTTTCAGATTGTGTAAAGATTGAGACAAACATTTCTCTTTCCACATTCAAAGTCCAATTATATTTAGGTCCTGATGAATTGCGTGACTGTCAGGTCTTGACGTGATGTTTGGTTTAAGTTTCCCGCCTGCAAATCCTCCCCTTCTAATATCCTGTAAAGGGAAGTTACACAAGTAAACACTGTAAATACAGGATCAAAATTCAGGACAGGCAATTCTAGTTGCTGTGAAACATTCTTTCCTCTCTTCTTCCCCAAAGCTGTAAATCCCCATCCCACAGACTCTCCCTCCTTCCCGTGCCGTCTCCAACATGTTTCCTGTCAGTCAAATTTTCTCCCTGCCCTGAAGGTGCTGATTCTGGCTGGGTTCAGTTCTACACTCACTGGTTCCCCTCCCTCTCCTCCCCTGAAGGTACTGACTCTCGCTGGGTTCAGTTCTACACTCACTGGTTCCCCTCCCTCTCCTCCCCTGAAGGTGCTGACTCTGGCTGGGTTCAGTTCTACACTCACTGGTTCCCCTTCCTCTCCTCCCCTGAAGGTGCTGACTCTGGCTGGGTTCGGTTCTACACTCACTGATTCCCCTCCCTCTCCTCCCCTGAAGGTGCTGGCTCTGGCTGGGTACAGTTCTACATTCACTGGTTCCCCTCTCTCTCCTCCCCTGAAGGTGCTGACTCTGGCTGGGTTCAGTTCTACACTCACTGGTGCCCCTCCCTCTCCTCCCCTGAAGGTGCTGACTCTGGCTGGGTTCAGTTCCACAGTCACTGGTTCCCCTCCCTCTCCTCCCCTGAAGGTGCTGACTCTGGCTGGGTTCAGTTCTACACTCACTGGTACCCCTCCGCCCCTGAAGGTGCTGACTCTGGCTGGGTTCAGTTCTACACTCACTGGTTCCCCTCTCTCTCCTCCCCTGAAGGTGCTGACTCTGGCTGGGTTCAGTTCTACACTCACTGGTTCCCCTCCCTCTCCTCCCCTGAAGGTGCTGACTCTGGCTGGGTTCAGTTCCACAGTCACTGGTTCCCCTCCCTCTCCTCCCCTGAAGGTGCTGACTCTGGCTGGGTTCAGTTCTGCACTCACTGGTACCCCTCCTCCCCTGAAGGTGCTGACTCTGGCTGGGTTCAGTTCTACACTCACTGGTTCCCCTCTCTCTCCTCCCCTGAAGGTGCTGACTCTGGCTGGGTTCAGTTCCACACTCACTGGTTCCCCTCTCTCTCCTCCCCTGAAGGTGCTGACTCTGGCTGGGTTCAGTTCTGCACTCACTGGTTCCCCTCCCTCTCCTCCCCTGAAGGTGCTGACTCTGGCTGGGTTCAGTTCTACACTCATTGGTTCCCCTCCCTCTCCTCCCCTGAAGGTGCTGACTCTGGCTGGGTTCAGTTCTACACTCATTGGTTCCCCTCCCTCTCCTCCCATGAAGGTGCTGACTCTGGCTGGGTTCAGTTCTACACTCACTGGTTCCCCTCCCTCTCCTCGGCTGAAGGTGCTGTCTCTGGCTGGGTTCAGTTCCACACTCACTGGTTCCCCTCCCTCTCCTCCCCTGAAGGTGCTGACTCTGGCTGGGTTCAGTTCTACACTCACTGGTTCCCCTCCCTCTCCCCCCCTGAAGGTGCTGACTCTGGCTGGGTTCAGTTCTACACTCACTGGTTCCCCTCTCTCTCCTCCCCTGAAGGTGCTGACTCTGGCTGGGTTCAGTTCTACACTCACTGGTTCCCCTCTCTCTCCTCCCCTGAAGGTGCTGACTCTGGCTGGGTTCAGTTCTACACTCACTGGTTCCCCTCCCTCTCCTCGGCTGAAGGTGCTGACTCTGGCTGGGTTCAGTTCCACACTCATTGGTTCCCCTCCCTCTCCTCCCCTGAAGGTGCTGACTCTGGCTGGGTTCAGTTCTACACTCACTGGTTCCCCTCCCTCTCCTCCCCTGAAGGTGCTGACTCTGGCTGGGTTCAGTTCCACAGTCACTGGTTCCCCTCCCTCTCCTCCCCTGAAGGTGCTGACTCTGGCTGGGTTCAGTTCCACAGTCACTGGTTCCCCTCCCTCTCCTCCCCTGAAGGTGCTGACTCTGGCTGGGTTCAGTTCTACACTCACTGGTTCCCCTCCCGCTCCTCCCCTGAAGGTGCTGACTCCGGCTGGGTTCAGTTCTACACTCACTGGTTCCCCTCCTCCCATGAAGGTGCTGACTCTGGCTGGGTTCAGTTCTACACTCACTGGTTCCCCTCCCTCTCCTCGGCTGAAGGTGCTGACTCTGGCTGGGTTCAGTTCCACACTCACTGGTTCCCCTCCCTCTCCTCGGCTGAAGGTGCTGACTCTGGCTGGGTTCAGTTCCACACTCACTGGTTCCCCTCCCTCTCCTCCCCTGAAGGTGCTGACTCTGGCTGGGTTCAGTTCTACACTCACTGGTTCCCCTCCCTCTCCGCCCCTGAAGGTGCTGACTCTGGCTGGGTTCAGTTCTACACTCACTGGTTCCCCTCTCTCTCCTCCCCTGAAGGTGCTGACTCTGGCTGGGTTCAGTCCCACACTCACTGGTTCCCCTCCTCCCCTGACGGTGCTGACTCTGGCTGGGTTCAGTTCTACACTCACTAGTTCCCCTCCCTCTCCTCCCCTGAAGGTGCTGACTCTGGCTGGGTTCAGTTCTACACTCACTGGTTCCGCTCCTCCCCTGAAGGTGCTGACTCTGGCTGGGTTCAGTTCTACACTCACTGGTTCCCCTCCCTCTCCTCGGCTGAAGGTGCTGACTCTGGCTGGGTTCAGTTCCACACTTACTGGTTCCCCTCCCTCTCATCCCCTGAAGGTGCTGACTCTGGCTGGGTTCAGTTCTACACTCACTGGTTCCCCACCCTCTCCTCCCCTGAAGGTGCTGACTCTGGCTGGGTTCAGTTCTACACTCACTGGTTCCCCTCTCTCTCCTCCCCTGAAGGTGCTGACTCTGGCTGGGTTCAGTTCCACACTCACTGGTTCCCCTCCCTCTCCTCCCCTGAAGCTACTGACTCTCGCTGGGTTCAGTTCTGCACTCACTGGTTCCCCTTCCTCTCCTCCCCTGAAGGTGCTGACTCTGGCTGGGTTCAGTTCTACACTCACTGGTTCCCCTCCCTCTCCTCCCCTGAAGGTGCTGACTCTGGCTGGGTTCAGTTCTACATTCACTGGTTCCCCTCCCTCTCCTCCCCTGAAGGTGCTGACTCTGGCTGGGTTCAGTTCTACACTCACTGGTTCCCCTCCCTCTCCTCCCCTGAAGGTGCTGACTCTGGCTGGGTTCAGTTCTACACTCACTGGTTCCCCTCCCTCTCCTCCCCTGAAGGTGCTGACTCTGGCTGGGAACAGTTCTACATTCAATGGTTCCCCTCTCTCTCCTCCCCTGAAGGTGCTGACTCTGGCTGGGTTCAGTTCTACACTCACTGGTTCCCCTCCCTCTCCTCCCCTGAAGGTGCTGACTCTGGCTGGGTTCAGTTCGACACTCACTGGTTCCCCTCCCTTCCCTCCCCTGAAGGTGCTGACTCTGGCTGGGTTCAGTTCCACAGTCACTGGTTCCCCTCCCTCTCCTCCCCTGAAGGTGCTGACTCTGGCTGGGTTCAGTTCTACACTCACTGGTTCCCCTCCCTCTCCTCCCCAGAAGGTGCTGACTCTGGCTGGGTTCAGTTCTACACTCATTGGTTCCCCTCTCTCTCCTCCTCTGAAGGTGCTGACTCTGGCTGGGTTCAGTTCTACACTCACTGGTTCCCCTCCCTCTCCTCCCCTGAAGGTGCTGACTCTGGCTGGGTTCAGTTCTACACTCAATGGTTCCCCTCCCTCTCCTCCCCTGAAGGTGCTGACTCTGGCTGGGTTCAGTTCTACACTCACTGGTTCCCCTCCCGCTCCTCCCCTGAAGGTGCTGACTCCGGCTGGGTTCAGTTCTACACTCACTGGTTCCCCTCCCTCTCCTCGGCTGAAGGTGCTGACTCTGGCTGGGTTCTGTTCCACACTCACTGGTTCCCCTCCCTCTCCTCCCCTGAAGGTGCTGACTCTGGCTGGGTTCAGTTCTACACTCACTGGTTCCCCTCCCTCTCCTCCCCTGAAGGTGCTGATTCTGGCTGGGTTCAGTTCTACACTCATTGGTTCCCCTCCCGCTCCTCCCCTGAAGGTGCTGACTCTGGCTGGGTTCAGTTCTACACTCACTGGTTCCCCTCCTCCACTGAAGGTGCTGACTCTGGCTGGGTTCAGTTCTACACTCACTGGTTCCCCTCTCTCTCCTCCCCTGAAGGTGCTGACTCTGGCTGGGTTCAGTTCCACACTCACTGGTTCCCCTCCCTCTCCTCCCCTGAAGGTGCTGACTCTGGCTGGGTTCAGTTCTACACTCACTGGTTCCCCTCCCTCTCCTCCCCTGAAGGTGCTGACCCTGGCTGGGTTCAGTTCTACACTCACTGGTTCCCCTCTCTCTCCTCCCCTGAAGGTGCTGACTCTGGCTGGGTTCAGTTCTGCACTCACTGGTTCCCCTCCCTCTCCTCCCCTGAAGGTGCTGACTCTGGCTGGGTTCAGTTCTACACTCACTGGTTCCCCTCTCTCTCCTCCCCTGAAGGTGCTGACTCTGGCTGGGTTCAGTTCCACACTCACTGGTTCCCCTCCCTCTCCTCTGCTGAAGGTGCTGACTCTGGCTGGGTTCAGTTCTACACTCACTGGTTCCCCTCCCTCTCCTCCCCTGAAGGTGCTGACTCTGGCTGGGTTCAGTTCTATATTCACTGGTTCCCCTCCATCTCCTCCCATGAAGGTGCTGACTCTGGCTGGGTTCAGTTCTACACTCACTGGTTCCCCTCTCTCTCCTCCCCTGAAGGTGCTGACTCTGGCTGGGTTCAGTTCCACACTCACTGGTTCCCCTCCCTCTCCTCCCCTGAAGGTGCTGACTCTGACTGGGTTCAGTTCTACATTCAGTGGTTCTCCTCCCTCTCCTCCCCTGAAGGTGCTGACTCTGGCTGGGTTCAGTTCTACACTCATTGGTTCCCCTCCCGCTCCTCCCCTGAAGGTGCTGACTCCGGCTGGGTTCAGTTCTGCACTCACTGGTTCCCCTCCCTCTCCTCCCCTGAAGGTGCTGACTCTGGCTGGGTTCAGTTCTACACTCACTGGTTCCCCTCCCTCTCCTCGGCTGAAGGTGCTGTCTCTGGCTGGGTTCAGTTCCACACTCACTGGTTCCCCGCCCTCTCCTCCCCTGAAGGTGCTGACTCTGGCTGGGTTCAGTTCTACACTCACTGGTTCCCCTCCCTCTCCTCCCCTGAAGGTGCTGACTCTGGCTGGGTTCAGTTCTACACTCACTGGTTCCGCTCCTCCCCTGAAGGTGCTGACTCTGGCTGGGTTCAGTTCTACACTCACTGGTTCCCCTCTCTCTCCTCCCCTGAAGGTGCTGACTCTGGCTGGGTTCAGTTCCACACTCACTGGTTCCCCTCCCTCTCATCCCCTGAAGGTGCTGACTCTGGCTGGGTTCAGTTCTACACTCACTGGTTCCCCTCCCTCTCCTCCCCTGAAGGTTCTGACTCTGGCTGGGTTCAGTTCCACAGTCACTGGTTCCCCTCCCTCTCCTCCCCTGAAGGTTCTGACTCTGGCTGGGTTCAGTTCCACAGTCACTGGTTCCCCTCCCTCTCCTCCCCGGAAGGTGCTGACTCTGGCTGGGTTCAGTTCTGCACTCACTGGTTCCCCTCCTCCCATGAAGGTGCTGACTCTGGCTGGGTTCAGTTCTACACTCACTGGTTCCCCTCCCGCTCCTCCCCTGAAGGTGCTGACTCTGGCTGGGTTCAGTTCTACACTCACTGGTTCCCCTCCCTCTCCTCGGCTGAAGGTGCTGTCTCTGGCTGGGTTCAGTTCCACACTCACTGGTTCCCCTCCCTCTCCTCCCCTGAAGGTGCTGACTCTGGCTGGGTTCAGTTCTGCACTCACTGGTTCCCCTCTCTCTCCTCCCCTGAAGGTGCTGACTCTGGCTGGGTTCAGTCCCACACTCACTGGTTCCCCTCCCTCTCCTCCCCTGAAGGTGCTGACTCTGGCTGGGTTCAGTCCCACACTCACTGGTTCCCCTCTCTCTCCTCCCCTGACGGTGCTGACTCTGGCTGGGTTCAGTTCTACACTCACTAGTTCCCCTCCCTCTCCTCACCTGAAGGTGCTGACTCTGGCTGGGTTCAGTTCTACACTCACTGGTTCCGCTCCTCCCCTGAAGGTGCTGACTCTGGCTGGGTTCAGTTCTACACTCATTGGTTCCCCTCCCTCTCCTCCCCTGAAGGTGCTGACTCTGGCTGGGTTCAGTTCTACACTCACTGGTTCCCCTCCCTCTCCTCGGCTGAAGGTGCTGACTCTGGCTGGGTTCAGTTCTACACTCACTGGTTCCGCTCCTCCCCTGAAGGTGCTGACTCTGGCTGGGTTCAGTTCCACACTTACTGGTTCCCCTCCCTCTCATCCCCTGAAGGTGCTGACTCTGGCTGGGTTCAGTTCCACACTCACTGGTTCCCCTCCCTCTCCTCCCCTGAAGCTACTGACTCTCGCTGGGTTCAGTTCTACACTCACTGGTTCCCCTTCCTCTCCTCCCCTGAAGGTGCTGGCTCTGGCTGGGAACAGTTCTACATTCAATGGTTCCCCTCTCTCTCCTCCCCTGAAGGTGCTGACTCTGGCTGGGTTCAGTTCTACACTCACTGGTTCCCCTCCCTCCCCTCCCCTGAAGGTGCTGACTCTGGCTGGGTTCAGTTCTACACTCACTGGTTCCCCTCCCTCTCCTCCCCTGAAGGTGCTGACTCTGGCTGGGTTCAGTTCCACAGTCACTGGTTCCCCTCCCTCTCCTCCCCTGAAGGTGCTGACTCTGGCTGGGTTCAGTTCTACACTCACTGCTTCCCCTCCCTCTCCTCCCCTGAAGGTGCTGACTCTGGATGGGTTCAGTTCGACACTCACTGGTTCCCCTCTCTCTCCTCCCCTGCAGGTGCTGACTCTGGCTGGGTTCAGTTCCACACTCACTGCTTCCCCTCCCTCTCCTCCCCTGAAGGTGCTGACTCTGGCTGGGTTCAGTTCTACACTCAATGGTTCCCCTCCCTCTCCTCCCCTGAAGGTGCTGACTCTGGCTGGGTTCAGTTCTACACTCACTGGTTCCCCTCCCGCTCCTCCCCTGAAGGTGCTGACTCCGGCTGGGTTCAGTTCTACACTCACTGGTTCCCCTCCCTCTCCTCGGCTGAAGGTGCTGACTCTGGCTGGGTTCTGTTCCACACTCACTGGTTCCCCTCCCTCTCCTCCCCTGAAGGTGCTGACTCTGGCTGGGTTCAGTTCTACACTCACTGGTTCCCCTCCCTCTCCTCCCCTGAAGGTGCTGACTCTGGCTGGGGTCAGTTCTACACTCACTGGTTCCCCTCCCTCTCCTCCCCTGAAGGTGCTGACTCTGGCTGGGTTCAGTTCCACAGTCACTGGTTCCCCTCTCTCTCCTCCCCTGAAGGTGCTGACTCTGGCTGGGTTCAGTTCCACACTCACTGGTTCCCCTCCCTCTCCTCCCCTGAAGGTGCTGACTCTGGCGGGGTTCAGTTCTACACTCACTCGTTCCCGTCCCTCTCCGCCGCTGAAGGTGCTGACTCTGGCTGGGTTCAGTTCTACACTCACTGGTTCCCCTCCCTCTCCTCCCCTGAAGGTGCTGACTCTGGCTGGGTTCAGTTCCACACTCACTGGTTCCCCTCCCCCTCCTCCCCTGAAGGTGCTGACTCTGGCTGGGTTCAGTTCTACACTCACTGGTTCCCCTCCCTCTCCTCCCCTGAAGGTGCCGACTCTGGCGTGGTTCAGCTCTATATTCACTGGTTCCGCTCCATCTCCTCCCCTGAAGGTGCTGACTCTGGCATGGTTCAGTTCTACACTCACTGGTTCCTCCCTCTCCTCCCCTGAAGGTGCTGACTCCGGCTGGGTTCAGTTCTACACTCACTGGTTCCCCTTCCTCTCCTTCGCTGAAGGTGCTGACTCTGGCTGGGTTCAGTTCTACACTCACTGGTTCCCCTCTCTCTCCTCCCCTGAAGGTGCTGACTCCGGCTGGGTTCAGTTCTACACTCACCGGTTCCCCTCCCTCTCCTCCCCTGAAGGTGCTGACTCCGGCTGGGTTCAGTTCTACATTTACTGGGTCCCCTCCCTCTCCTCCCCTGAAGGTGCTGACTCTGGCTGGGTTCAGTTCTACACTCACTGGTTGCCCTCCCTCTCCTCGGCTGAAGGTGCTGACTCTGGCTGGGTTTAGTTCTACACTCACTGGTTCCCCTCCCTCTCCTCCCCTGAAGGTGCTGACTCTGGCTGGGTTCAGTTCCACACTCACTGGTTCCCCTCCCTCTCCTTCCCTGAAGGTGCTGACTCTGGCTGGGTTCAGTTCCACAGTCACTGGTTCCCCTCCCTCTCCTCCCCTGAAAGTGCTGCCCCTGGCTGGGTTCAGCTCTACACTCACTGGTACCCCTCCCTCTCCTCCCCTGAAGGTGCTGACTCTGGCTGGGTTCAGTTCCACAGTCACTGGTTCCCCTCCCTCTCCTCCCCTGAAGGTGCTGACTCTGGCTGGGTTCAGTTCTGCACTCACTGGTACCCCTCCTCCCCTGAAGGTGCTGACTCTGGCTGGGTTCAGTTCTACACTCACTGGTTGCCCTCCCTCTCCTCCCCTGAAGGTGCTGACTCTGGCTGGGTTCAGTTCTACACTCACTGCTTCCCCTCCCTCTCCTCCCCTGAAGGTGCTGATTCTGGCTGGGTTCAGTTCGACACTCACTGGTTCCCCTCCCTCTCCTCCCCCGAAGGTGCTGACTCTGGCTGGTTTCAGTTCTACACTCACTGGTTCCCCTCCCGCTCCTCCCCTGAAGGTGCTGACTCCGGCTGGGTTCAGTTCGACACTCACTGGTTCCGCTCCTCCCCTGAAGGTGCTGACTCTGGCTGGGTTCAGTTCTACACTCACTGGTTCCCCTCCCTCTCCTCGGCTGAAGGTCCTGACTCTGGCTGGGTTCAGTTCCACACTCACTGGTACCCCTCCCTCTCCTCCCCTGAAGGTGCTGACTCTGGCGGGGTTCAGTTCTACACTCACTGGTTCCCCTCCCTCTCCTCCCCTGAAGGTGCTGACTCTGGCTGGGTTCAGTTCTACACTCACTGGTTCCCCTCCCTCTCCTCCGCTGAAGGTGCTGACTCTGGCTGGGTTCAGTTCTACACTCACTGGTTCCCCTCTCTCTCCTCCCCTGAAGGTGCTGACTCGGGCTGGGTTCAGTTCTGCACTCACTGGTTCCCCTCTCTCTCCTCCCCTGAAGGTGCTGACTCTGGCTGGGTTCAGTTCCACACTCACTGGTTCCCCTCCCTCTCCTCCCCTGAAGGTGCTGACTCTGGCTGGGTTCAGTTCTACACTTACTGGTTCCCCTCGCTCTCCTCCCCGGAAGGTGCTGACTCTGGCGGGGTTCAGTTCTACACTTACTGGTTCCCCTCCCTCTCCTCCGCTGAAGGTGCTGACTCTGGCTGGGTTCAGTTCGACACTCACTGGTTCCCCTCCCTCTCCTCCCCTGAAGGTGCTGACTCTGGCTGGGTTCAGTTCTACACTCACTGGTTCCCCTCTCTCTCCTCCCCTGAAGGTGCTGACTCGGGCTGGGTTCAGTTCTGCACTCACTGGTTCCCCTCTCTCTCCTCCCCTGAAGGTGCTGACTCTGGCTGGGTTCAGTTCCACACTCACTGGTTCCCCTCCCTCTCCTCCCCTGAAGGTGCTGACTCTGGCTGGGTTCAGTTCTACACTTACTGGTTCCCCTCCTCCCCTGACGGTGCTGACTCTGGCTGGGTTCAGTTCTACACTCACTGGTTCCCCTCCCTCTCCTCCCCTGAAGGTGCTGATTCTGGCTGGGTTCAGTTCTACACTCATTGGTTCCCCTCCCGCTCCTCCCCTGAAGGTGCTGACTCTGGCTGGGTTCAGTTCTACACTCACTGGTTCCCCTCCTCCACTGAAGGTGCTGACTCTGGCTGGGTTCAGTTCTACACTCACTGGTTCCCCTCTCTCTCCTCCCCTGAAGGTGCTGACTCTGGCTGGGTTCAGTTCCACACTCACTGGTTCCCCTCCCTCTCCTCCCCTGAAGGTGCTGACTCTGGCTGGGTTCAGTTCTACACTCACTGGTTCCCCTCCCTCTCCTCCCCTGAAGGTGCTGACCCTGGCTGGGTTCAGTTCTACACTCACTGGTTCCCCTCTCTCTCCTCCCCTGAAGGTGCTGACTCTGGCTGGGTTCAGTTCTACACTCACTGGTTCCCCTCCCTCTCCTCCCCTGAAGGTTCTGACTCTGGCTGGGTTCAGTTCTACACTCACTGGTTCCCCTCCTCCCCTGAATGTGCTGACTCTGGCTGGGTTCAGTTCTATACTCACTGGTTCTCCTCCCTCTCCTCCCCTGAAGGTGCTGACTCTGGCTGGGTTCAGTTCTGCACTCATCAGTTGCTGTCCAATGTGTGACCTTGTGCCTCATCTACATATCTCTGGGAATTAGACCGAATATGCAGTCCCTCTGGGGACCGGACCCCCGGCCCGAATCAAAGGTTTCAGAGGAGGAGAGATTGATAAAACTATTTAAAACAAGGTGTGGTGGTGAAATGTTGGGCGGGTGCTCAGCACCTCACACATTGTGTAAGATTAACATTCCACATGTCTGAACATTTCATTCTGTCCCCGATTTGGGCATCTCTTGAACTGGCACTTCTTGTCCCATTATACCGAGTTGGTGCAACAGGAGAGCCAGGGATCAGGGGGATATTGGACAGGAAGCACACAGCACGGACATTACACTGCAGGTGGGGTATGTGAGAGTGTTCCAGTGAGGGCTTCGGGCACTTTATTAAACACACACACAGCAGAAGCACAATAATCTGATGGGAGATCACTGACACACGAGCAGCCAGCGGTGTGGAGCCTCCTGAGAGTCCGGTCCCAGAGCCCCGAGACCGGCGAGGCAGCAGACCTGCGAGGTTGCACCAGAGGCGGCGGAGGTACTCAAACAGCAGCCCGAGGCAGCGAGGCCCAGAGCCCCGAGACCGGAGAGGCAGCGGACCTGCGAGGGATCACCAGAGGCGGCGGAGGTACTTAAACTGCAGCCCGAGGCAGCGAGGCCCAGAGCCCCGAGACCGGAGAGGCAGCGGACCTGCGAGGGATCACCAGAGGCGGCGGAGGTGCTTAAACAGCAGCCCGAGGCAGCGAGGCCCAGAGCCCCGAGACCGGAGAGGCAGCGGACCTGCGAGGGATCACCAGAGGCGGCGGAGGTACTTAAACAGCAGCCCGAGGCAGCGAGGCCCAGAGCCCCGAGACCGGAGAGGCAGCGGACCTGCGAGGGATCACCAGAGGCCCGACCAATCCAGGTTCCGGGAGAGAGGTAAAAAGTAATCCAAGTGTGACGTCAGCAGGAAGCAGGTAAGTGATTGGTTGGTGAGTATTTCTCTTTTTTAAACTTTAACTCTGTTTTATAGTTTCTAAGGTCTCTCTGGTGTAGCGGGGACTGTTGGTAAACTATTTAACTGTAGTGTAATTAGTGGGATTGATTGATTTAATTTAAACTCAATTAATTAAAGGTTAAGTTATCGCAGGACAGCCCGGCCCCGTGATCTGCTCCTCCTGCGAGATGTGGGTACTCAGGGACACTTCCTGTGTCCCTGACAACTACATGTGCAGGAAGTGCACCCAGCTGCAGCTACTGACAGACCGCATTGCGGCACTGGAGCTGCGATTGGATGCATACTGGAGCGCTCACGATGCTCGGGACATCGTGAATAGCACATTTACGGAGTTGGACACACCGCAGGTAGAGGTTGGACAGGAAGAAAGGGAACGGGTGACCAACAGGCAGAGTACTAGGCGCAGGCAGGTAGTGCAGGGGTCCCCTGTGGCCATCCCCCTCTCCAACAGATACACCACTTTGAGTACTGTTGGGGGGGATGGCTTATCAGAGGAAGGCAGCAGCAGCCAACTTCCTGGCACCAGGGGTGGCTCTGCTGCACAGAATTGGAGGAAAAAGAGTGGTAGAGCTATAGTAATAGGGGATTCAATTGTAAGGGGAATAGAAAGGCGTTTCTGCGGCCGCAAACGAGACTCCAGGATGGTGTGTTGCCTCCCTGGTGCAAGGGTCAAGGATGTCTCCGAGCGGCTGCAGAACATCTTGGAAGGGGAGGGTGAACAGCCAGTTGTCGTGGTGCATATAGGCACCAACGATATAGGTAAAAAGCGGGATGAGGTCCTAAAAGCGGAATATAGGGAGTTAGGAGATAAATTAAAAAACAGGACCTCAAAGGTAGTAATCTCAGGATTGCTACCAGTGCCACGTGCTAGTCAGAGTAGAAATAGAAGGATACTTCAGATGAATACGTGGCTAGAGGAATGGTGCCAGGGGGAGGGATTCAAGTTCCTGGGACATTGGAACCGGTTCTGGGGAAGGTGGGACCAGTTCAAACCGGACGGTCTGCACCTGGGCAGGGCTGGAACCGATGTCCTAGGGGGAGTGTTTGCTAGTGCTCTGGGGGAGGGTTTAAACTAAAATGGAAGGGGGTTGGGAACCTGAGCAGGGAGACAGAGGAAAGGGAAACAAGGATAAAAGCAAAAGATAGGAAGGAGAAAAACAAAAGTGGCAGTCAGAGAAATCAACGGTTTAAATCAAACGTGGCCACAGTAAATAATAATTCTAATAGGTCTAAGAGCTTAAAAAAACAAGCCTGAAGGCTTTGTGTCTTAATGCGAGGAGCATTTGTAATAAGGTGGATGAATTGGCTGCGCAAATAGAGGTAAACGAATATGATTTGGTTGGGATTACGGAAACATGGCTCAAGGATGGCCAAGACTGGGAACTCAACATCCAGGGGTATTCGATATTCAGGAAAGATAGGCAAAAAGGAAAGGGAGGTGGGGTAGCATTACTGGTGAAAGAAGGGATTAACACAATTGTAATGAAGGATATTAGCTCTGATGAGGTGGAATCTGTATGGGTAGAATTGAGAAATACTAAGGGGAAAAAAACATTAGTGGGAGTGGTATATAGACCTCCAAACAGTAAGGCGGAGGTTGGGGATAGCATTAAAAGGGAAATTAAAGAAGCGTGCAATAAGGGCACAGCAGTCATCATGGGTGACTTTAATCTACATATAGATTGGGCTAACCAAATTAGTAGCAATACTGTGGAGGAGGAATTCCTGGAGTGTTTACGGGATGGTTTCCTGGACCAATATGTCGAGGAACCAACCAGAGATCAGGCCATCTTAGACTGGGTATTATGTAACGAGAAAGGATTAATTAGCAATCTTGTTGTACGAGGCCCCTTGGGTTGGAGCGATCATAATATGATCGAATTCTTCATTAAGATGGAGAATGAAGTAGTTTACTCAGAAACTAGGGTCCTCAATTTAAATGAAGGAAACTACGATGGTCTGAGGAGCGAGTTGGGTAGGATTGATTGGGGAATGGCACTCAAAGGGTTGACGGTGGATAGGCAATGGCAAACATTCAAAGACCGAATGGATGAACTACAGAAGTTGTTCATCCCAGTTTGGCATAAAAATAAAACAAAAAAGGTGACTCAACCGTGGCCAACAAGGGAAATTAGGGATAGCATAAGATCCAAGGAGAGGACATACAAGTTGGCCAGAAAAAGCAATAATCCTGAGGATTGGGAGCAGTTTAGGATTCAACAAAGGAGGACAAAGGGATTAATTAAGAAAGGGAAAATAGAATATGAGAGTAAGCTTGCCGGGAACATAAAAACTGACTGTAAAAGCTTTTATAGATATGTAAAAAGAAAAAGATTGGTGAAGTCAAGTGTAGGTCCGTTGCAGTCAGAATCGGGGGAATTTATAATGGGGAGCAAAGAAATTGCAGACCAACTAAATATATATTTTGGTTCTGTCTTCACAAAGGAGGACACAAATAACCTTCCAGAAATACCGCGAAACATAAGGTCTGATGAAAGGGTGGAACTGAAAGAAATCAGTATTTGTAGGGAAATGGTGTTAGGAAAATTGATGGGACTGAAGGCCGATAAATCCCCAGGGCCTGATAATCTACATCCCAGGGTACTTAAGGAAGCGGCCCTGGAAATAGTAGATGCATTGCTGGTCATCTTCCAGAACTCGATAGACTCTGGAACAGTTCCCATGGATTGGAGGGTAGCTAATGTTACCCCACTATTCAAAAAAGGTGGCAGAGAAAAAGCGGGGAATTATAGACCGGTAAGCCTGACATCGGTAGTGGGGAAAATGCTAGAGTCCATTATAAAAGATGTAATAGCAGAGCACTTGGAAAGCAGTGACAGGATCGGACAAAGTCAACATGGATTTACAAAAGGTAAATCATGCTTGACTAATCTACTGGAATTTTTTGAGGATGTAACTGGTAAAATAGATAAGGGAGAACCAGTGGATGTGGTGTGTTTGGACTTTCAGAAGGCTTTCAATAAGGTCCCGCATAAGAGGTTAGCGTGCAAAATTAAGGCACATGGGATTGGGGGCAAGGTATTGACTTGGATAGAGAACTGGTTGGCAGACAGAAAGCAAAGAGTTGGAATAAACGGGTCGTTTTCCGAGTGGCAGACAGTGACTAGTGGGGTACCGCAAGGATCGGTCCTAGGACCCCAGCTGTTCACAATATATATTAATGATCTGGACGAGGGAATTCGATGTAATATCTCCACATTTGCAGATGACACAAAGCTGGGTGGGAGGGTATGCTGTGAGGAGGATGTCATGAAACTCCAGTATGATTTGGACAGGTTGGGTGATTGGGCAGAAACATGGCAAATGCACTATAATGTGGATAAATGTGAGGTTATCCACTTTGGTGGCAAAAACAGGAAGGCAGATTATTATTTGAATGGCAATAGATTGTGAGAAGGGGAAGTGCAAAGAGACCTGGGTGTTATTGTGCACCAGTCGCTGAAGGTAAGCATGCAGGTGCAGCAGGTGGTTAAGAAGGCAAATGGTATGTTGGCCTTCGTAGCAAGAGGGTTCGAGTACAAGAACAAGGATGTCTTGCTGCAGTTGTACAGGGCCTTGGTGAGACTGCACTTTGAGTATTGTGTGCAGTTTTGGTCGCCTTACCTGAGGAAGGACGTTCTTGCCATGGAGGGAGTGCAGCGAAGATTCACCAGGCTGATACCTGGGATGGCAGGAATGACGTATGAGGAGAGATTGGGTCAATTGGGCTTATACTCACTGGAGTTTAGAAGATTGAGAGGGGATCTCATCGAAACCTATAAAATTCTGTCAGGTCTGGACAGACTAGATGCAGAAAGGATGTTTCTGATGGCCGGGGAGTCCAGAACTAGGGGTCATAGTCTAAGGATAAGGGGTAAGCCATTTAGGACTGAAATGAGGAGGAATTTCTTCACCCAGAGAGTGGTGAACCTGTGGAATTCTCTGCTACAGAGGGCAGTGGAGGCCAGTTCATTAAATATATTCAAGAAAGAGTTGGATATATTTCTTGAGGCTAAAGGGATCAAGGGATATGGGGAGAAAGCAGGGACAGGGTACTGAATTTGGATGATCAGCCATGATCTCATTGAATGGCGGAGCAGGCTCGAAGGGCCGAATGGCCTACTCGCAACTGCCGCCGCTTTTAAGCTCTGCCGCCGGTCACTGCCCCCTCACAGGTCCGATGCTCTGATCGGGCCTCACCTCGCAACTGCCGCCGCTTTTAAGCTCTGCCGCCGGTCACTGCCCCCTCACAGGTCCGATGCTCTGATCGGGCCTCACCTCGCAACTGCCGCCGCTTTTAAGCTCTGCCGCCGGTCACTGCCCCCTCACAGGTCCGATGCTCTGATTGCATTTATAGAGAGGCTGCTGTGATCTCAGGATGACCCAAAGTGCTTTACAGCCAATGAATACTTGTGTTGTGTTACAGGGGGTCCGGGGAATTTTTATAACACAGGAGTGGCCTCAGAGAACCCCTGATCTACACTGACCCATCAAACACTCCCAGGGCAGGTACAGCATGGGTTAGATACAGAGTAAAGCTCCCCCTACACTGTCCCATCAAACACTCCCAGGGCAGGTACAGCACGGGTTAGATACAGAGTAAAGCTCCCTCTACACTGTCCCATCAAACACTCCCAGGGCAGGTACAGCACGGGTTAGATACAGAGTAAAGCACCATCTACACGGTCCCATCAAACACTCCCAGGGCAGGTACAGCACGGGTTAGATACAGAGTAAAGCTCCCTCTACACTGTCCCATCAAACACTCCCAGGGCAGGTACAGCACGGGTTAGATACAGAGTAAAGCTCCCTCTACACTGTCCCATGAGACACTCCCAGGGCAGGTACAGCACGGGTTAGATACAGAGTAAAGCTCCCTCTACACTGTCCCATCAAACACTCCCAGGGCAGGTACAGCATGGGTTAGATACAGAGTAAAGCTCCCTCTACACGGTCCCATCAAACACTCCCAGGGCAGGTACAGCACGGGTTAGATACAGAGTAAAGCTCCCTCTACACTGTCCCATGAGACACTCCCAGGGCAGGTACAGCACGGGTTAGATACAGAGTAAAGCTCCCTCTACACTGTCCCATCAAACACTCCCAGGGCAGGTACAGCATGGGTTAGATACAGAGTAAAGCTCTCTCTACACTGTCCCATCAAACACTCCCAGGGTAGGTACAGCATGGGTTAGATACAGAGTAAATCTCCCTCTACACTGTCCCATCAAACCCTCCCAGGGCAGGTACAGGGGCGTGTTACCGATACCTCCCCTGGATACCAAGGCTAGGAGAGGCACTCTGGATGGTATGGAGAACTTGGACTTGTCCATGAAAGTAACTGACCGTTTGAGAACTGAAATAATCTAGAGTCATGATCGGATGTTAGTCGTGGCTCAGTGGGAGCACTCTCTCTCTCTCTCTCTCTCTGTGTGTCTCAGTGGGAACACTCTCTCTCTCTCTGTGTGTCTCAGTGGGAGCACTCTCTCTCTCTGTCTCAGTGGGAGCACTCTCTCTCTCTCTCTCTCTCTCTCTGTGTCTCAGTGGGAGTACTCTCTCTCTCTCTCTCTTGTCTCTGAGTCAGGAGGTTGTGGGATCAAGTCCACCTCTAGAGACTTGAGAACACAATCTAGGCCGACAGTCCAATGCAGTACTGAGGGATCGCGGCACTGAAATAGGTCTTTCGGACGAGACGTTGAAGTGAGGCCCGATGGAGAGAAGGCAGGAACAGGGTACTGAATTTGGATGATCAGCCATGATCTCATTGAATGGCGGAGGAGGCTCGAGGCGCCGAATGGCCTACTCCTGCTCCTATCTTCTATGTTTCTATGCCCTCTCAAGTGAATGTAAAAGATCCCATGATGCTATTTCGAAGAGCAGGGCAGTTCTCCCTGGAGTCCTGGCCAACATTTCTCCCTGAGCCAACATCACTAAAACAGATCATCTGGTCATTATCACATTGCTGTCTGTGGGACCTTGCTGTGTGCAATGTGGCTGCTGCATTTCCTACATTACAACAGTGACTGCTCTTCAAAAGTACTTCATTGGCTGTAAAGCACGTTGGGATGTCCTGAAGTTGTGAAAGGTGCTGTATGAATACAAGTCTTTCTTTAACAAAGGAGAAAAGGCCCAAAATGGAACAGTCGGTAACAGGACATCAATTAGTCTCCTCTTATCTTAGAGACATCAAGGACTCGATCCAAAGTGTGTTTGAAACAAAGCAGATTTATTTGACTTATATCCAGAATATTAAACTTCAGCCCAGTTATAGGGGTTACTAACATCAGCAGAAACAAACCCCAACTGTCAGAATGAACATGGTTCAGTCCTGGATGTGATTAACAGCAGCAATAACAGCAGAATCCAACTCCTGCAGTCACTTGTGAACTCGCTGGTGTGTCAGCAGGTTGGAGGACTGAGTGAATCCCATCCCACACACGGAGCAGGTGAACGGCCTCTCCCCAGTGTGAACTCGCTGGTGTCTCAACAGCTGGGAGCTGTACAGAGCCCTGGTTAGAACCCATCTGGAGTACTGCGTTCAGATCTGGGCACCGCACCTCAGGAAGGATATATTGGCCTTGGAGAGGGGTCGCGGCGCAGATTCACCAGAATGATATCGGTGTAAAAGGGTTAAATTTCTTCAATAAACTCAAGCAGGTTTGTAGGTCGTGACCGTCTTTTCCAGAAGCGGTGTGAGTCTCTCTAACGGCCCCTTCTCCTCCCCGGTGATCATAAACAGCATCTCTCAGGATCCCTTCAAGCATCTTCACTGTGGTGGAGGTCACACTGATGGCCCTGTAGTTCCCCGGCTCTGTTTGGAAAATGGGAACTCTGTGAGCTGCCTTCCAATCTCGGGGAACAATCCCTGACTCTATTGAGCTGTTGATGATACGGACAAGGGCAGCGGTGGCAAAATACAGCCCGTGGGCCATTTCCAGCCCGCCAATAGATTCAATCCAGCCCGCCAAGGCCTGGCTTCAAGGCCGAACATCCGCCGGACCTGACCCCAGCCTGACCCCAGCCCACGTAACGTCAGGAGGCGGGTCATTGTCTCCGAGGCAGCAGGGGAGTCACAACCACAAACAGAGGCGGGCAAATGGAATCTGCCGTTTGCTGCATCAATGTGTCTGGCTCTGTTCCATGGAGGAGCCGGCAGATTTCCAGTTTCACCCAGCCCCCGCCCTCCGATCTGCAAGCTCCCTGTCAGTCCTGGTTTAGCGGTTGGAGCTGGATATTGCACAGATGAGGCCCGGCCATCAAAATGGCTAGGTCCTCTCGCCGAGGACATTGGACAGGCAGCACCATCGCACCGCTCGCCCGATGTCCACCCAGAGTGAAAATCAGCCCCAAGAAGTCTAAGCTCAGCAATCTCAGCAATGTCAAACACATCCAAGATCCCCGATCAGCTGCAAGAGAAGGATCGACATTCCATTCTTGCCCATGTGCCAGTTGCAATTGAGCCTTTCTCTGAAAATGAGCCTGACTGAGTGATCTGACCTGTGATGTTTAATGGACTTGGGAAGCCAATCATATTTGGAAATATGAAACTGAACCCTGTATTTACTGAAAATATCAAATCTTCCTTGTTCAGCTGACTGATGCATCTCAATGGCAAGAGCCTTGCGATAATAAAGGTTTGCAAATGAGAGCTGAATTTGATATTTCCAATAAAATCAACCTCAATGTTTCACAAATCCGAGATGTTCCAAGAGTTTTCAATGCGGAGGACCAGACTGGATGGTGATAAATATTTGGACATCTCCAAGCACACTGCCTGACACTAGATTGTCCTCCACATTACAAGCTGTCTTATCCTCTTCAGCAATGCACATCTTCAAACGACATCGTCGCGTGTCTGGGTTTCTTCCTGCACAATGGACCTCCAGTTTGTTCCCATTTGCTCACTGCATGTGAAGAGATCACTGCTTTGCTGTCAGATCACAGGCCAAATGTCAGAATTAAAGCAATTGTGGTGATAAGAGTAGCTGGAACATTATTAAGGATCAGAACCAAACTATTGTCAGGAGAAATTTGCTTGGGTTGTGTTTGGAAACAGCAGGGGGTGATTTTAACCTCACGCACCTGGCGGGAAACGAATGCGATCAGATCGGCCGCTTGTTTTACACCCCGCCCGATTTCACTTTCGACTGAAATCATTGGAGAGCAAAATCAGGGAAGGTGTAAAACAGGCAGGAAATTCAATCCCGTCAGGTGGGGGAGGTTCAAATTACCCCCAGCATATCTGAACTAGAAGGACAACTACTAAAAATGGCCAAAAGGACAATAAAATAACAATGGAAACAGCCTGGGCAGTTCCGCAGCAACACGAATCCCCAAATGGGAAGCTTTCTGCTTTTTAACCTCGTACACTATTTATCTACAAAGTACATCTCTAATTATCATCAACAGCAAGCTGCAATATCACTTATTGGAATATGATTGTTTGACTAAGTAAGAGTTTAGCCAAAGAACTACCTGCAGTTATTTTACAAATATAGTATTTTCTTACTTTAAGCAAATCCATTGAATTTTCTTTTGCCGTTTACTTTTTGTTGTGTGTTTTTTTCTCTTTAGGTCCCTGCACACAACCAAAGCATTCTCAGCTGAGGGAACAGGTGGGCAGCTTGCTCTGACCCTGCCATTCTACTGTGACCCGTGGGGTCTCACCCTCCAAATGTACTTCCTTGTGGGGACACGCTCACTTTCTGTTGACCCCCCTCTTTCTTCCCGACAGTCCAGTGGGGATTAAGGATTTGCAGTGTGAGGGAGAATGGGCAAAAACCCACATCTCACCATTCTTTGGTGCCATTTGTTGAGCTGGCATGCTGTGCCTGTCTCCGTTAATGACTGCTGATGTCCTTCAGTTTTTTGAAGCAGAAACAGTGTCCACAAAGAGCTACTTGTGCTTCAAAAGACTCGAGCCGCTCGGCCAAACAGCCACGTGGACTTTCAGTCCAACATATAATCCATTGATCGATTGATCGATCACTCATTTCATTCATTTAGTAACGGCAGATTTTACTATCTTACACCACATTCTGTGTATTTAAGATAGTATCTGAGGACTATCTGAATTTATGTTTATAAATTATTGGGAGGGTAGAAGTGGTGCGATGCTCAACACTAAGAGTCGGACTGTTTCCGATTCACCAATTGAACACTTTGCTCTCACCAACGTGCACGGTCCCTTTAAATGTGCTGCGCGGTTTCTCTCCCAGCGGCAGGAGCTGGTGAGCGGCCTGCGCGGGGCCTCGCCATTGCTGCACCACCGTGCAGCCGCGCACCTTAGGGGCAACATTGGTGTGCGGCCCTCAACAGCTCACCACAACTTGTTAAGTGGCCCTCCAGCCCAAATCATTGCCCAGCCCTGCCCGAAACCATCTTTAACGGGATTCTGCCTCCTGATGGAGCTGGAAATGATTTTGCCATTATTACCACAATTGAGCACCATCTTCTTTTCCAAAGATCTCTGAGCTTCTCTAATGGCTGCTTTTGTCTCCCTCAATTGTGGGTGATATTTCTCTCTATTCTTCTGTAAACTGAATTCATCTTGATCTCAACTGGGTTCAATGTAAGACAGTTCAGGGAGTCAGGCATCATTCACCTCTAGACCTACGCTGGCCGGTGAAACCCCAGTCATTTCCTCAGTAAAGATTCCTCTGGTTCCTCACCATATATCTGTCAGGATACTGAAGCCCAGCTTTCTTACCGTCCACTCCTGGAGGCCCCACTCCCTGAGCCTACAACCTTCAGCAGGGTCAGTGGTGGAGTTCCACAGCAGGAGTGAACCCAACTGTTCGAGTGAACATGATTTAGTCCTGGATGTGATTAACAGCAGCAATAACAGCAGAATCCTGGAGTCACTTGTGAACTCGCTGGTGTGTCAGCAGGTTGTATGACCGAGTGAATCCCTTCCCACACTCGGAACAGGTGAATGGCCTCTCCCCAGTGTGAGTGCGCTGGTGTCTCAGCAGGATGGAGCTCTGAATGAATCCCTTCCCACACACTGAGCAGGTGAACGGCCTCTCCCTAGAGTGAACTCGCTGGTGTGCCAGCAGGCTGCAGTTCTGAGTGAATCCCTTGCCACACACTGAGCAGGTGAACAGCCTCTCCCCAGTGTGAACTCGCTGGTGTGTCAGCAGGCTGGAGTTCTGAGTGAATCCCTTCCCACACACTGAGCAGGTGAACGGCCTCTCCCCAGTGTGAACTCGCTGGTGTGTCAGAAAGGTGGTTGAATTTGTGAATCCTTTTCCACACTCAGAGCAGGTGAACGGCCTCGCCCCAGAATGAATTCGCTGGTGTGTCAGCAGATCCCTTTTGCTTTTAAAGGTTTTCTCACAGTCAGAACATTTAAAAGGTCTCATGTTTGTGTGAACAAGTTGGTGTCTCAGTAGCTGGGATGACTGAGTGAATCCCTTCCCACACACGGAGCAGGTGAACGGCCTCTCCCCAGTGTGAACTCGCTGATGTGTCAGCAGGTCACTTGACTGAGTGAATCCAATCCCACACACAGAGCAGGTGAACGGTCTCTCCCCGGTGTGACTGCGTCGATGAGTTTCCAGCTGATACGGGTAATCAAATCCTTTCCCACAGTCCCCACATTTGCATGGTTTCCAGGCCAGAGGATCGACTGAATCCTCGTCCACACACAGAACACGTGTACGGTTTCTTCCCACTGTGAACGGTGCTTTTTAATTCCATGTTATGTTTAATAATATTCAGGTCCTGATGAATAGAGTGACTCTGTCAGATCTTGATGTGATGTTCGAGTTAAAATTTCCCGTCTTCAAATCCTGCCCTTCGAATACCCTGTAAAATGAATATAAAACAAGAAAAAGGGAGCATGAGAGAAAACCCACAAAAACACAAAGACAGGTTGTGAAATTGAGCTCAATGAATCTGGGAATTTGTGGGGCCGGCACCAGTAAAAAAGTAACGATGAAAGCTGCCGGATTGTCGTAAAATCCCAACTAGTTCACTAATGTCCCTCAGGGATATGGGAATCGGGCGGGAAAGTCAAGTTGAGGTCAAAGATCAGCCATGATCTTATTGAATGGCAGAGCAGGCTTGAGGAATAAACGGCTCTTTTTCAGAGTGGCAGGCAATGACTAGTGGGGTACCGCAGGGATCGGTCCTTGGACCCCAGCTATTCACAATATATATTAATGACCTAAACAAGGGAACTAGATGTAATATCTCCAAGTTTGCAGATGACACAAAGCTAGGTGGCGTGTGTGCTGTGAGGAGGATGCCGAGAAACTCCAGTATGATTTGGACAGGTTGGGTGATTGGGCAGAAGCATGGCAGATGCAGTATAATGTGGATAAATGCGAGGTTATCCACTTTGGTGTCAAAAACAAGAAGGCAGATTATTATCTGAATGACAATAGATTGGGAGAAGGGGAAGTGCAACAAGACCTGGGTGTCCTTGTGCACCAGTCGCTGAAGGTAAGCATGCAGGTGCAGCAGGCGGTTAAGAAGGCAAATGGTATGTTGGCCTTCGTAGCGAGAGGGTTCGAGTACAGGAATGAGGATGTCTTGCTGCAGTTATACAGGGCCTTGGTGAGACCACATCTTGAGTATTGTGTGCAGTTTTGGTTGCCTTATCTGAGGAAGGATGTTTTTGCCAAGGAAGGAATTCAGTGAGGATTCACCAGGCTGATACCTGGGATGGCAGGAATGACGTATGAGGAGAGATTGGGTCGATTGGGCTTGTACTCGCTGGAGTTTAGAAGAATGAGAGGGGATCTCATTGAAACTTATAAAATTTTGACAGGACTGGACAGACTAGATGCTGGAAGGATGTTCCCGATGGTCGGGGAGTCCAGAACCAGTGGTCACAGTCTAAGGATAAGGGGTAGGCCATTTAGGACAGAAATGAGGAGGAATTTCTTCACCCAGAGAGTGGTGAACCTGTGGAATTCTCTACCACAGAAGGCAGTAGAGGCCAATACATTAAATAAATTCAAGAAGGAGTTGGATATATTTCTTAAGGCTAAAGGGATCAAGGGGTATGGGGAGAAAGCAGGGACCAGGTACTGAATTTGGATGATCAGCCATGATTGCATTGAATGGCGGAGCAGGCTCGAGGGGCTGAATGGCCTACTCCTGCTCCTATCTTCTATGTTTCTATTCCAACTCTTTGCTTTCTGTCTGCCAACCAATTCTCTATCCAAGTCAATACCTTTCTCCCAATCCCATGTGCCTTAACTTTCCACGCTAATCTCTTATGCGGGACCTTATCGAAAACCTTTTGAAAGTCCAAATACACCACATCCACTGGCTCTCCCTTATCTATTTTACCAGTTACATCCTCAAAAAATTCCAGTAGATTAGTCAAGCACGATTAACCTTTTGTTAATCCTTGTTGCTTTGTCCGATCCTGTCACTGTTTTCCAAGTGCTCTGCTATTACATCTTTTATAATGGACTCTAGCATTTTCCCCACTACCGATGTCAGGCTTACTGGTCTGTAATTCCCCGTTTTCTCTCTACCACATTTTTTGAATAGTGGGGTAACATTAGCTACCCTCCAATCCATGGGAACTGTTCCAGATTCCATCGAATGTTGGAAGATGACCAGCAATGCATCTACTATTTCTAGGGCCACTTCCTTAAGTACCCTAGGATGTAGATTATCAGGCCCTGGGGATTTATCGGCCTTCAATTCCGTCAATTTCCCTAACACCATTTCCCTACAAATACTGATTTCTTTCAGTTCCTACCTTTCATCAGACCCTATGTTCCCCGACATCTCTGGGAGGTTATTTTTGTCCTCGTTTGTGAAGACAGAACCAAAGTATGTATTTAATTGGTCCGCCATTTCTTTGTTCCCCATTATAAATTCCCCTGATTCTGACTGCAAGGGATCTAAGTTTGGCTTCACCAATCTTTTTCTCTTCACATATCTATAAAAGCTTTTACAGTCAGTTTTTATGTTCCCTGAAAGCTTACTCTCATACTCTATTTCCCCCCTCTTAATTAATCCCTTTGCCCTCCTTTGTTGAATCCTAAACTGCTCCCAATCCTCAGGTATACTGCTTTTTCTGGCCAATTTATATGTCTTCTCCTTGGATCTTATGCTGTCCCTAATTTCCCTCGTTAGCCACAGTTGAGTCACCTTTTTTGTTTTACTTTTATGCCAAACAGGGATGAACAAATTCTGTAGTTCATCCATGTGATCTTTGCATGTTTGCCATTGCCTGTCCACCGTTAACCCTTTGAGTGACATTCCCCAATCAATCCTACCCAACTCACGCCTCATACCATCATAGTTTCCTTTATTTAAATTCAGGACCCTAGTCTCTGAGTCAACTACTTCACTCTCCATCTTAATGAAGAATTCAATCATATTATGATCGCTCCGACCCAAGGGGCCTCGCACAACAAGATTGCTAATTAATCCTTTCTCATTACATATTACCCAGTCTAAGATGGCCTGATCTCTGGTTGGTTCCTCGACATATTGGTCCAGGAAACCATCCCGTAAACACTCCAGGAATTCCTCCTCCACAGTATTGTTACTAATTTGGTTATATTTGTCTCTTCAAAGAAACAACTCAACTGATTTCCCTTTCCTTGATGACATGCAACTCAGTATTTCAGTTAGCAATGGTTTATCAAATACAGAAAATAAAATGTTGATAATTTAACCCGCATCCCCCCGGGGTTTATGAACCCGCTCCCTGAGCTCTCTCACCTGATGTGTCAGCGGCTGCTGCCAAGGTCCGCGCATGCTCAACACACACTGCCCGGCTGATTGACGGGAGCTCCGGACCAATAGGAAGAGCGGGGCGGGGCTGGAGGACCGAGGTGGTAGCGGGTTCTCCAACCAATCGGAGTGTGTGAGGGGCGGGGCTTCGCCTTTGAACCTGAACAACAGATGGTGAACTGAGCATGAGCGGGAGAGGCTGATTGTTGGGCAGTGTGAGCTGAGCATGCGCGGGTGGCGAGGCTGCAGCAGGTCAGATGGAGGTGGGTTCATGAACCCCGGGGAGACGCGGGCTTCACACACCCCGAGTGCGGCCCCAGGCCCGATTATAACAGCAGTGAACATTATCCGCCCCACCCGCGGGTTCCCATTTCACTCTGGCCCGAATCTCAACAAAGCGCCAAACTCCGGGACAGACAGGAAGTGAGTCAGGGAGCGTCTGTAAATGGAGGCGAAATGGTGACTGGTCAGGGAGCGTCTGTAAATGAAGGAGAAATGGTGACTGGTCAGGGAGCGTCTATAAATGGAGGAGAAATGGTGACTGGTCATGGAGTGTCTGTAAACGGAGGAGAAATGGAGACTGGTCAGGGAGCATCTGTAAATGGAGGAGAAATGGAGACTGGTCAGGGAGCGTCTGTAAATGGAGGAGAAATGGTGACTGGTCAGGGAGTGTCTGTAAATGAAAGCGAAATAGTGACTGATCAGGGAGCGTCTGTAAATGGAGGAGAAATGGAGACTGGTCAGGGAGCGTCTGTAAATGGAGGAGAAATGGAGACTGGTCACGAGCGTCTGTAAATGCAGGAGAAATGGAGACTGGTCAGGGAGCATCTGTAAATGGAGGAGAAATGGAGATTGGTCAGGGAGTGTCTGTAAATGCAGGAGAAATGGAGACTGGTCAGGGAGCATCTGTAAATGGAGGAGAAATGGTGACTGGTCAGGGAGTGTTTGTAAATGGAGGAGAAATGGTGACTGGTCAGGGAGCGTCTGTAAATGGAGAAGAAATGGTGACTGGTCAGGGAGCATCTGTAAATGGAGGCGAAATGGTGACTGGTCAGGGAGCATCTGTAAATGGAGGAGAAATGGTGACTGGTCAGGGAGCATCTGGGAGAAATCATTCAGCATTTCTTGGGGGTTGATTTGTGTGAACCAATATATCAGTGATTTTAATGAGACTCTTTCTGTGTCCCAGCTCCTGTAAATACTGGCTGTAAAGAGACCGGACTCTCAGGAGGCTCCACACCGCTGGCTGCTCGTGTGTCAGTGATCTCCCATCAGATTAATGTGCTTCTGCTGTCTGTGTTTAATAAAGTGCCCGAAGCCCTCACTGTAACACTCTCTCATATCCCACCTGCAATGTAATGTCCGTGCTGTGTGCTTCCTGTCCAATATCCCCCTGATCCCTGGCTCACCTGTTACACCAACTCGGTATAATGGGACAAGAAGTGCCAGCTCAAGAGATGACCAAATCAGGGACGGAATGAAAGGTTCAGACATGTGGAATGTTAATCTTACACAATGTGTGAGATGCTGAGCACCCGCCCAACATTTCACCACCACACCTTCTATCAAATAGTTTCTTCAGTTTCTCTTCTGAAGCCATTATTTTATGACAGAGTCCGGGCCCCGCAGGGTGCTGGCTTCCAGTCCCTCATGAGTTTAGAACTGAACCCATCAGAGGGGAGGAAGAAAAGTCAATTGAAAGGAAAAATGTTGGAGATGGTGCGATGGGTTTGGATTTCAGCACAGGGAGGAGGGAGAGTGTGTGGGATGGGGATTTACAGCTTTGGGGAAAAAGAGAGGAAAGAATGTTCCATAGAAACTAGAATTGTCTGTTCTGAATTTCTATCCTCTACTTACAGTGATGTCTATTGCAAACTCCTTTTACAGGGTATTAGAAGGGGTGGGTTTACAGACAGGAAACTCAAACCAAACATCACCTCAATATCAGTGTGACTGGAAAAGCACCGAGCCCCACACACCCGAGTGAGAGTGTTCCCATGCACTAACTGTGGAAAGAGCTTTCACCAGTTACACAGCCTGAAAAAACATTGCACCGTTCACAGCAAGGAGAAACCATACATGTGTTCTCTGTGTGGACAAGGCTTCAACCAATCGTCCAACCTGGAGAGACACAAGGACACCCGCACCACGGAGAAACCGTGGAAATGTGGGGACTGTGGGAAGGGATTCAATTACCTGTTTGAGCTGGAAACTCATCAACACAGTCACACCGGGGAGAGGCCATTCACCTGCTCCATGTGTGGGAAGAGATTCACTCAGTCATCCAACCTGCTGACTCACCAGCGAGTTTGCACCGGGGAGAGACCGTTCACCTGCTCCGTGTGTGGGAAGGGATTCACTAATTCAGCCCACCTTCTGAGACACCAGCGAGTTCACACTGACGAGAGACCTTTTAAATGTTCCGACTGTGCGAACTGCTTTAAAAGCTCTGAGGAACTGATTCAACACCAGCGAGTTCACACTGACGATAAACCATTCAGTTGCTCTCACTGTGGGAAGAGGTTCAGGTATTCATCCAGTCTCATTGTACACCAGCGCACTCACACTGGGGAGAGACCGTTCACCTGCTCCATGTGTGGAAAGGGATTCATTAAATCATCCAACCTGCTGGTACACCAGCGACTTCACACTGGGGAGAGGCCGTTCACCTGCTCCGTGTGTGGAGAGGGATTCACTTGTTCATCCAGCCTGCAGAAACACCAACGAGTTCACACTGGGGAGAGGCCGTTCACCTGCTCCGTGTGTGGATTCACTTGTTCATCCGGCCTTCAGACACACCAGCAAGTTCACACCAGGAAGAGGCCGTTCACCTGCTCCGTGTGTGGGAAGGGATTCACTCAGTCATCCAACCTGCTGAGACACCAGCGAGTTCACAAGTAACTGCAGGGGTTAGATTCTGATGTTATTGCTGCTGTTAATTACAGCCAGGACTGAACCATGTTTATTCTGACAGTTGTAGTTTGTTTCTGCTGATGATAATAACCCTATAACTGGCTGGAGTTTAATATTCTGGATATATAGCTGATTGACTTCTCAGGGCTGCAGTGTCCCTTTAAGAATCATTGTGATCATTCCCTTTAGTTCAGGACTTTCATAAGAAATTATTTGACAATAAAATTATGAATTTTACTTTAACCCTAAATTGACCTTTGGTACAAAATCTACAATTTATTGTCTGAAAAGTTCCACTGATTAACATCTCCAATTAGAAAGTGCTGATTAATCCTTGCTGACAATTCTTACTGACTTGCACATTACACACAGTGGCACCTCCATTATCCATCAGAAAGAAGGGGAATGGGAATTGGTGGAGAATCGAGAGTCCCCAAATGTTGCCCCTCCCGTCTAGTAGAGCAATCCCCTCGGCATGGGAATGGAGACAAGTCCAATCCAAGTAATGGACTGAGTTTAATCTTTCTGGGCCCGTGGTGTTGAATCCGTGATTCTTAAAGTATGGTGTTTTCCAATAACTACACGGAGGCTGTAACTTAACAATCAACAGGTGTTTACTGGAGGAGGGTAGTCTAAAGATGTGCGGGTTAGGTTGATTGGCCATGATAAAAATTGACCCTTAGTATTAGGGGGGATTAAATATGTGGGGTTACGGGGATAGGGCTTGGGTGGGATGGCTGTCGGGGTAGGGACCGGGTGCTAGGGTTTGGATGATCAGCCATGATCTTGTTGAATGGCGGAGCAGGCTCGAAGGGCCGAATGGCCTACTCCTGCTCCTATCTTCTATGTTAAAGACTGACAGTACAGAGGCATGCTCAAGGCTTATATACAGGTGTGGTCACTGCCGGTACTACAGTATACAGGAGCTGTAAAAGTAGTTCTCGCTTAAAGGTACATACACTACAATTCCTCCCCTTTTAGATGAGCAGTACCCATAATGTTCAATTAACACGTTAACATGCACATTAAACTGAAATAGTCCATTTATAGATTCAGTCTTTGGGGCGGCTTCCTGATCCTTTCTGGATAGCGCCTTTCCTGAGGTTCTTGTTCTTGGTGTGGAGGCGATTCTGGCCCCTTTTTGTCGGTTATTTCATCAGTTTCCACTGCTACTGTTTCTGAGGTAGATGCTACCGGTATGTCGGGTTCATCCCCAGGGACGCGAGACATGGGGTTGACTCGTTCCTGTGACACTAAGATCTGGTCGACGTGGCGTCTCACAATGTTCTCCCTGACATCCACTGTGTACATTAATGGCCGCTGCCGTGTGCATATCGTTCCGGGTTGCCATTTCACTGTTCGGTAGTCACGGGCCAAGACTGGTTGTCCTACGTTGAAGCTCCTTGTTGGCTTCTCATTGATGTGCTGGAATTGTTTATCCTCAACATTTCTTCACACATTTGGTCTGAGCAAATCCAGACGAGATCTCAACCTTCGGTTAAAGAACATCATGGCCGGGGTCTGGTTGGTAACTGCATGTGTCGCATTTCTGTAGGCTAACAGGAAATTGTCCACCTTATGCTGTAGTGGAATTTCATCATCGCACATGGCCTTTATTGCCTTTTTAAAGGGTTGTACGAACCTCTCAGCCAATCCATTTGTGGTTGGATGATACGGGGCAGATGTGTAATGCCTTACCCCATTCCTTCTCATAAATTTCCGAAACTCTTCGGACACAAACTGTGGTCCATTATCAGAGCAAATCTGCTCTGGCAAGCCGTTCCTGGCAAATATGGTCCGTAGGACTGCAATCGTTTTCTCTGTAGTGGTTGAGGACATTTTAATCACCTCAGGCCATTTCGAGTGAGCATCCACTGCTATTAAGAACATTGAGTCCATGAATGGATCAGCAAAATCAATATGCACCCATTGCCATGGAGAGGAGGGCCACTCCCATGGGTGTAGAGGGGCATGTGGTGGTGCATTTTGGACCTTCTGGCATCCTGAGCAGCTCTTGGTTAGGTCCTCGATTTGTTGATCGATCCCCGGCCACCACACATAAGCCCTAGCAAGGATTTTCATTTTCACCCCTCCCAGATGACCTTCGTGAAGCTCATTGAGCACTCTCTCCCTTAACTTGGGTGGAATTACCACTCGGGATCCACACATCACTGTCCCCTGGCATACTGACAGCTGTTCTCTTCTGGATGAGAATGCTGGCAACAGTGAGTCGCCATGTGTTGGCCATCCCCTCACCATCAAATCATATACCCGAGACAGTGTCGGATCATTGTGGGTCTCCTTCTCCATATCCGCGTTAGTTACTGGCAATCGTTCAATTATTGATGAATAAAATATCTCGATAGGGTCCACTGCTGGTGCTTCCTCCACAGTAGGCAGTGGCAGGCGTGATAGCCCATCAGTGTTTCCATGCTGTTTCGTGCCTTTACATTCTATTTCATATTGGTTCGCCCCTAGAAAAAGGGACCATCTTTGTAACCGTTGTGCAGTCATCACCGGAATGCCCTTCTTTGGATTGAAGATGAAGACAAGTGGTTGGTGGTCAGTCAGCAAGGTGAACTTCTGCCCATTCAGATAGTGGTTGAATTTTTTTACTCCCCATACTAGGCTGAGGGCCTCCCTGTCAATCTGGGCGTAGTTGCGCTCGGCTGAGGTTAGTGACCGAGACGCAAAGGCTACTGGCCTCTCCAACCCGTCTGGGAATTTGTGTGACAGCACCGCTCCAATACCATAGGGTGATGCATCACATGCCAACCGAATTGGTAGTGCTGGGTTGAAATGGGCCAACACCTCTTTTGATGTGATCAATTCTTTGCACTTCTGGAAAGCTCGTTTACATTCGTCATTCCACTTCCATGGTACCCCCGTTTGCAGTAGTGTTCAGTGGGTGTAATACTGTAGACAAATTTGGTAAGAACTTATGGTAGTAGTTTACCAGCCCGAGGAACGGCCTCAGTTGTGACACATTTTCTGGTGCTGGAGCCTCGACTACTGCCTCAATCTTTTCAGGGGACTTATGTAACCCCTCTTCATCAATAACGTGGCCACAATACGAGATCTGCTTCTGGAAAAACTCCCACTTGTGGCGATTAGCTCATAGCCCATATTCCTTTAATCTGGTGAGCACCTTCTCCAGGTTGGCGAGGTGATCACTGTCATTTTCGCCCGTGACCAGGATGTTGTCCAAATAACACTGGGTCCCTGGAATCCCTTGCAGGACTTGATCCATTGCCCTTTGCCAAATAGCCGGAGCCGATGCTACCCCGAACACCAGCCGGTTGTACTGGTAGAGACCTTTGTGAGTGCTGATCATGAGGCATTGTTTCGAGGCTTCTTCTACCTCCATTTGCAAGTACGCCTGGGCCAGATCAATTTTGGTGAAGCGTTTACCTCCAGATAGCGAGGCGAAAATATCCTCAATCCGTGGAAGCGGATATTGTACCGTGTGAAGGACTGGGTTCACTGTCACCTTAAAATCCCCACAGATGCGGACCTTCTTTGGTTCCCCAGGCGTAATACTCAATGACCTCTTAATTACAGGAACGATGGGTGTAGCCCACTCGCTCCAGTCTACTTTGGACAGTACTCCTGAACGTTCCAATCCTTCCAGCTCTGCTTCGACGGCTGGTCGGATCGCATAAGGCACCGGTCTGGGCTTAAAAAACTTTGGGCTTGCATTTTCCTCTATTTTAATCGTTGCTGTTATGCCTTTTAGTGTTCCGAGTCCCTCCTGGAACACTTCTTGTGCGTCAGTTAGCATTTTTGACAGTCGTCCAGGTGTGACGTCATCATCCTTTTTGGCCTCAACCTTCAGTGCCTGTATGGAATGCCAATCTAATTGTATCTTCCGGATCCATTCACGTCCTAGTAGTGGTGGTCCTCCATCTGGCAATACATATAGGTCCATTTTAGGTATTTCCTGGCCTTTGTATATCACTTTCACCCTTATTTTTCCTTTGGGGTAGACTTTTTGCCCCGTGTACGTCTTCAAGACAATCTCTGTAGCTTTCAAGGGTATATGTGAAAATAGCCGCTTGTAGTCCCTTTGGTTTATGACTGTTAGGGCTGATCCTGTGTCCAATTCCATTTTCACTTGGACTCCGTCTATCTTGAGTGTGACTCAGATAGTCTGGTGATCCTACATTTTGGTTACCTTATGTAGTTTCAGACAACCCAGCTCCTTGCTTCCGGAGTCTGTATCACTTTTCTGTTCATCTGAACCACTGTCCATCACCTTATGTACCTTTTTGTACTTCTCCTGTGGAGATTTCTTGCTATTGGTTTTCTTCCCTGACCTGCAGATTCTTGCTATGTGTCCTGCTTTTCCACACTGTCTGCACACTTGGTCCTTGAACCAACAATCCTTCTGGTCGTGTGTCGTTCTGCCGCAGCAATAGCACTTCCCTGCTCCATATGACATTTCATTGGTGCCATATTCTTGCGGTCTCCGTTGTATCTCTGCAGCGCCCCGTGCGGCTGCTTCGTGTGATACTGCCATGCTGAAAGCCTTGTCCAGCGTAAGATCCTTTTCTGATAGAAGCCGTTTCTGGGTTCCTTCACTTTGAAGCCCACACACAAACTTGTCCCTTAACGGATCTGCTAGTCCCACTCTAAACTGGCAGTGTTTCGATAGCTTGCGCAGTTCCGTTAAGTACTCAGCATTACTTTCGTCTTTATGCTGGTTCCTTTTATGGAACTTAAATCTTTCTGCTATCAACAGCAGTGTGTGGTTTAAGTGGTCCTGTAGGATTTCTACTGTGCCTTCGAAATTCTTATCCACGGTCTTCTCTGGGGTTATTAGGTTTCGCAGTAAGCCATAAGTTTTTGCACCCATGGAATTTAACAAACCCAGTGCTTTCCTAGCATCTGGCACTTCATTCGCCCTGCAGTACACCTCAATGCATTCCACATATGTCGCCCAATCTTCGACTTCATTGTTGAACGCAGTGATACTGCCACTCTTCGGCATCCCTGGGTGTGATTTAACTGTCTAAAATGGCGTCTCCCGCGCTCTCCCTTCTTCTCCGCTGGCACAAAATGGCGTCTCCCGCACTTTCCTTTCTTCCCGCGCTCGCCCTTCTTCTCCGCTGCGGCTTCTAAAAATGGCATCTCCTGCGCTCTCCCTTCTTCTCCGCGGCTCAATGGCGTCTCCCGCGCTCTCCCTTCTCCCCGCGGACACTGTTCAGCCCTTGAGCCCTGGCTGTGCTCTGCGCGTTCTCCTGTGCGCCTTTCCCGTTGCTGCCGCTCGGTCCTGAACCCGGCTGCTGCTTTACCCTCTCTCTCTGTTTTGTTTTTCCTCGACGCCGCTCGGTTTTCAACCACCGGCTGCGCCCTGTGCGCTTCACCCTCTCTCTTACCCCGTTGACGCTGCTTGGCTTTTTCTCTGCCGTCGGTCGGCTCCAGCCGCCGCTGTCTGGGAAGGGTCTGCGCTGTACCTGTTGCCAGTCTGTTGCTGGATCGTCGTGGCTGGGGAACCAAGCCCGGCTCTCAACAGCCTCCCCTGTGATGTTCACTCTCTGCCGGATGACTGGGTGGTTGCTCGTGGTCAACGCCCGTGCTTCTGGCCTCGACTTTCTTCCACCGCCCTCCCGGAGCGAATCCTTGAAGGGAAATGCAGAGTTGCAGGTAGATTCGAATCGACCTCGTCGCCACTGTTGAATCCGTGATTCTTAAAGTATGATGTTTTCCAATAACTACACGGAGGCTGTAACTTAACAATCAACAGGTGTTTACTGGAGGAGGGTAGTCTAAAGACTGACAGTGCAGAGGCATGCTCAAGGCTTATATACAGGTGTGGTCACTGCTGGTACTACAGTATACAGGAGCTGTAAAAGTAGTTCTCTCTTAAAGGTACATACACTACACGAGGGGTTGGTTTATATCAGACAGGAGGAGTTTGGTGTCAGTGACTGTGGGGATGGTTTATATCAGACAAGAGGAGATTGGTGTCAGTGACTGTGGGGTTGGTTTATATCAGACAGGAGGAGATTGGTGTCGGTGACTGGGATTGATTTATATCCGACAGAAGGAGACTGGTGTCAGTGACTGCGGGGTTGGTTTATATCCGACAGGAGGAGATTGGTGTCAGTGGCTGTGGAGCTGGTTTATATCAGACAGGAGGAGATTGGTGTCAGTGACTGTGGGGCTGGTTTATATCAGACAGGAGGAGATTGGTGTCAGTGACTGTGGGGATGGTTTATATCAGACAGGAGGAGATTGGTGTCAGTGACTGTGGGCTGGTTTATATCAGACAGGAGATTGGTGTCAGTGACTGTGGGGTTGGTTTATATCAGAGAGGATAAACTAGTCAAAGTTGGCGAAGATATGGTATTCCGATATTTAATGACTGTGGTAGGAATTTTTTTTAATGCATTCATAGGATGTGGGCGTTGCTGGGAAGCCCAGCATTTATTGCCCATCCCTAGTTGCCCTTGAGAAGGTGGTGGTGAGCCGCCTCCTTGAACCGCTGCAGTCCGTGTGGTGAAGGTGCTCCCACAGAGCTGTTAGGGAGGGAGTTCCAGGATTTTGACCCAGCGACGATGAAGGATCGGCGATATATTTCCATGTCAGGATGGTGTGTGACTTGGAGGGGAGCTTGGAGGTGGTGGTGTTCCCCTGCGCCTGTTGCCCTCATCCCTCTAGGTGGTGGAGGTGGCGGGTTTGGGAGGTGCTGCCGAAGAAGCCTTTGCGAGTTGCTGCAGCGCCTCTTGTCGATCAGAGGTTCTCAACTGGGGTCCGTGAGAAGGTTTCAAGGGGTGGGCCCAGAAACTCTCTCCCTCTTTCATTCTTTCTCCCACAAGCAGCCCTCACACCGGGCGCCGGCTCAGTTCCCATTGAGCAGCTGCGGGGGAAGCGATGTGGGGCACGATGGGGCCAAGGCTGCGGAAGCTGCCCCTCGCTCGCTGCCAATTGGGTTGATCCAGATTCCCATCATCTCCATCCAGCCTGTTGCCCCCATCTCCCCCCTTTCCCCCTACAAATCCAGGCTGGGGTTTATTGGAGGGTGGGGCCATTCCCAATTCCAGGAGCCCAGCCCGTTGACCACCTTCTCCCACTGGAACAGGAGCAGTGCGCAGGCACAGTTTGCGGGACCTGCAGCTCCAGCTGCCGCTCGCCCTCACACCAGGCGGTGCCACTGAGCAGGACAGCCCGCGGCCCCGGGGATTGGTCCCGTCAACCGTCAATCAAAGGCCAGCAGCCAATTCGCTTGGCCCAAGTCCCGCCTCCAACCGCCGTCCATTGTTGGGGCGAAATTCAAAGCGCCACGACCGCAGCTCAAACTGTCAATCAAAGGTCAGCCCCGCCCACTACACACTGCTCACTCTCCGATTGGTGGCTGCGGGGGTGGGCGGGGCGATAAGGGGCCAATCAGTGCACTCCCTGCCTCCGCCTGGGAGCTGGGCTTTGCTCAGGTGAGCAGATCACGTGGGCTGGAAGGAAGGCGGCCACAAGGCAGCTTGTGAGGTCACTGGGCCTCTTGTATTGGAGAATCAGGGAGCAGGGAGTTTAAAACATACTATTACCACACTTAATCGTCAAATAACTATTTATTCCAAAAAATAAAGTACAGTGATTTGAAATGGAAATACTTGCATTTATAGAGAGGCTTCTGTGATCTCAGGATGTCCCAAAGTGCTTTACAGACAATGGTTACTTGTGTTGTGTTACAGGGTGTCCGGGGAATTTTTATAACACAGGAGGGGCCTCAGAGAACCCCTGATCTACACTGTCCCATCAAACACTCCCAGGGCAGGTACAGCACAGGTTAGATACAGAGTAAAGCTCCCTCTACACTGTCCCATCAAACACTCCCAGGGCCGGTACAGCACGGGTTAGATACAGAGTAAAGCTCCCTCTACACTGTCCCATCAAACACTCCCAGGGCAGGTACAGCACAGGTTAGATACAGAGTAAAGCTCCCTCTACACTGTCCCATCAAACACTCCCAGGGCAGGTACTGCACAGGTTAGATACAGAGTAAAGCTCCCTCTACACTGTCCCATCAAACACTCCCAGGGCAGGTACAGCACGGGTTAGATACAGAGTAAAGCTCCCTCTACACTGTCCCATCAAACACTCCCAGGGCAGGTACAGCACAGCTTAGATACAGAGTAAAGCTCCCTCTACACTGTCCCATCAAACACTTCCCGGGCAGGTACAGCTCGGGTTAGATACAGAGTAAAGCTCCCTCTACACTGTCCCATCAAACACTCCCAGGACAGGTACAGCACGGGTTAGATACAGAGTAAAGCTCCCTCTACACTGTCCCATCAAACACTCCCAGGGCAGATACAGCACAGGTTAGATACAGAGTAAAGCTCCCTCTGCACTGTCCCAACAAACACTCCCAGGGCAGATACAGCACAGGTTAGATACAGAGTAAAGCTCCCTCTACACTGTCCCAACAAACACTCCCAGGGCAGATACAGCACAGGTTAGATACAGAGTAAAGCTCCCTCTACACTTGGTGTCGGGAGCGGAGGGACCAGTGAGCCGAGGCCCGGGTGAGTATAAAACCTCACTCTCGGGCTTTCTTACAGTGTGACTTCACCAGAAAGCAGCTAAGTGACAGGGTGGCAAGTATTTCTCTCTTTTTAAAATTAAACTCCATGGTTTGTAGTTTGTTTGTAAACCACAGCCCTTAAATATATCATTTAGCTACAAGGTAACTTCAATTCTGCGGTTTATATTTTCTCGGGTCTCTCTGGTGTAGCGGGGATTTCTGCCATACAAGCGCCCTAGAGTATATCTTTAATTGGTGGTATTGAATTAATTAAAGGGTAAGTCATGTCAGGACAGCCCAGCCCCATGTTATGCACCACCTGCGCTATGTGGGAATTCAGGGACGCTGCCGGTGTCCCTGACAACCGTGTGTGCCGGAAATGTATCCAGCTGCAGCTACTAGCAGACCGCATTGAGGCGCTGGAGTTGCGGATGGATGAGTTTTGGAGCATTCACGATGCTGAGAGGGTCATGGATAACACGTTTAGTGAGTTGGTCACACCGCAGGTAAGGGCTGCACAGGCAGAAGGGAAATGGGTGACCATCAGGCGGAGCAGTAGAAGCAGGCAGGTAGTGCAGGGGACCCCTGTGGCCATCCCCCTCTCAAACAGGTATACCGATTTGGATACTGTTGAGGGGGATGACTTACCAGGGGAAGGCAGCAGCAGCCAACTTCCTGGCACCAGGGGTGCTTCTGATGCTCAGGAAGGGAGGAAAAAGAGTGGGAGAGCAATATTGGTAGGGGATTCTATCGTAAGGGGAACAGATAGGCGTTTCTGTGGCCGTAGACGTGACTCCAGGATGGTTTGTTGCCTCCCTGGTGCCAGGGTCAAGGATGTCACTGAACGGCTGCAGGGCATTCTGAAGGGGGAGGGTGAACAGTCAGAGGTCGTGTTTCACATTGGGACTAACGACACGGGTAGGAAGGGGGATGAGGTCCTGCAGCAAGAATTTAGGGAGCTAGGTAGCAGATTAAAGAGCAGGACCTCAAAGGTTGTAATCTCTGGATTACTCCCGGTGCCACGTGCTAGTGAGTATAGGAATAGGAGGACAGAGCAGATGAATGCGTGGCTAAAGAATTGGTGCAGGAGGGAGGGCTTTAGTTTCCTGGATCACTGGGTCTGCTTCTGGGGAAGGTGGGACTTGTACAAGTCGGATGGGTTGCACCTGAACCAGAACGGGACAAATATCCTTGCGGGGAGGTTTGCTAGCACTGTTGGGGGGGGTTTAAACTAACTTGGCAGGGGGATGGGATGCAGAGTGGAGCTATAATAGGGGGTGATGTACAGCCAAATATAGAGGAAAAAACAAGTCAGCTTGGAAGGCAGAGCAAATATGTAACGGCACAAGGGAGTAGGGCAAGGCTGGATGGCATTTATTTTAATGCAAGGAGTCTTGCGAATAAGGTGGATGAACTGAAGGTGTTGATGAACACATGGGAGTATCATATTGTTGCTATCACGGAGACATGGTTGAGGAAGGGGCAAGACTGGCAGCTCAATATTCCAGGGTATAGAATCTTCAGGTGAGACAGAGGGGGGGGGTAAAAGAGGAGGGGGTGTCGCAATATTAATTAAGGAGTCAATTACTGCTGTAAGGAGGGATGATATATTAACAGGTTCCTCTAATGAGGCCATATGGGTGGAACTTAAAAACAAAAAGGGGGCAAGCACTTTGCTGGGAGTGTACTATAGGCCCCCAGACAGTCAGGGGAAGATAGAGGAACAGATATGTAGGCAAATCTCAGAGAACTGTGCAAATAATAGGGTAATAATAGTGGGGGAATTTCAACTTCCCCAATATTAACTGGGATAGTCAGAGTGTGAAAGGCTTAGAGGGTGCAGAATTCTTAAAGTGCATCCAGGAGAGCTTTTTGAGCCAGCATGTAGAAAGTCCTACAAGAGAGGGGGCGGTACTGGACCTAATTCTAGGGAATGTGGCCGGGCAAGTGGTAGAAGTGTTAGTAGGTGAGCACTTTGGTGACAGTGACCATAATTCGGTAAGATTTAAGGTAGTCATGGAAAAGGACAGAGATGGACTGGAAATAAAGGTTCTAAATTGGGGGAAGGCCGATTTTAATATGATAAGGCAGGATCTGGCCAAAGTGGACTGGGATCAGCTACTTGTAGGAAAATCCACATCGGAGCAATGGGAGTCTTTCAGAAAGGAAATTGAGAGTACAATGGCAACATGTTCCCGTAAAGGTCAAGGGTGGGACCAACAAACCCAGGGAACCTTGGATGTCAAGGGATATACGGGAATGGATTAGGAAAAAAAGGGGGGCTTTTGGCAGATACAACATAAGAACATAAGAAATAGGAGCAGGAGTAGGCCAATCGGCCCCTCGAGCCTGCTCCACCATTCAATAAGATCATGGCTGATCTGATCCTAACCTCAAATCTTCTATCACTCTCCATCCCACCCGAACCCATGTGATCTCCTGGGAGAAGCGAAAAAACAGTTAAAAAACCCAATGGCCAATTTGGGAGAAAAAATCTGGGAAATTCCTCTCCGACCCATCTAGGCGATCGAAACTCTTCCAGGAGATCACTCTGTCCCTATATTTTCTACAGTACTTACCTTCTGTAAAGGCGATCTCCACCCCATCCAGGAACAGGAATAAAACCATCTCCTGAAATCTAACACAGAATTAGAACACAAGAATAGGTGCAGAACCAGGCTACACGGCCCCTGGGCCCGCTCCACTACCCACAGGGCCATGACCATTCCGAACCTAGACTCATGTACAAGTTCCTGCCCGCTCCCCATAACCCTTAATTCCCTTTACTTCTAGGAAACTATCTATTTCTGTTTTAAATTTATTAAATGATGTAGCTTCCACAGCTTTCTGGGGCAGCAAATTCCACAAACCTACCACCCTCTGAGTGAAGAAGTTTCTCCTCATCTCAGTTTTGAAAGAGCAGCCCCTTATTTTAAGATTATGCCCCCAGTTCTAGTTTCACCCATCATTGGGAACATCCTCACCGCATCCACCCGATCAAGCCCCTTCACAATCTTATATGTTTCAATAAGATCGCCTATCATTCTTCTGAACTCCAATGAGTAGAGTCCCAATCTACTCAACCTCTCCTCATATGACCACCCCCTCATCCCCGGGATTAACCGAGTGAACCTTCTTTGTACTGACTCGAGAGCAAATATGTCTTTTCTTAGGTATGGACACCAAAACTGTATGCAGTATTCCAGGTGCGATCTCACCAATACCTTGTAAACTGCAGCAATACCTCCCTGTTTTTATATTCTATACCCCTAGCAATAAAAGCCAACATTCCATTGGCCTTCTTGATCACTTGCTGCACCTGCATACTAACTTTTTGAGTTTCGTGCACCAGGACCCCCAGATCCCTTTGTACTACAGTACTTTCCAGTTTCTTGCCATTAAGATAATAACTTGCTCTATGATTTTTCCTGCCAAAGTGCATAACCTCACACGTTCCAGTATTGTATTCCATCTGCCAAATCTCTGCCCACTTACTTAGCCTGTCTATGTCACTTTGCAGGTTTTTTATGTCCTCCTCACTCACTACTTTCCCTCCCATCTTTGTATCATCTGCAAATTTTGATATGTTACACTCGGTCCCCTCCTCCAAATCGTTACTATAGATTGTAAAGGGTTGGGACCCAGCACTGACACCTGCGGAACACCACTAGTTACTGATTGCCAGTCTGAGAATGAACCATTTATCCCAACTCTCTGCTTTCTGTTAGAGAGCCAATTCTCCACCCACGCCAGAATATTACGCCCAATCCCGTGATTTTTTATCTTGAGCAATAATCTTTTGTGTGGCACCTTGTCAAATGCCTTTTGGAAGTCTAAATACACTACGTCCACTGGTTCTCCTTTATCCACCCTGTATGTTACTTCCTCAAAGAACTCAAGCAAATTTGTCAAACATGACTTCCCCTTCATGAAACCATGCTGAGTTTGTCCTATTAAATTATGTTTATCCAAATGTCCCGTTACTGTCTCCTTAATAATGGACTCCAAAATTTTACCAACCACAGATGTTAGGCTAACTGGTCTATAGTTTCGAGCATTCGGCCTACTACCCTTTTTAAATAAGGGTGTTACATTAGCAGTTTTCCAATCTGCCGGGACCTTTGCTGAGTCCAGGAAGTTTTGGAAAATTACCACCAATGCATCCACAATCCCTACCGCCACTTCCCTCAAGACCCTAGGATGTAAGCCATCAGGTCATGGGGATTTATCCGCCTTGAGTCCCATTATTTTACCGAGTACCAATTTCTTAGTGATTTTAATCGTATTTAGCTCCTCCCCCCCTAGAGCCCCCTGTTTGTCCAGTGTTGGGATATTCTTAGTGTCCTCTACCGTAAAGACTGAAACAAAATATTTGTTCAGCGTTTTTGCCATCTCCATGTTTCCCACCATTAATTTCCCAGCCTCATCCTCTAAGGGACCAACATTTATTTTAGCCACCCTTTTTCGTTTTATATAACTATAGAAACTCTTGCTAGCTGTTTTTATATTTTTTGCTAATTTACTTTCATAATCTATCTTCCCTTTCTTAATCAATCTTTTAGTTATTTTTTGCTGTCTTTTGAAGACTTCCCAATCTTCTATCCTCCCACTAGATTTGGCTACCTTATATGCCCTTGTTTTTAGTCGGATAATATCCTTAATTACTTTACTTAGCCACGGATGGCTGTCATTTCTTTTACACCCTTTTTTCCTCAGTGGAATATATATTTTTTGAAAGTTGTAAAATAACTCCTTAAATGTACACCACTGCTCATGTACTGTCTTACCCTTTAATCTATTTTCCCAGTCCACTCTAATCAATTCTGCTCTCATACCTTCATAGTCTCCTTTGTTCAAGCTCAGCATGCTTGTTTGAGATCCAACCTTCTCACCCTCTAATTGAATATCGAATTCAACCATGTTATGGTCACTCATTCCAAGGGGATCCTTTACTAGGACATTTTTAATTAATCCTGACTCAGTACACAGGACCAGATCTAAGGTTCCATGCCCCCTGGTCGGTTCAGTTACATACTGCTCAAGAAACCCATCCCTAATACACTCAATGAACTCATCCTCAAGGCAGCCCTGCCCAATTTGATTTGTCCAATTAATATGATAGTTAAAATCCCCCATAATTATAGCTGTTCCCTTATTACAAGCCTCAACTATTTCCTGATTGATACTCCGTCCAACAGAGTTGCAACTGTTAGGAGGCCTACAGACTACGCTCACTGGTGTTTTTCCCCCTTATTATTCCTTACCTCCACCCAAACTGTTTCACTATCCTGATCCTTTGACCCAATATCATTTCTCTGTATTACAGTGATTCCTTCCTTTATTAACATAGCCACCCCACCTCCCCTTCCTTCCTGCCTGTCCTTCCTGATTGTTAAATACCCTGGTATGTTTAATTCCCAGTCATGGTCACCCTGCAGCCATGTTTCTGGTGATCTCATTGAAACATACAGGATTCTGAAGTAGATGCTGAGAGGTTGTTTCCCCTGGCTGGAGAGTCTAGAACTAGGGGGCATAGTCTCAGGATAAGGGGTCGGCCATTTAAGACTGAGATGAGGAGGAATTTCTTCACTCAGAGGGTTGTGAATCTTTGGAATTCTCTGCCCCAGAGAGCTGTGAATGCTGAGGCCTAGAAATTGGGTTTTGGTCTTGCCAGGGCTGTAGCGCCAGAAAGTTTGCGCCAGCGGTAATGCGGCAGCGCGCGAAGAAAATTCGGGTGCGCCGTGCCCAGACGGCGGCGGGCGCTAAAACCCTCCTTTAGCGCCTCAAAACGGGCGTGAACTTGGGTTTCCCGGCGCTAATCCCCCGCTGCGGCACCCGATGCGGTGCGGCAGGCGGGGGAACTGCAGGCCTCCTCCTCCTGTTAAGGAGGAGCTGCCTGCAGCCGACAACTGTCCGGCGGATTGACCCGACATCTGAGCCCGGCACCTCGGGGAAGTGCCGGGCTCGCATCAGACACTGATCAGGGCCGCGGGGGGGGGAATGCAGGAGTCCGGGAAGGGAGGTGCGGGCAGGCAGCCGCCGGGAACGCGGCCGGCCGCCGCTCCACCTTTATGCGCCGGCGCACACTGGGGGAAGACTCTGTTGCCAGAGTCTTAGTTGCGCCTGCCACGGGCGAGGCGTGCGCAACTGAATTTCGGCTTGGGGCCGGGTTACCACGGCAACCGGGACGCTGCGCACACCGATGACGTCATCGGTGCCGGCGCAGCGCTACCGGTGCAACGCCGATTTAGGGCCCCAGGGAATTTCTCAACTGGCCATAACTCCGGCGCTAGGCCCTCTAGCGCCTCAAATGCGGCGCTAAGCCGACCGAATTTCTAGGCCTGAGTCTTTGAGTATATTCAAGGCTGAGATCGATAGATTTTTGGACTCTGGGGGAATCATGGGATATGGAGATCGGGCGGGAAAGTGGAGTTGAGTTCGATGATCCGCCATGATCTCATTGAAAGGCGGAGCAGGCTCGAGGGGCCGTATGGCCGACTCCTGCTCTTATTTCTTATGTTACCTCTAGACTTGACTATTTCCATACACTCCTGGCTGGCCTCCCATGTTCTACCCTACGTAAACTTGAGGTCATCCAAAGCTCTGCTGCCCGTGTCCCAACTGGCACCAAGTCCCATTCGCCCATCACCCCTGTGCTCGCTGCCCGTGTCCTAACTGGCACCAAGTCTCGTTCACCCATCACCCCTGTGCTCGCTGACCTACATTGGTTCCCGGTTCAGCAACACCTCGATTTCAAAATTCTCATCCTTGTTTTCAAATCCCCCCCATGGCTTCACCCCTCCCTATCTCTGTAATCTCCTCCAGCCCCACAACCATCCAAGATATCTGTGCTCTTCCAATTATGGCCTCTTGTGCATCCCTGATTTTAATCGCTCCACCATTGGTGGCCGTGCCTTCTGTTGCCTCGGCCTTAAGCTCTGGAATTCCCTCCCTAAACCTCTCCGCCTCTCTTTCCTGCTTAAAGACGCTCCTTCAAACCGATTTCTCTGACCAAGCTTTTGGTGATTTGCCGAATATCTCCTTATGTGTCTCGGGGTCAGATTGTGTTTGCTAACACTCCTGTGAAGCGCCTTGGAACATTTGACTCAGTTGCAGGTGCGAGATAAATTGTGATTTTTTTAGTTTTTTTAACTGTCATTCAAGTTTCACCCCCTTGATTGTAAAGGGCAGGTAGGCACTGGGATACAGTTCCACAGTCACTGGTTGCAGTGATTGTTGGCCACCTATTCAACATGGGAGGGCATCACAGACAAAATCAAGCCCCTTTTGCAGGCTCGGCCTTTGCTGCTGGGGGTGACTGGACAGTGATCGGTAACAGGAGCCCAGGGCACTGAGGCTCACTGCAGTCTCCCCAACTGCATCCCAGGCCCGGATCAGCTGAGCACCCCCACAGTGTGCAGCTGGAATGTGCAACCTATCCTGGGGAGCGGGGGAGAAGGAGGTCAAGGGTCAGCACCGAATGTCAGTCAACCAAGTGGTGTTGACGTCACGAGATCCCAGCGCGCGTCGCCCGCCCACTGCTCCTGCGATCTCACTCCCTATTGGTCGGCGGACATGTCAATCCCGCCCGCTGCCCGCGGTCACGTGCCCCTGAGGCACTCTCCGGCTCCGCCCGAGTGAAGTCGCTCCATTCGGTGTCTGCGGAGCGCTCGGACTGTTGATCCTTTCATAGAAACGTCGAAAAATAGGAGCAGGAGTCAGCCATTCGGCCCTTCGAGCCTGCTCCGCCATTCAATATGATCATGGCTGATCCTCTATCTCAATACCATATTCCCGCTCTCTCCCCATACCCCTTGATGCCTTTTGTGTCTCAAAATCTATCTATCTCCTTCTTAAATATATTCAGTGACTTGGCCTCCACAGCTTTCTGTGGTAGAGAATTCCACAGGTTCACCACCCTCTGAGTGAAGAAATTTCTCCTTATCTCAGTCCTAAATGTCCTACCCCGTATCCTGAGACTGTGACCCCTCGTTCTAGAATCCCTAGCCAGAGGAAACATTCTCCCTGCATCCAGTCTGTCTAGCCCTGTCAGAATTTCATATGTTTCAACGAGATCCCCCCTCATTCTTCTAAACTCTAGTAAATACAGGCCTAGTCGACCCAATCTCTCCTCATACGACAGTCCTGCCATCCCAGGAATCAGTCTGGTGAACCTTCGCTGCACTCCCTCTATGGCAAGTATATCCTTTCTTAGGTAAGGAGACCAAAACTGCACACAGTACTCCAGGTGTGGTCTCACCAAGGCCCTGTATAACTGTAGTAAGACATCCTTGCTCCTGTACTCAAATCCTCTTGCAATGAAGGCCAACATGCCATTTGCCTTCCTAACTGTTTGCTGCACCTGCATGTTTGCTTTCAGTGACTGGTGTACAAGGACACCCAGGTCCCTTTGTACATCAACATTTCCCAATCTATCACCATTTAAATAATACTCTACCTTTCTGTTTTTCCTACTGAAATGGATAACTTCACATTTATGCACATTATACTGCATCTGCCATGTATTTGCCCACTCAATACAATACAATACAATACAAATCGCTTTATTGGCATGATAAGGTACATCTTATGTTGCCAAAGCATCAAAATACATTTATGGTTGAACACATAAACGCGGTTCCATTCATACAGTGTATAAACAGGTATATCCCTGAGTTTATAAATATATTTTCGCCTTGTTTATATATACTCTTGTCTTAGTTTACTGGTTGTCCCTCTGTTCATGGCAAGCTGTAGCATAGTGTGCCGCCAGTGTTACACAGCTTCTCTCCTCCCCCAGTAGGAATGGGAGTTTTTGGTTGTCAGTCAGATTTCTGAATTCAGGGCATATTTGTGAGAATTTTTGATAGAAATTCTCTCTGATGCCCTGATATTTTTCACAGGCTGTGAGGAAGTGCATCTCTGTCTCAACTACTCCCTGACTGCAGTGAGAGCATATCCTGTCTTCTCTTGGCAGCCTGGTCTGCCTGTGTCTGCCTTTTTCGATCGCTAGGCTATGTTCGCTAAGTCTGTACCTTGTCAAGGTTCTTCTCAGTTTGTTATCCTTTACCATGGTCAGGTAATCAGCTATGTTGTATTGTCTGTTTAGGGCCAAGTAGCAATTGAGTTTGCTTTGGGTTTTTGTTGTTTCTGCCCAATATGACAGATATTTTTCCTTTTGCTTAGCGACGATTGTGTTGGGTCGAATTCTTTGTGTTACCCTGTCACTGTCCTGGGGCTGGTTATTGTTAGTATTGTTATTAGTTACTTTATTGAGTCCCAGGACTAGTTGACTGAGGGTATTCTTCTTTATGGTCAGCTCTTGGCATTTCAGGGCGTCGTAGTGATAGCATTGGGGGTTGCTCATTTGTAGGTGATTCCAAAATTTGGTGGCTCTTTTTTGGATAGTGATTATTAATGGGTATTGGCCTAGTTCCGCCCTGCATGCGTTGTTTACTGTTTTCCTTTGAGTCCGGAGGATACTTTTACAGAATTCCGCATGTAGGATCTCAATTGGGTGTTTGTCCCATTTTGCAAAATCTTGTTGTGTTAGTGGTCCCCAGACCTCACTGCCATAGAGTGCAATTGGTTCAATTACTGATTTGAAAATTTTGAGCCAAATGCTAATTGGGATTTCTATTTGGATTGATTTTTTGATGGCATAGAAAGCCCTTCTTGCTTTCTCTTTCAGTTCATTCACAGCCAGTTTGAAGTTTCCCGTAGAACTGATTTTTAAGCCCAAGTATGTGTAGTGAGTGGTTTGTTCAATTTTGGTTGTTCCTACTGTGAAATTTATTGTGGGTCCATGTTGTTTGGATCTTTGCTGGAACACAAGGACTTTGGTTTTTTGGGGATTTATTGTCAGGGCCCAAGTCTGGCAGTACGACTCCAGCAGGTCCAGGTTCTGCTGTAGACCCTCCTTAGTTGGTGACAGCAGAACCAGGTCGTCGGCATAGAGGAGGAATTTAACCTTGGATTCATATAGGGTGAGGCCGGGTGCTGTAGATTGTTCAAGTAGTTTTGCCAATCAACTTGTCTAAATCACCTTGAAGCCTCTTTGCTTCCTCCTCACAACTCACAATCCCACCTAGTTTTGTGTCATCAGCAAACTTGGAAATATTACATTTGGTTCCCTCATCCAAATCATTGATATATATTGTGAATAGCTGGGGCCCAAGGACTGATCCCTGCGGTACCCCACTAGTCACCACCTGCCACCCTGAAAAAGACCCATTTGTTCCTACTCTCTGTTTCCTGTCTGTCAACCAATTTTCAATCCATGCCAGTATATTACACCCAATCCCATGAGCTTTAATTTTGCACACTAATCTCTTATGTGGGACTTTATCAAAGACCTTCTGAAATTCCAAATACACCACATCCACCGGTTCTCCCTTATCTATTCTACCAGTTACATCCTCAAAAGGCTCCAGTAGGTTTGTCAAACATGATTTCCCTTTCATAAATCCGTGTTGACTTTGTTTAATCCTGTTGATATTTTCTAAGTGTCCTGTTATCACATCCTTTATAATAGACTCTTTAGCATTTTCCCTACTGCTGATGTTAGGCTAACCAACTTGTGCAGCAGCTGGGGCCTGAAAATCAGCTTCACTGCCCCTGGGCTGGGAAAGAGGGACATGAGGCAACATTCTCCCTCTTACCCCTTTCTAAACTCGTTTTACAGGGTTTTAGAAGTGGAGCATTTACAGACGGGAAGCTCAGACCAAACATCACGTCAGGGTCAGACAGAGTCGCTCGATTCATCAGGACCTGAATATCATCGGCCTTTGCACATGGAAGGAGAAAGCAGCGATCGCAGTGATGACAGACCGCACACGTGTTCAGTGTGTGGACTCGGATTCAGCCGATCGCCTGCCCTGGCGAGACACGTGCACCGTCACACCGGGGAGAAACCGGGTAAAGGTGGGGATGGTGGGAATGTATTCAGTTGCCCGTCTATGTCAGAAGTTCATCCGCACAGTCACCCCAGGGACAGTCTGTTCACCTGCTCCGTGTGTGGGAAGGGATTCGCTCAGCCCTCCAACCTGCTGAGACACCAGCGAGTTCACACTGATGAGAGACCGTTTCAATGTTCTGACTGTGGGAAGAGCTTTAAAAGCTCCGGGGATCTGAAGGAACACCAACTTGTTCACACCGATCAGAGACCGTTTACATGTTCTGAATGTGGGAAGAGTTTTAAAAGCTCCAAGGCTCTGACCAGACACCAGCGAGTTCACACTGGGGAGAGGCCATTTCCCTGCTCTGTGTGTGGAAAGGGATTCACTGATTCATCTAACTTGCTGATACACCAGCGAGTTCACACTGATGAGAGAGCCTTTAAATGTTCTGACTGTGGGAAGGGCTTTAAAAGCCCCGGGGTTCTGACCAGACACCAGCGAGTTCACACTGGGGAGAGGCCATTTCCCTGCTCTGTGTGTGGAAAGGGATTCACTGATTCACCTAACTTGCTGATACACCAGCTTGTTCAGAATGATGAGAGAGCCTTTAAATGTTCTGTCTGTCAAAAGAGCTTTAAATACACCGGGGACCTGAAGCAACACCAGCTTGTTCACACTGATGAGAGAGCATTTACATGTTCTGTCTGTCAAAAGAGCTTTAAATACACCGGGGACCTGAAGCAACACCAGCTTGTTCACACTGATGAGAGAGCGTTTACATGTTCTGTCTGTCAGAAGAGCTTTAAATGCTCCGGGGACCTGAAGAAACACCAGCTTGTTCACACTGATGAGAGAGCGTTTACATGTTCTGACTGTGGGAAGAGCTTTAAAACGTCCGGGGTTCTGACCAGACACCAGCGAGTTCACACTGATGAGAGACCCTTTACATGTTCTGACTGTGGGAAGAGCTTTAAAAGCCCCGGGGTTCTGACCAGACACCACCGAGTTCACACTGGGGAGAGGGCGTTCACCTGCTCCGTGTGTGGAAAGGGATTCACTGATTCATCTACCTTGCTGCGACACCAGTTTGTTCACACTGATGAGAGACACTTTAAATGTTCTGACTGTGGGAAGAGCTTTAAAAGACCCGGGGCTCTGACCACACACCAGCGAGTTCATACTGATGAGAGACCCTTTAAATGTTCTGTCTGTCAGAAGAGCTTTAAATGCACCGGGGACCTGAAGCAACACCAACTTGTTCACACTGATGAGAGAGCGTTTACATGCTCTGACTGTGGGAAGAGCTTTAAAAGCTCCAATCACCTGCTGGCACACCAGCTTGTTCACACTGATGAGAGAGCGTTTACATGTTCTGACTGTGGGAAGAGCTTTAAAAGCTCCTATCACCTGCTGAGACACCAGCGAGTTCACACTGTTCTGTAGCGCAGGGCCCTGTAGACAGCTGGGGTGACATGAACGTGGAATGGATGAATGTTTTATAAATTCCTGTACTATTGTTTAATCTTCCAAACTGTTGTGCGAATGATTCCCTTGATTTGACTGTTCATGTTATTTTTTTCCCTTATCACAGGCAATTGCCTATTAAAAGTCAACCATGTGCCCCCTTTTTAAAGGGGCACAACCAATAAAACCTGCAACATAACAAAAAAAAGTTTAAAGGAAACTTAAATGAAACTAAAATTCTATTGTCGGGGGTGATGGTGCATGCCAGTCCCGTCGGTACCCACCAGTTGTGGAAGACCTCGAGCGCGCTGGTGGACTGTTCATGTTATCACATAGAATAGGTCGACAAGTAAAGGCACAACGTCTGGGTGTGAATCTAATAATAACCTCACGGACCGTACAGGTGTGATACCCAGACGGGCTTGTGGTTATGGTCTGGTCACAGATGGACTAAATCCCCTTTACTCACCTCGACAACAGGTGATGGAGATTCACAATCTGCACAGGGTGGGGAAGGACGAGGCCATTCAGCCCCTCGAGCCTATTCTGCAATTCAGTCAGATCACGGCTAATCTGTGTCTCACTCCATCTACCCACCTTGGTTCCGTAAGCCTTAATACCCATAACCAACAAATTCTATCATTCTCCATTTTGATATTTTCAGTTGACCCCCAGCCTCAACAGCTTTTAGTGGGAGTGTGATCCAGATTTCCACTACCCTGTGTGTGAAGAAGTGCTTCGTGACATCACCCCTGAACGGTCGAGCTCTAATTTTAAGGTTCTGCCCCCTTGTTCTGGAATCTCCCACCAGCCCCCACCAGAGGAGATAGTTTCTCTCTCTCTACCCTATCAGATCCTTTAGTCATCTTAACCACCACAATTAGATCACCCCTTAATCTCCTATACTCGAGGGAATACCAGCCTCGTCTGTGCAGCCTGTCCTCATAATTTAACCCTGTCAGCTCCGGTATCATTCTGGTGAATCTGTGCCGCATCCCTCCAAGGCCAGTGTATCCTTCCTGAGGGGCGGGGCCCAGAATGGAACAGGAGGGCAGACTGACTGCGGCCTGCTCGACTGGTCAAGGTCAAAGCTCACACAATCTGCTGACAGCTGTGAAAGGTGAGACGTAACAAAGGCAGCTGTTGAACTATTGGAAAAACAAGGCTACATATTGTATTCTGCCCAGCAACAGACTCAGGAAGCTAAGGGGATAAAACATCCAGACTTCGTGATTGCCACGAGAACCAAGAGCAAGAAGAATGAGAACATCCTCAACTCTCCCAGAACAGGGTCCTGATCACCCTCGGTTCTGAGTGGAGCTCCCCATGACTTTGTTATCTGATAAAATAGTCATGTCTGAATGCCTATTATTTAGAACAATTCTAGTGTCTTGCGTGATGCTTCCATGGCAGGTACAGCACAGGTTAGATACAGAGTAAAGCTCCCTCTACACTGTCCCATCAAACACTCCCAGGGCAGGTACAGCCCGGGTTAGATACAGAGTAAAGCTCCCTCTACACTGTCCCATCAGACACTCCCAGGGCAGGTACAGCACGGGTTAGATACAGAGTAAAGCTCCCTCTACACTGTCCCATCAGACACTCCCAGGGCAGGTACAGCACGGGTTAGATACAGAGTAAAGCTCCCTCTACACTGTCCCATCAAACACTCCCAGGGCAGGTACAGCACGTGTTAGATACAGAGTAAAACTCCCTCTACACTGTCCCATCAAACACTCCCAGGGCAGGTACAGCACGTGTTAGATACAGAGTAAAGCTCCCTCTACACTGTCCCATCAGACACTCCCAGGGCAGGTACAGCACGGGTTAGATACAGAGTAACGCTCACTCTACACTGTCGCATCAAACACTCCCAGGGCAGGTACAGCACGGGTTAGATACAGAGTGTCAGCCGTGGCTCAGGCGGCAGCACTCTCCCCTCTGAGTCAGAAGGTTGTGGGTTGAAGTTCCACTCCAGAGACTCGAGTCTAAAACTCTGTGCTGCCCCTCCAGTGCAGTGCTGAGGGAGTAAAGCCCAGTGCAGAGTAAAGTTCCCTCTGCACTGCTCCACTAACATGCCTGAGCCCCAAACTCAGAAGAGCACCCTCTGCTGCATTCCACTTGTCTCAGCAGCAGGAGAAGCAGATGGCAGAAGGCCCGCCCCTCGGGCACCCCGATTGGTTGGAGGCCCCACCGCCACCTCAGTCCTCCAAGCTCCGCCCGCTCTCTCCCTATTGGTCGGAGCTCCCATCAGTCACTGCCGTGGAGTTGATGACGTGCCCCAGTCCGGTTCCCTGCAGAAGACAAGGGGCTGCGGCCGCTCAATCCGCTCCGCTCGGTGCCGGGAGGGCGCTGGGACGGTGCGGTTTGTATTTTCTTTTTATTTATCTCCCCGCCCGCGCTTCTCTCCGCTATATATAAAAAACCCTGATAAAACTCACTTTCCGCCGGTGATCTGGACTCTCGCAGTTGCCCGGGCTGACCCAGAATGCGAGGCCCTGCGCAGGCGCGGTAGCGGCTCATCCTCGGGAGCGGGGCCCGGCGGCACATGCGGAGTAGGGGGAGGGGGCGTGGCCTGTTCAGAGCCCGCGCTCACCTTGGAGCGGCACATGCAGAGTAGGGGGAGGGGCAGGGCCTGTTCAGAGCCCGCGCTCCCCTTGGAGCGGCGCGTGCGGAGTAGGGGGAGGGGCAGGGCCTGTTCAGAGCCCGCGCTCCCCTTGGAGCGGCGCATGCGGAGTAGGGGGAGGGGGCGTGGCCTGTTCAGAGCCCGCGCTCACCTTGGAGCGGCACATGCAGAGTAGGGGGAGGGGCAGGGCCTGTTCAGAGCCCGCGCTCCCCTTGGAGCGGCGCATGCGGAGTAGGGGGAGGGGGCGTGGCCTGTTCAGAGCCCGCGCTCACCTTGGAGCGGCACATGCAGAGTAGGGGGAGAGGCAGGGCCTGTTCAGAGCCCGCGCTCCCCTTGGAGCGGCGTGTGCGGAGTAGGGGGAGGGGGCGGGGTCTGTTCAGAGCCCACGCTCACCTTGGAGCGGCACATGCAGAGTAGGGGGAGGGGCAGGGCCTGTTCAGAGCCCGCGCTCCCCTTGGAGCGGCGCGTGCGGAGTAGGGGGAGGGGGCGAGGCCTGTTCAGAGCCCACGCTCACCTTGGAGCGGCGCGTGCGGAGTAGGGGGAGGGGGCGGGGTCTGTTCAGAGCCCACGCTCACCTTGGAGCGGCGCGTGCGGAGTAGGGGGAGGGGGCGAGGCCTGTTCAGAGCCCACGCTCACCTTGGAGCGGCGCGTGCGGAGTAGGGGGAGGGGGCGAGGCCTGTTCAGAGCCCACGCTCACCTTGGAGCGGCGCGTGCGGAGTAGAGGGAGGGGGCGGGGCCTGTTCCGAGCTCACCTCCAACAATGAGAACAACAACAACCTGTATTTCTATAGCACCTTTGATGCAGGAAAACGTTCCAAGGCGCTGCACAGGAGTATTGTAAGACATTGAAAAATGTGACCCCGAGCCACATAAGAAGAAATTAGTGCAGATGGCCAAAAGCTTGGTCACAGAGGTGGGTTTTAAGGAGCGTCTTCGCAGGAATGACGTATGAGGAGAGATTGGGTCGATTGGGCTTGTACTCGCTGCAGTTTAGAAGAATGAGAGGGGATCTCATTGAAACCTATAAAATTCTAACAGGACGAGACAGACTAGATGCTGGAAGGATGTTCCCAATGGTCGGGGAGTCCAGAACCAGGGAACACAGCCTAAGGATAAGGGGTAAGACATTTAGGACTGAGATGAGGAATTTCTTCACCCAGAGAGTGGTGAACCTGTGGAATTCTCTACCACAGAAGGCAGTAGAGGCCAATTCATTTAATATATTCAAGAAGGAGTTAGATATATTTCTTAAGGCTAAAGGGATCAAGGGATATGGGGAGAATGCAGGAACAGGGCACTGAATTTGGATGATCAGCCATGATCTCATTGCATGGCGGAGCAGGCTCGAGGCGCCGAATGGCTTACTCCTGCTCCTATCTTCTATGTTTCTGGAACCAGGGGTCACAGTTTTACATCTCCACCTTTCCCAGCCCAGGGGCAGTGAAGCTGATTTTCAGGCCCCAGCTGCTGCACAGGTTGGTTGAAAGAATCAACAGTAATGGCGGCTGTAATCCCCACAAGCCCCCGCGCTCCAGAAAGCGCTCCAGCCGCCGCGCTGAGTTGTGACTGACACTGCGCATGCGCCCCATGGCCCCATCCTCTCCTGCTCCACAGGCGCCTGGCCTGCACCGTGCATGCTCAGCACAAACCCTGGGCCCCTGTCAATCATCCTTTCCCGCGCCTGCGCGCTGGGCCCCTGAGCTCCAGGCTGCCGCGCGGGGCTTTCTTTGTAAAGGCGGTGTTGGTGAAGAGCCGCACTGAGTGAGGGAACGTGAGTTTTCCCCCAGATCCGATTGAGATCAGAGGAGGGGAGAGAATAAAGGGGAATCCAAACCTGAGAGTCTGCGGATCCGGGCCCCGAGCGGAGCTTCCACAGTTTGGCGGAGCGCGTTCCAGGGACATGTGACCCGGGCCCAGGGCCTGATTGACGTGAGCTTCCGACCAATAGGGAGTGAGCGGGGCGGGGCTGGAGGAGCGAGCCGGCGCCCCGCGCGCCCACCCCCACTCATCGCCCAACCAGTCACGTCAAGACGTCGCCGTCGTACAATGATAGACATGAGCTCTCCACCAATGAGCGAGGGGAGGCTGAGGCTGGAGGACCGACTGAGGGGCTTTGGTCCTCCAACCAATCGTGGTGAAGGAGGAGGCGGGACCTGGAACAGGCTCATTGGACGGATTGGCGCGTCGCCATTTTGTAAAGGAGCCTGTTCAGGATCTGTGAGCCAGGGAAAGTTTATTTTTAATGTTCATTTCACATTTCACAGCTCAAACTAATTTTGTTTTGCGTAGGTTTTTTAAAAAGCAGTTCATCTTTAAATTGATGAAGCAGAAATAAAAAACCTTCTGGAGCAAATACTTGTGAGTAAAAATGTTTCTTCTCCCTGAATTAATTTTCTTAATATTAATTTTCAGCGTTTTTAATTATTAATTTCAAGCACTTTAAGAGAAATATGGGAGCGGTGGGGGTTTCTCTTAAAGGGACAGGCACTCTCTCTTTCTATGTGATTTTCATTAAAGGGGCTGCGCCCCGGTGGATGACTGATTTTAAAGGGACAGCATCACCCTTTTTATAATGTACTTGCTGGAGTGCCCGGCGGTGCCGAGGATTTTTTGAGGGCATGTTGTTGTTGGAAGAGAGAGAGGGAGAGCGACTGGGGGGAAGAGAGCGAGCGACTGGGGGGAAGAGAGAGAGCGACTGGGGGGGAAGAGAGAGAGCAACTGGGGGGAAGAGAGAGAGCGACTGGGGGGAAGAGAGAGAGTGACTGGGGGGAAGAGAGAGAGCAACTGGGGGAACAGAGAGAGCAACTGGGGAAGAGAGAGAACGACTGGGGGAAGAGAGAAAGCGACTGGGGGGAAGAGAGAGAGCGACTGGGGGGAAGAGGGAGAGCGACTGGGGGAAGAGAGAGAGCGACTGGGGGAAGAGAGAGAGCGACTGGGGGGAAGAGAGAGAGCGACTGGGGGGAAGAGAGAGAGCGACTGGGGGGAAGAGAGAGAGCGACTGGGGGGAAGAGAGAGAGTGACTGGGGGGAAGAGAGAGAGCAACTGGGGGAACAGAGAGAGCAACTGGGGGCCTGAGGGCACTCCGCTTCTTCCTCGAACAGAGGCCCGACCAGTCCCCATCCACCACGACCCTCCTCCGCCTGGCTGAACTTGTTCTCACATTGAACAACTTCTCCTTTAACTCCACTCATTTCCTCCAAATCAAAGGTGTTGCCATGGGTACCCGCATGGGTCCTAGCTATGCCTGCCTTTTCGTGGGCTATGTGGAACAATCTTTGTTCTAGTCCTACTCGGGTCCCCTCCCTCACCTCTTTTTCCGATACATTGATGACTGTATCGGGGCCGTTTCCTGCTCTCGCCCCGAACTTGACAATTTCATTCACTTTGCCTCCAATTTCCACCCTTCCCTCACCTTCACATGGTCCATCTCTGACTCTTCCCTTCCCTTCCTCGACTTCTCCGTCTCCATCTCGGGGGATAGGTTATCGACCAATATTTACTACAAGCCCACTGACTCCCACAGCTACCTGGACTACACTTCCTCCCACCCCGCTTCCTGTAAGGACTCTATTCCATTCTCCCAGTTTCTCCACCTCCGCCGTATCTGCTCCGACGATGCCACCTTCCACACCAGTGCTTCAGACATGTCTTCCTTTTTCCGCAACCGAGGATTCCCCTCTACCGTGGTTGACACTGCCCTCGACCGTGTCAGCTCTATCTCCCGCACCTCTGCCCTCACCCCTGCCCCTCCCTCCCGGAACCACGATAGGGTTCCCCTTGTCCTCACCTTTCACCCCACCAGCCTCCACATTCAACGGATCATCCTCCGGCATTTCCGCTACCTCCAAAGTGATCCCACCACCAAACGTATCTTCCCCTCCCCTCCCCTTTCAGCATTCCGCAGGGACCGCTCTCTCCGAGACACCCTAGTCCACTCCTCTATCACCCCAAACAGCCCTTCCCCTTCGCCTGGCACCTTCCCGTGCAAGCGGAGGAGATGTAACACCTGCCCCTATACCTCCCCCCTCCCCACTGTCCAGGGCCCCAAACACCCCTTCCAGGTGAAACAGCGATTTACTTGTACTTCTCGCAATCTAGTATACTGTATTCGCTGCTCACGATGTGGTCTCCTCTACATTGGGGAGACCAAACGCAGATTGGGTGACCGCTTTGCGGAACACCTCCGTTCAGTCCGTAAGGGTGACCCCGAGCTTCCGGTCGCCTGTCATTTCAATTCACCGCTCCATTCCCACTCGGACCTCACCGTCCTTGGCCTCTTGTACTGTTCCACGGAAGCTCAACGTAAACTCGAGGAACAGCACCTCATCTTCCGATTAGGCAGTCTGCAGCCTTCCGGTCTCAATATCGAGTTCAACAATTTCAGATCATAACCTCGGCCCCTATTTCATTTTCACCTATATTTTTCCACTCCTTTCCTTTCCCCCCCCCCCTTTCCTTTTGTTTCTCTCTCACACCTGGCAGCTATCTTTTGCCCTGCCAGTACACTTTACACCTAATCACAGCCTATTACCATCTCGTCTAGCTTCTAATCTCTTTTACTTCTTTTGGTTCTTTTACTCTTTTGTCCGATCGCAGCCCTGCCTTCGATCTAGTTCCTTTTCTCTCCAGTTTTGAAGAAGGGTCAAACCCGAAAAGTCAACTCAAATTTCTCTCCACGGATGTTGCCTGACTTGCTGAGTTTTTCCAGCATTTTCTTTTGTTATTCAAGAGAGAGAACGACTGGGGGAAGAGAGAAAGCGACTGGGGGGAAGAGAGAGAGTGACTGGGGGGAAGAGGGAGAGCGACTGGGGGAAGAGAGAGAGCGACTGGGGGAAGAGAGAGAGCGACTGGGGGGAAGAGAGAGAGCGACTGGGGGGAAGAGAGAGAGCGACTGGGGGGAAGAGAGAGAGCGACTGGGGGGAAGAGAGAGAGCGACTGGGGGGAAGAGAGAGAGCGACTGGGGGGAAGAGAGAGAGCGATGGGGGGAAGAGAGAGAGCGACTGGGTGGAAGAGAGAGAGCGACTGGGGGGAAGAGCGAGAGCGACTGGGGGGAAGAGAGAGAGCGACTGGGGGGAAGAGAGAGCGATGGGGGGAAGAGAGAGAGCGACGGGGGGAAGAGAGAGAGCGACTGGGGGGAAGAGAGAGAGTGACTGGGGGGAAGAGGGAGAGCGACTGGGGGGAAGAGAGAGAGCGACGGGGGAAGAGAGAGAGCAACTGGGGGGAAGAGAGAGAGCGACTGGGGGGAAGAGAGAGAGTGACTGGGGGGAAGAGAGAGAGCAACTGGGGGAACAGAGAGCAACTGGGGAAGAGAGAGCGACTGGGGGAAGAGAGAAAGCGACTGGGGGGAAGAGAGAGAGCGACTGGGGGGAAGAGGGAGAGCGACTGGGGGAAGAGAGAGAGCGACTGGGGGGAAGAGAGAGAGCGACTGGGGGGAAGAGAGAGAGCGATGGGGGGAAGAGAGAGAGCGACTGGGTGGAAGAGAGAGCGACTGGGGGGAAGCGAGAGAGTGACTGGGGGGAAGAGAGAGAGCGACTGGGGGAAGGGAGAGAGCGACTGGGGGAAAGCGAGAGCGACTGGGGGGAAGAGAGAGAGGGACGGGGGAAGAGAGAGAGCGACTGGGGGGGAAGAGAGAGAGCGACTGGGGAAGAGAGAGAGCGACTGGGGGGAAGAGAGAGAGCGACTGGGGGGAAGAGGGAGAGCGACTATGGGGAAGAGAGAGAGCAACTGGGGGGAAGAGAGAGAGCGACTGGGGGGGAAGAGAGAGAGCAACTGGGGGGGAAGAGAGAGAGCGACTGGGGGGGAAGAGAGAGAGCGAGTGGGGGGAAGAGAGAGAGCGACTGGGTGGAAGAGAGAGAGGGACTGGGGGAAGAGAGAGAGCGACTGGGGGGAAGAGAGAGAGCGACTGGGAGGAAGAGAGAGAGTGACTGGGGGAAAGAGAGAGCGACTGGGGGGAAGAGAGAGAGCAACTGGGGAAGCGAGAGAGCGACTGGGGGGAAGAGAGAGAGCGACTGGGGGGAAGAGAGAAAGCGACTGGGGGGAAGAGAGAGAGCGACTGGGGGGAAGAGAGAGAGCGACTGGGGATAAGAGAGAGAGCGACTGGGGGAAAGCGAGAGCGACTGGGGGGGAAGAGAGAGAGCGACTGGGGAAGAGAGAGAGCGACTGGGGGACGAGAGACAGCGACTGGGGGGAAGAGAGAGAGCGACTGGGGGGAAGAGAGAGAGTGACTGGGGGGAAGAGAGAGAGCGACTGGGGGGAAGAGAGAGAGCGACTGGGGGGAAGAGAGAGAGTGACTGGGGGAAGAGAGAGAGCGACTGGGGGGAAGAGAGAGAGTGACTGGGGGGAAGAGAGAGAGCGACTGGGGGGAAGAGAGAGAGTGACTCGGGGGAACAGAGAGAGCGACTGGGGGGAAGAGAGAGAGCGACTGGGGGAAGAGAGAGAGCGACTGTGGGGAAGAGAGAGAGCGAATGGGGGGAAGAGAGAGAGCGATTGGGGGGAAGAGAGAGAGCAACTGGGGGAAGGGGGGTGGCGGGGGAGGGGGAGGGGGAGGGGAAGGGGGGAGGGGGAGGGGAGGGCGGAGGGGAAGAGGGGGAGGGGGGAGTGAGGGGGAGGGGGGAGGGGGAGGGGAAGGTGGGGAGGGGGGAGGGAGGGCATGGGTGTAGGGGAGGGAGGGGAGGGGGAAGGGGAGGGGGGAGTGGGAGGGGCGGGAGGGGGAGGGGGGTGGGGAAGAGTGGAAGGGGGGAGGGGAGGGGGGAGGGGAAGGGGGGTGAAGGGTGACGGGGGAAGTGGGGTGGAGGGGAGGGGGGTGGGGTAGATGGAGGGGGAGGGGATGTGTGCGGGGTGGAAAGGGTGGGGTGGGAAGGGTGTGGGGGGGGAAGGGTGGTGGAAGGAGGGGGGAGGGGGTAAGGGAGAAAGGGAGGGGTGGAGCCAGCAGACCCTCTCCCCTCTGCCGGCGATGGCTCCGCCGAGCTCCGTGCCACCCCACGCACTGACATGGCCCAGCCGAGCGCAGCGCCCTGGTCAGCCCGAGCCCCGCCCCTCGCCTTCCCGAGCCCCGGCTTCAAGACCGCCGATTGCGGCTGGGCCTGCACTGGAGCCAAGCCCCAGAATAGGGCATGAGCTGGCTTGAGGCTGAGAGAGGGCCGGGCCCGGTTGCCGGGGTAACCCTTACCCCCCTTCCCGCTCTCCCGAGCACTGGCCTCCCGAGCCCCGCCCTCCCGAGCATCAGCCCCCCCGCCTGAGCCGCGGGGGGAAGGAGAAAGAGAGCCGCTGCTCCTCCAGTCGATGTGTTGCGGGCTGACCCCTGATGAGTGCCCGATCAGCTGAGCCCGAGCCCCGCGGTGACCGCAACTCACCTCCCGCTAGGCACCCTCCCGCCCTGCCAGCCTTTACCAAAATGGCGGCGATGGCTACGCTCGGCACAGTCCCGCGCCGCCAGCCTTTACAAAGATGGCGGCGATCGCGGTGCGGGCCCAGCGGGAGGGGCAGTGCCTAGCTCGGGCATGGCTGGGCAACAGAGGCCCAGGCTTCCAGGCCTGCAAAAACGGTGAAAGGTTAGAGAAAATATTTACAAATTAATTAACTTTTTTTTAAAAACAATTTGTTTTTTAAAAGCAACTTTTTTTTTTGCTGGAAATCTAGATTTGAAAAGAAACACGCAGAAAGTGGGAAAAAGAAATGAAGAGTTTGGAATCATGATGGCGGCCACTCACCTCGGTTCAGAATGATTAGGCCCGCCCACGCACGTACCAATTGGTCAACCGTCAGGTCACTGAAGTGTAGGATTGGTCAATCGTCCTGTCACTCGATTCTAGGACGGCCCACCCGCACGCGCGACGAACGCGCCCCCGCGACGCAGCGATTGGTCGACCGTCGGGTCGCTCGACTGTACGATTGGTCGACCTTCACGTCACTTGATGCTAATGAGCGGATAATGAGCGGAATTTTGAACGTTTTTTGGATACCGTGGGCACAATTTTTGTCCGACCAAAAAGTAAATATGCTTATGACCGTTCCGGAATCGTAAGCTGTCTTTTGATGTAATACACGTGTAGGTATGCTCTTTCACTTTTGAGTGTATAGTCGGACAGACAGACAGACAGACAGCCAGCCAGAAGTACTGCTTTATATATACTTGCTGGAGTGCCCGGTGGTGCCGAGGCTTTTCTGAGGTCATGTTGTTGTTGGAAGAGAGAGAGAGAGAGCGACTGGGGGGAAGAGAGAGGGCGACTGGGGGGAAGAGAGAGAGCGGCTGGGGGGCAGAGAGAGAGCGACTGGGGGGAAGAGAGAGAGCGACTGGGGGGAAGAGAGAGAGCGACTGGGGGGAAGCGAGAGAGCGACTGGGGGGAAGGGGAGGAAGGGGAAGGCGGAGGAAGGGGAGGGGAGGGAGGGCGGGGGGGACCCAGGAGTGATATAACATTATTCACAATGTTTCAGTGTATGAGTTGAATACGGAAATAAAGATACTATCTCAGTCATTTAGAGGTCAGTTTAGAAATCAACAGTGAACATTTATGCCAATAATAATGTAAAACAATAGAACATTTTACAATATGGTGGAGTTACAACCAAAGACTGAGTGAATACTTGTTCTGGTAAAGGTTTGCAACCCAATGGGTTTGGTATTGTACAGAGTGATTTTATAATCAATAAAAATGTATTCAACATTATACTGTTAAATCTGTTATCTTGTAGTAGGTATGCAGCCTCTCAGATGTTGTAGAGTGCTGTTGAGTTCTTCAAGTGCCCTCTTGTGTGTCTTTGTACACTCATCCCACACAATGAGTTTAGACTTTGGAAGCAGCTCAGCAGTTGCTGTGGTAATGTTACACACTGGGTGTTGTTGTCTATTCAAATCCAGAGGGAGAGGAAAAGTTGAGTGGGCAGTTCGACCTCCTTCGAGAAGAGTTGCAGCGATTCCTGATGAGGCAACAGCCAGTGGCATGAATCCCTTAGAGCGAAGGATCGCCACAAAGAGATGTCATAGCCTTTTGGGGGAGTGAGACAGAGCAGCTTCTGTCATCGTTGGATGCCAACGAATGTGATCCTGAAGGAGTCCTCTGTTGCTGCAAGCTTTTACAAAGGAGGCACAGGGATGGCCAGTGAGAGTTTTGAGGTAATTAAATGAGGTTCGGCCAGCAACCTCATGGAGGAGTAGATGAAGGTGGGAGCACTCTGTTATTGGAGAGCCCGTGGTTAGACAACATTTTCTGTTTTTCCTGACGGTGTTAAAATGAACAGATTCCTTGATGCACCAACTCTTGAACATGCCACGTACAACTGGTCATGTGAAAAACAGGGAGTGAGTAAGTTGATGCCAGCAACCTTCAAAGTCTGCCCCTGGGCCGTGTTGATTGACATAGCAAAAGAAATTCTCAGAGTGAACTGTTGCCTTCTGAATTGAAAGTGTAAGTCAGTTGGTATCATTGGAATTCGAGGAAGGAGAACATCCTCCCCTCTGGCACAGCCTGAGATGATGGTAGCCTCAATGAGATGTTGCATGAGCTTTTTGACTGCCAGCCTGGTTCCATTGCACAACTTTGGTGGAGATATGTTTCTTAGGAGCATGATGGGGGTGCCTTCTTTCAGTACCAGTTCGTGAGGAGGCGTTCCTGAAGGCTGCAATGAGTTGAGGAACTCAATGGGGTAATGTACCGCATCAGCACTGTCACAAACAGTATCAACACTTTTGTAAATGTGCTCTTGGCCAGGGAGTTTTTGAAGAAGGAGGATGTTTATGTCTTTGACAGTATCATTCCTGGGTGCAAGTATTGACCGTTCACAGAGCCAGTTGTAATCTTTGAAGTGATTGAGGAGGTTTGGATACACGTTTGAGATCAAGTCATCAACTGTTTTTACTTGACTGCCAAAGTCTGGCGGAATTGTGATTTGTCCACTGCTGTCAGTGGGCAACTTTCCTTCTCCCAATTGTAGCAAAAGTCGCGCAAATGATTCTGACATTTCGTCACCATGCATATGAACACGCATGTTTGTGGTCAAATGGACTGTTTGCACATTTGGCCACAGATGGGATGCCTTGAGACATGCATTGAGTTCATCTGCTGCTGTTCCTCTGGGGACAACTGGCAGGATTTGGCGGAAATCACCTGCCAGCAACAGGGTGATGCCACCCATCAGCCTATCGTTGCCTCTCAGATCTTGAAGAGTTCTGTTGAGTGCTTCAAGTGCCCTCTTGTGGGCCATTGTACACTCATCCCACACAATCAATCGAGACTTTTGAAGCATCTCAGCAGCACCAGTTCCTTTGCTAATGTTACACACTAGTTGTTCTTGTCTTGTCAGATCCAGAGGGAGAGCAAAGGTTGAGTGGGCAGTGTGACCTCCTTGCAGAAGAGTTGCAGCGATTCCAGATGAGGCAACAGCCAGTGCAATGAATCCCTTAGAGTGAACCGTGGCCAGCAAAAGATTGATCAGGAATGTCTTTCCTGTTCCACCAGGGGCATCGAGGAAGATAATGCCAGGAGTGTTGTTTTGCACCATATCGAGAACCAACCTGTAAGTCTGTTTCTGCTCTGGAAGCAATTTAGGCTCAGTGACTGTGACAAAGGAGGTCAGTTCCTCAACATTGTAGGTGGTTTCTCTGAGGACCTCTCTGCTGAGACCTGGAGAATCATTCCTATTGGGAGATGGAAGGTTCAACTGAGTCAGAGACTTGCCAGCCAATTCCAAAGTCCCGTCCTCCAAAAGGATCAATGCCTGATTGTACATCGCATGAGTGTAGTCGAGTGCTATTGTGGGGTTGGCTCTGGTGAGTTGGCATAAGATGTCTTCTGTGAGGCTGTCTTTGTGATCTTGCCACAATTGCATTGGGTCGGAAGGGCTGCAGAGGGCAATTATCATGGCAAAGACTTTTCGTAGCCTATTGGCGGAGTAACACACAGCAGCTTCTGTCATCGTTGCATGCCAATGATTGTCACCCTCAATGAGGCCTCTCCTGCGACAAGCTTCTTGAAAAGACTCACAGAGGTGGCCATCAACAGTCTTGAGGTCATTAAATGATGTGTGGCCAGCAACCTCATGGAGGAGTAGACGAAGGTGAAAGCACTCTGTGTTGTTTGGATGGACCGTTTAGACTCTGCCAAGTGCATCTGATGAGTACACCCCTGTATGACCAGGAACTTCCTTCTGACCTGCTCCAGGGCGCCGAGCCCGCCATGTATTGTTTGGCTGCCATGTGTAGTACTTGGGCACCTGATGATAGAAAAGTGTCTTGGCAAAGTCATTCGTTTGGCACAACTGAAAGAATGCTGTAAGTTTTCTCTTTGGAGGTTGCTCGGCACGTTGGCTGGCATTTTCAGGTCGGAATAAAACCCTTTGTCCACTTTCCAAGTGAACATCCAATTTAGTGACAGTGGGGTAACGGTTGTGGATGTCAAATCCAAAAGTTCGCCAGGCTGCCTCATTGCTGCAGATGTAACGGCCCAACAGATGTGTGGTGATCTCATCATTTTGATTCTGCTGTCCAGCCGCTTGAAGATCAAATACAGCTTGGTCACTGCCCTTATGGAGGTACTTGCACACATATTTGATAGACTTGACGGAGTGGCAGTACTCCACATTGATGTGACATTTGAAGAGCTTGGATAGGAGTGGACAGTAAGGAACAATCCAACGGTTGTCAACTTCAAATGTCTGCCTTTGCTGTGTTGTCTGATTTGACGGACCAGGTTCACTCGAGTGGCTAGATTTTTTACTTCGCATTCTTATCTCAGTGCTGATACCTCCACTCTCTTTGCCCCTTCTCCTGTACAAAGGATAGCCATCATCCCCATGCTGAGTTTCTTCACGGAGTGGCTTTGGGTACCGTTTTGTACATGCATTGTTTTTCATGCAGGGAGAAGAAGGGTTGTGTCACCCACAAGGACCATGAATCATATTTTTTACAACAACATCAAAGAGGATTGGATCCTGGTCCTTATCGGGTAGCTCTGCAGAAATGAAGGAATCAACTTGATTGGGGCGAATCTTTGCCTGAAGCCAGAGTAACAGATCCACATGAGGAAGTCCTCTCTTCTGCCACTCAATGCTGTACATGTAGCAATTGTGTGCACCAAAAAGTTTGCCCACAGTCAGCAGTTTGAGCAGTTGTTTAACTTTGAGGTTGAAGACCCGTGCTATGAGCTCATGCCTTTCAGTACCAGCTTTGGGTGGGAACTCCTGCCATTGGGGATTGCAAGTCATGGTGATGAAGAGGTCAGGTCTGCCATTGTTCCTGACATAGGTCATGGCATCTTGCGTGTGCTCATGCATGTACCTAGGACCTCCAACGAAGGTGGATGGTAGGATGACCAGTTGACCAATGTCCTCAGTGTTGCCATCATTGGCCACAGCATCTCGTAAGTGTATATAGTCTGTGACTCTCAAATGATTTTGGTTATTCCGGAACCAATGAAGCCGCTCTCCTTCTATTTTCGCACACATGTCAGTGAGGAACTGGTGCAGAAGTTGTCCACACTGAAGCAGGTGGTTTGAAGCAGTTTGTCGTTCCATCAGCCTGTATGAATAGAATTCCATGGCAGAAACCATCTTTTGCCTTTGGGCTGTAGGTGGCACACCAGTTTCGGGGTCAACATGTGGGATCATGTTATAGGCATCGTATCCACCTTCCCCATGGCAAAACAAAAGCGGGTATTGCAGAGGATCATATGACCTGTGAAGCTCAGAAATTCTTTTGAGTGGCCCACCTCTGATATGCAAGACAATGTCCCGTTGTTCAAATTCTTGGCCCACAATGACAATGGCAACTTCATTGGTGGTCGGAGCATTGAAGCATCGCTCATGTTCACCTGCAGGAGTCTTGTCAGCTTTGATGACAACTTTGAGGTCTTCATTAGTTGTATTTTCGATGGCTGTTTTGAAACTCTGAACATATGGGCTTTGGTGATGAAGCATGTGCTGTAACTCAAGCAAAGTGTCAAGCTTGATTTGGTGTTGTTGTGCGGGCAGAACAGCAGCTTCCCTGCGGCGATTGGCTTGCTCTTCGTCATCACCCAAGAAGTAGATTTGCAGAAACTGAGGTCTTTCATTTGGGAGAGGAAGTAGTGAGCCAACTGTATGGTACACCTGTCCATGAACTTTAAAAGTTGGGCAAAATCCTGATTCACGAACTCTGTTTGCACCAAAAGAGGTAATTGCAAAGCAGTTGTTGTACTTTCTGATGTGAGTGAGGAAATGTGTTGAAGTTGGATTTCGGCCGAACAGAAGTGAGTGTAAGGGTTCAGGCGGAGCTGTTAGTGTTGGAAGTTTAACCTTTCCTCCATTGCAGCATATCCCAGCAATTTTTCCTTCCCACTTCAGAGCGTCACAGTGACGGCAAATGATGCTCATGTTGCCAATGATGAGTGTGTGGTCTGCTTCATAATCGATGGTGGGTGTATAGGAGAAG
>NC_140990.1:30990649-31015015 GCF_052327205.1 Somniosus microcephalus | reverse complement strand
TTTCCAGTCTTGACAAAGGGTTTGCCCCGAAACGTTGACTCTATTTTCTCTCCACAGAGGTTGCCTGGCCTGCTGAGTTTTTCCAGCATTTTCTGTTATTAAGAATATTCTTCTTCTTCTTCTTAGGCAGTCCCTCAGAACCGAGGATGACTTGCTTCCACATTGAGTGCTTGCTGCCACAGAGAGTGTTTGAAGACCAGGACCTCAAACCCGGCACTAAGCTCATGGTCTACAGAGCAGCAGTGATACCCGCCCTCCTGTATGCCTCAGAAACATGGACCATGTACAGCAGGCACCTCAAAGCACTGGAGAGGTACCACCAATGCTGCCTCTGCAAGATCCTGCAAATCCATTGGCAGGATAGGTGCACCAACGTCAGTGTTCTTGCTCAGGCCAACATCCCCAGCATCGAAGCATTGACCACGCTCGATCAGCTCTGATGGATGGGTCACATTATCCACATGCCCAATACGAGACTCCCAAAACAAGTGCTCTACTCGGAGCTCCGGCACGGCAAGAGAGCCCCAGGTGGGCAGAGGAAACACTTCAAGGACACCCTCAAAGCCTCCTTGAAAAAGTGTAACATCCCCACTGACACCTGGGAATCCCTGGCCAAGACTGCACAAAGTGGAGGAGAAGCATCTGGGAAGGGGCCAAACACCTCGAGTCTTTTCGCCAGGAGCAAGCGGAAGCCAAGCGCAGGCAGCGCAAGGGGCGCACGTCAACCCAAGCACCCCACCCACCCGCCCCTTCAACCACCGTCTGCCCCACCTGTGACAGAGACTGTAGGTCCCGCATTGGACTCATCAGTCACCTGAGAACTCATTTTTAATGTGGAAGCAAGCCATCAGTATTAAGAATATAAAGAAATAAGAGCAGCAGTAGGCCCGAGATATCTGCGCCCCTCTAATTCTGCCCTCTTGAGCATCCCTGATTATAAATCACTCAACCATTGGTGGCCGTGCCTTCTACTGCTACATAGATACATAGATACATAGAAGATAGGAGCAGGAGTAGGCCATTCGGCCCTTCGTGCCTGCTCCGCCATTCGATGAGATCATGGCTGATCCTTTAATTCAGTATCCCGTCCCCGCCTTCTCTCCGTAACCCTTAACCCCTTTTGCCCGTAGAAATATATCTAATTCCCTCTTAAATATATTTAATGAGCTGGCGTACACTGCCCTCTGTGGCAATGAGTTCCACAGTTTCACCACTCTCTGAGTGAAGAAATTCCCCCTCATCTCTGTCCTAAATGGTTTAGCCCTTATCCTTAAATTATGTCCTCTAGTTCTGTTCTCACCCGCCAAGGGAAACATTCCTTCTGCATCCAGTCTGTCTAGACCTGTCAGAATTTTATACACTTCTATGAGGTCCCCTCTCAATCTTCTAAACTCCAGTGTGTACATCCCTAAACTACATAGTCTCTCCTCATAGGTCATTCCCGCCATTCCTGGTATCAGCCTGGTGAATCGCCGCTGCACCCCCTCCATGGCAAGAACATCCTTCCTCAGATGAGGCGACCAAAACTGTACACAGTACTCGAGGTGTGGTCTCACCAGTGCCCTGTACAGCTGCAGCAAGGTATCCCTGTTCCTGTATTCTAACCCTTTTGCTATGAAGGCCAGCATACCGTTTGCCTTCTTGACCGCCTGTTGCACCTGCATGCTCGCCTTCAGTGACTGGTGTACAAGAACACCCAGGTCTCTCTGTACTTCCCCCTCTCCCAATCTATTGCCATTTAAATAATAATTTGCCCTCCCGTTCCTGCACCCAAGGTGGATAACTTCGCACTTGTCCACATTATAGTGCATCTGCCATTTATCCGCCCAATCGCCCAGTCTGTCCAAATCGCTCTGGAGCTTCCTGGTCTCTTCCTCTGAGCCCACCCCCCCTCCTAGTTTAGTGTCGTCTGCAAATTTGGAAATGCTGCATCCGACTCCCTGATCCAGGTCATTAATGTAAATTGTGAACAGCTGGGGGCCCAGGACAGATCCCTGTGGTACCCCACTTGTTACTGCCTGCCATTCAGAAAATGAGCCGTTTATTCCAACTCTCTGTTTTCTATCTGACAGCCAGTTCCCTATCCACGCCAAAACTTTCCCCTTTATCCCATGAGCCTCAATTTTCCATGCTAATCTTTTATGTGGGACCTTATCGAAGGCCTTTTGGAAGTCCAGGTACACCACATCTACTGGCTCTCCCCCATCTATTCTACCAGTTACTCCCTCAAAAAATTCCAATAGATTAGTCAAGCACGATTTACCTTTTGTAAATCCATGTTGACCATAACTGTGCACAGTACTCCAGGTGTGGTCTCACCAAGGCCCTGTACAATTGTAGTAAGACTTCCTTACTCTTATACTCCAACTCCAAGATAGGAGCAGGAGTAGGCCATTCGGCCCCTCGAACCTGCTCCGCCATTTAATGAGATCATGGCTGATCATCCAAATTCAGTACCCTGTCCCTGCTTTCTCCCCATATCCCTTGATCCCTTTAGCCTTAAGAAATATATCTAACTCCTTCTTGAATATATTTAATGAATTGGCCTCCACTGCCTTCTGTGGTAGAGAATTCCACAGGTTCACCACTCTCTGGGTGAAGAAATTCCTCCTCATCTCTGTCCTAAATGGCTTACCCCTTATCTTTAGACTGTCTTGCTGCAGTTGTACACCAGTCTTACAATAAGGAAGGCCAACATGTCATTTGCCTTCGTTATTGTGAGACTCGTGTAATTTAAAGGGCTTTTTTAGGGAAAAGCTGAAGTTTGATTTTTTCCTCTCTCTCTCTCTCTCCCTCCCTTGTTTTTTTTTATTCGTTCGTGGGATGTGGGCGTCACTGGCAAGGCCGGCATTTATCGCCCATCCCCAGTTGCCCCAGAGAAGACGGCGGTGGTGAGCCTCCGCCTTCTTGAACCGCTGCAGTCCGTGTGGTGAAGGTGCTCCCACAGTGCTGTTAGGGAGGGAGTTGCAGGATTTTGACCCAGCGACGATGAAGGATCGGCGATATACTTCCAAGTCAGGAAGGGAACTTGGAGGTGGTGGTGTTCCCATGCGCCTGCTGCCCTTGTCCTTCTAGGTGGAAGAGGTCACGGGTTTGGGAGGGGCTGTCGAAGGAGACTTGGCAAGTTGCTGCAGTGCATCTTGTAGATGGTACACACTGCAGCCACGGTACGCCAGTGGTGGAGGGAGCGAATGTTTAAGGTGGTGGATGGGGTGCCAGTCAAGCGGGCTGCTTTGTCCTGGATGGTGTCGAGCTTCTTGAGTGTTGTTGGAGCTGCACTCATCCAGGCAAGTGGAGAGTATTCCATCACACTCCTTACTTGTGCCTTGTAGATGGTGGAAAGGCTTTGGGGAGTCAGGAGGTGAGACACTCACCGCAGAATACCTAGCCTCTCCCCTTTCCCAGAAACTCCTTGCTCCTATCTCATTGCACTGCCCCACCTTCATGGCTCCTACCTAATTTCACTGCTGTTGCTATAAAAATTGGTTTTGTATAAGCTGCATGCATATCATATAGGGGAATTCCTGATCTCCCGAGAATCACCACTTACAGCATACAAACAATTCAGCTTCATAACAGCAGCAACAAGACTTACATACAAGTCATGGTGGGGTCGTGGATTGGCTTGCACTGTTCTGACAAGCTGTGTTTAGCTCCAGAGAAATTAGCATACATTTGTCAGTCTAAATAAAAAGTGAGAAACTAACATATACCCATTTATACCCTCCAGCGCATGCGTTGCATAAGAATATGGGGAGAAAGCAGGGGCAGGGTACTGAATTTGGATGATCAGCCATGATCGCATTGAATGGCAGAGCAGGCTCGAGGAGCCGAATGGCCTACTCCTGCTCCTATCTTCTATGTTTCTATGTTTCTAGTACACCTAGTCCAACAAACAAGGAAGCATTTGTGACTTAACACTCAGGAATTTATGAAGGGGATGTCTGTAATTTGACTATTGAATAATAATCTCTGTATACTTTACAGCTTAATATTTGCTTGCATTTTTTTGGGTAGGCAAAATAGAAGCCTTGTTAAATGACAATGAGTATTTCAAACAAAGATAGACAAATGGACAACTGGCCATTAGTGACAATAATAGAGGCAAAGTTGTAAACATGTAAGGTGGCAAAGTAATGCTAAACATACTTGAAACTCAGGCTTGCCAACAATGGAAACAACATTGACTCGATGTCAAACATCTCATCCACTGTATGCCTTTGCTGCATGCCAAATATACGATAACATAAACAACTTGCATTTATATAACGTAGTAAAAAATCCCAAGGCACTTTACGAGAGTGTTATCAAACAAGATTTGACACCGAGCCATGTAACGAGATATTAGGGCAGGTGACCAAAAGCTTGGTCAAAGAGGTAGGTTTTAAGGAGCATCTTAAAGGAGGAGAGAGAGGTAGAGAGGCGGAGAGGTTTAGGGAGTGAATTCCAGAGCTTAGGGCCTCGGCAGCTGAAGGCACGGCCGCCAATGCTGGAGCGATTAAAATCGGGGATGCGCAAGAAGCTAGAATTAGAGGAGCGCAGATATCTCGGGAGGTTGTGGGGCTGAAGGAGATTACAGAGATAGGGAGGGGCGAGGCCACGGAGGGATTTGAAAACAAGGATGAGAATTTTAAAATCGAGGTGTTGCTCAACCGGGAGCCAAAGTAGGTCAGCGAGCACAGGGGGTGATGGGTGAACGGGACTTGGTGCGAGTTAGGACACGGGCAGCCGAGTTTTGGATGAGCTTACATTTATGGAGTACTAGACTACAAGCATCCAATTGACAACCTAAGTGAAATAATGGCCTAGAATTTGCTGGGAAAATAACCCAGCAATTTGTGGTGAGGAAGAGATAGGCATGAGTTGCTAATTGCCACAAATTGCTGGACGATTTGTGCCGCTTGCCATTAGCCTCACGAAAACGGGATCCGGCGTTAACCTCCCCATGAGTTTCAAGAAATTGCAGCATTTGTGCTGTTAAAATGAATAAACTCGCTGCAGAAAGTTAGGACTATTACTTAATGATGTAAGGACCCTTTTGATCATGAGGTTTAAGAAAGAAAGACTTGAAATTATATAGTGCCTTTCACAACCTTAGGATGTCCCAAACAACTTTATAGCCAATGAAGTACTCTTTTAAAAGTGTAGTCACTTGTTGTTGTGTATGTACCTTTAAGGGAATAACTGGTCTTAGACTGCAGTACCGGCAGTGACCACCCCTGTATAAAAGGCCCTAGCAGGTTTCTGTAGTTTCAGTTTCAAGCTGCCTCTTGTTCAGTAAAGTACCTGTTAAACTGTTCTCCTGAAGTCCGTGTATTATTGAGGCGCGGACTTTACAGTGGCGACAAGTAAGTTCGAACTCACCTGCAGTGTGGCATCATCTCACGGTGATCTAGCCTGAAAGGAAGGTCCTGGAAGGTCGTAGTCTGAGCAACGGGCGTCAACCGAGGGCAACCGCCCAAAGAATCCATCGGTGTTTGGAGAATTGCGGGAGAGACTGTGGTTCCAGCGAATCGTGCTGGTAGCAGGTAGCGCGCTGACCCTTCCGGACTGCGGCGGGCTCAAGCTCGATCGAGCGGCTCTACAAATCGGGCTGCACAGCGTCGCCGGGAAAAGAAAACAAGAGAGAGAGGGTGGAGCGCACAGGGCGTGGTCGGTGCTCGAGAACAGGACAGCGGAGAGAAACTAAACGGGGGGGAAGGAAAGCGAGACGCGCCGAAGCTGCGGGTCGCCGCCATTACCCCGTAGAACGCTAGGAGCAGCGTGGCAGTAAGGGGAAGAAGCAAAAGCGCGGGAGGCGCCATTTTAACCCGTTGGGGAAGAAGCAAAAGCGCGGGAGGTGCCATTTTATTCCATTGGGGAAGAAGCAAAAGCGCGGGAGGCGCCATTTTAAATCGCCCAAGATGCCGAAAAGTGGCAGTATCACTGCTTTCGACAACGAGGTAGAAGACTGGACCACGTATGTGGAAAGAATTGAAGTGTACTGCAAGGCAAATGAGGTGGCTGATGGAAAGAGGGCGTCGGTATTATTAAATCTGATGGGTGAGAGTACGTACGGCCTATTGCGGAATTTAATTACCCCAGCTAAACCAATGGAGAAAAGTTTTGAGGAGATTGTTCATATCTTACAGGAACATCTAAGCCCTACACCACTGCTGATAGCAGAAAGATTCAAGTTCCATAAAAGAAACCAGCACAAAGACGAGAGCAATGCTGACTATCTTACGGAACTACGCAAGTTATCGAAGCACTGCCAGTTCGGAGCAGGACTGGCAGACACTTTACGGGATAAGTTTGTCTGCGGGCTCCAGAGTGAAGGAACCCAGAAACGACTACTTTCAAAAAAGGACCTGACGCTAGAACAGGCTTTCAGCGTGGCAGTATCCTACGAAGCAGCAGCACGGGGAGCTGCGGAAATACAACAGAAACCACAAGAATACAGCGCTAACGAAATGGTGTATGGAGCCGAAAAGTGCTATCGCTGCGGCAGAACAACCCATGAGCAGAAGGACTGCTGGGTTAAAGATAAAATATGCAGGCAATGCGGGAAAATGGGACATATAGCAAGAGCCTGCAGGTCGGGAAAGAAGACCAACATGACAAGAACTACTAAGGAACAGTACAGGAAAGTAAAGAAACTGACAGATAGTAGTTCAGAAGATCAGGAGAGTGATAAGGACTCCGGGAGCAGGCGACTAAGTTGTTTAAAGTTACACAACGTGATCGCAAAAGAAGATCACCGAACCATTTGGGTCACCCTCGTGATAGCAGGGTCCCCAGTGAAGATGGAATTGGACACAGGATCAGCCCTAACCGTCATGAATCGACGAGACTATGAGCAGCTATTCTCACACATACCCTTAAAGGACACGTCCATTGTATTGAAGACATACACGGGGCAAAAGGTCTACCCCAGAGGAAAAATAAGGGTGCCAGTTGAATATAACGGAAAGGAAACACAGAAACTATACATGTATATACTATGAGATGGAGGACCACCATTATTGGGACGTGAATGGATCCGAACACTACAATTGGATTGGCATTCCATTCTGGCACTAACTGTGACTGACAAAAAAGATGATGACGTCGCACCTGGACGTCTGTCAAAAATTCTATCTGACGCGGAAGAGGTGTTCCAACAAGGACTTGGGACTCTAAAAGGAGTAAAGGCAACCATAAAGATTGAGGATAACGCAAACCCAAAATTTTTCAAGGCCAGACCGGTGCCATACGCGACACGCCCAGCTGTGGAAGCTGAACTGGAGAGTCTGGAGCATTTGGGGGTGCTGTCTAAGACGGACTGGAGCGAGTGGGCCACACCCATCGTTCCTGTAATGAAGAAAGCATTGAGCAGCATGCCTGGGGAGCCAAGGAAGGTTCGCATCTGTGGGGACTTCAAGGTGACTGTGAACCCAGTCCTGCACACAGTACAGTATCCGCTTCCGCGGATAGAAGATATTTTCGCCTCACTATCTGGAGGGAAACGTTTTACAAAGATTGACCTGGCTCAAGCGTATCTACAAATGGAGGTGGGAGAAGCATCTAGGAAATACCTCACGATAAACACTCACAAAGGCCTTTACCAGTACAATCGACTGGTATTTGGGGTAGCATCGGCCCCAGCTATGTGGCAGAGGGCAATGGAACAAGTCCTGCAAGGGATCCCGGGGACCCAGTGTTATTTGGACGACATCCTGGTTACGGGCGAAAATGACAATGAACACCTTGCCAACCTGGAACAGGTGCTCACGAGATTGTAGGAATATGGGCTACGAGCCAACCGTCCCAAATGCGAGTTCTTCAGGAGACAAATCTCGTATTGTGGCCACATGATTGATGAGGAAGGGTTGCATAAGTCGCCGGACAAGATTGAGGCTGTAGTCAAGGCTCCAGCACCAGAAAATGTGTCGCAACTGAGGTCGTTCCTCGGGTTGGTGAACTACTACCATAAGTTCTTGCCGAATTTATCTACAATTCTGCACCCACTGAATGCCCTCCTTCAAACTGGTGTAACATGGAAATGGAGTGATGAGTGTAAGCGTGCCTTTCAGGAATGTAAATGCCAAATCACTTCAAAAGAAGTATTGGCCCACTACAACCCAACACTACCGATTCGGTTGGCATGTGATGCGTCACCTTACGGCATTGGAGCGGTGCTGTCACACAAATTCCGTGACGGTTCAGAGAGGCCAATAGCCTTTGCATCGCGCTCGCTAACCTCAGCCGAGCGTAACTACGCCCAGATTGACAGGGAGGCCCTCAGCCTGGTGTGGGGGGTGAAGAAGTTCAATCACTATCTGCACGGGCAGAAATTCACCCTACTGACTGATCATCAACCCCTGGTCTCAATTTTTAACCCAAAGAAGGGCGTTCCGGTGATGACGGCGCAACGGCTGCAAAGATGGTCACTTTTTCTAGGGGCACATCAGTATGACATAGAGTACAAAGGTACGAAACAACATGGAAACGCTGATGGGCTGTCGCGCCTACCGTTGCCTACGGTGGAAGAAGCACCTGCAGTGGACCCGGTGGAGATATTCCATGCGTCCACAGTCGAATGTTTGCCTGTTACAAACGCAAGTATTGAGAAGGAAACCCGAAATGACCCGACACTCTCTCGGGTCTATGATTTGACGGTGAAGGGATGGCCAGCATATGGCGACTCACTGTTGCCAGCATTCTCGCCAAGGAGGGAACAGCTGTCAGTGTGCCGGGGAACCTTGATGTGTGGATCCCGAGTGGTAATTCCACCCAAGTTGAGAGATAGAGTACTCAATGAGCTTCACGAGGGTCATCTGGGAGGGGTAAAAATGAAGAGCCTAGCCAGGGCGTTTGTGTGGTGGCCGGGAATCGATAAAGAAATCGAGAATATGACCAAGAGATGCACAGGATGCCAGAAGGTCCAAAATGCTCCACCACAGGCCCCGTTACATCCATGGGAGTGGCCCTCATCTCCATGGCAACGGGTACACATTGATTTCGCTGGTCCATTTATGGACTCAATGTTTTTAATCGCTGTGGACGCCCATTCGAAATGGCCAGAGGTCATTAAAATGTCCTCCACCACCACGGAGAAAACTATTGCAGTCCTAAGGACCATCTTCGCCAGGAATGGGTTGCCAGAACAGATCTGTTCCGACAATGACCCACAGTTTGTGTCTGAGGATTTCCGGAAGTTCCTGAAGAATAATGGGGTGAAACATTACACATCTGCCCCATATCATCCAGCCACAAATGGATTGGCTGAGAGGTTTGTTCAGACCTTTAAAAAGGCCATAAAGGCAATGTATAATGATGACATACCACTGCAACACAAGGTGGATAACTTCCTGTTTGCTTACCGGAATGCGACACATGCAGTAACCAACCAAACTCCAGCCGTACTGTTTTTCAACCGGAGACTAAGATGTCGCTTGGATTTGCTCAAACCAAACATAAGATGAGATGTTGAGGATAAGCAGTTCCAGCACATAAATGAGAAGCCAACCAGGAGCTTCAAGATAGGGCAACCAGTCTTGGCCCGCGACTACCGAACAGAAAAATGGCAGCCAGGCACGATATGCACACAGCAGGGACCACTAATGTATACAGTGGACGTTGGAGAGAGCATCGTGAGATGCCATGCTGACCAGATTCTAGAGTCACAGGAACAAGCCAAACCTGTACCACAAGCATGTGCACCTGGTAATGAGCCCGAAGTACAGATTGCGTCTACCTCAGAAGCAGGGGTATTGGAAGCTGACGAACCAACCAATGACAATGAGCCAGAATTGACTCCACCGCCAGAACAGGATACTCGAGAAAGGCGCTATCCAGTCCGGATCAGGAAGCCTCCTCAAAGACTGAACTTATAAATGACTATTTCAGTTGATGTATATATTACTGAGAAAATTGTAATTGTAATTAGTTATTATTTAGTTGTTAAATGAATGTTATGTACTGTTTATCTAAAAGGGGAGGAATTGTTGTGTATGTCCCTTTAAGGGAATAACTGGTCTCAGACTGCAGTACCGGCAGTGACCACCCCTGTATAAAAGGCCCTAGCAGGCTTCTGTCGTTTCAGTTTCAAGCTGCCTCTTGTTCAGTAAAGTACCTGTTAAACTGTTCTCCCGAAGTCCGTGTATTATTGAGGCACGGACTTTACAGTTGTAATGTAGAAAACGTGGCAGTTAATGTGCGCACAGCAAGCTCCAACTTCCCCACCATCCTGACTTGGAAGTATATCGGCCGTTCCTTCATCGTCACTGGTACAAAATCCTGGAACTCCCTCCCTAACAGCACTGTGGGAGCACCTTCACCACACGGACTGCAGCGGTTCAAGGAGGCGGCTCACCACCACCTTCTCAAGGGCAACTAGGGATGGGCAATAAATGCTGGCCTCGCCAGCGACGCCCACATCCCAGAAACTAATTTTTTAAAAAGCACACAGTGTGAGCACGGACTGGCAGAGAGGGAACACTTAACATGTCATCTGGTGCATTTTCCAGCATTTTTGGAGTACACTTTTACACAAATACATTGGCCACTATCTTGGGTTCTAGATTAAATTGAGGACTTACTGCTAGAAATTAGATTTGTACCATAATAAAGGCATAAATAATTACAACATTTACAAGAAGTGGGTAGATTTATCTTTGGTAGGATTATTTGCGTTTTAAGTGCCTGTAACAATGGTTTCCATTGGAGGCCTGCTCCTGCATCATTAGCATCAGACTGGAGTTAATCGGGGTTCCACAGCCCCACTTTCGCACCCTGGCATCTCCTACCAAAACCCCCCCTCCCCCCGCCCGCCCGCCCCCACTCGTCCCCTAGGGCCTTGCAGTGGTGTAATCTCTGATTAACAGTGAGCTATGCCAGGGACGAGCTGCTGATTGTTTCTTCATAAACAAATTTCTCTGTAAAATATTCTTCTCATAGGTGATGGCTGTGGAAGTTTAGGATATGTATGAAATGTAATTTTAAAGGTGTTCCATTTTTTCCACATCTGCAACATCTGTCAGGAGATATTTCCAGCAATACCTCCCAGTTAATTTAGAGTCTTAGGAGGGAAAATGTGGTTGCTTTGCGCCTCCCGTTAGAGCCTTAAGAGGGCGCTAATGGGGTGCAAAGCAACTAGCGCCTGGGCGCGGTGATGTTTGCGCCACTCGCGAAATTGACCAGAGTTTTTGCGGCGGCGCTAAACTGTACCGCCACGATCTCCTGCGCCCGCAGATCGTGACGTCAGTCAAGTGTGCAACGTCCCAGTGGCGCCCCGGACCAAATATTGAGTGGCGTCCCCACCCTTTTCGCCTGCTGCAAGCAACAACAGGGAGAGTGGAATGTTTTGCAGTCGGGAAGGGGCTGGGGGAGCGCTATTTAAAGGCGCCCTCTTCCTGCCTTTTTTTGTGGGAGACATTTTTGCACCTGTGGCGTACCAACCACAGAAAGGACACAATCCGCTTTTCGGTCCGTAGACTATAAATCAGGCGTCATGCCTTTAAGAAGGATCACACCTTTAAGAAACTCGATCTGCAACATAGTTAAGCCCAGAGCGGGGGAGGAGCAGTCGAAGCTGTGGACTGATGAAAGGCAGTCGGACTTGGTGTAGGCTCTGACGCCATTTTGTGTTCAACATGCAGTCTCAAGAATTAAACCTTTTCTGTTGAACCTCTCCGAGTTCAGTATTTTTTGCTAGGAGTACGTAGACTCCTACACACCACTCATTCTGAGAGAGAGAGAGAGAGAGAGAGAGAATTTTGGAGAGAGTCAATGCTGTGTGAAGTAGTTTTGGCTACTGAGCAGCACTTTGCAGGTTCTTTTGGATTTGACCTTCATTGCTTCGATTGTCAAGAGACTATGGGGGCTGCACTGATTCGGGACGTCGTCCTGCAGCTGTAGAATCAGAGGCATTAGAGACGCAGAGGGAGAGTGGCAATCATGGCCAAACAGAGGAGGGCCAACAGGCCTCTGCACAGGAGACCTTACCTTCCCAGGGTATTCCGGGAACATAGATAAGGGAGAACCAGTGGATGTGGTGTATTTGGACTTTCAGAAGGCTTTCAATAAGGTCCCGCATAAGAGATTAGCTTGTAAAATTAAGGCACATGGGATTGGGGGCAAGGCATTGACTTGGATAGAGAACTGGTTGGCAGATAGAAAGCAAAGAGTTGGAATAAACGGATCGTTTTCCGAATGGCAGGCAGTGACTAGTGGGGTACCGCAAGGATCGGTCCTAGGACCCCAGCTGTTCACAATATATATTAATGATCTGGACAAGGGAATTGGATGTAATATCTCCAAATTTGCAAATGACACAAAGCTGGGTGGGAGGGTATGCTGTGAGGAGGATGTCGTGAAACTCCAGTACGATTTGGACAGGTTGGGTAATTGGGCAGAAACATGGCAGATGCAATATAACGTGGATAAATGCGAGGTTATCCACTTTGGTGTCAAAAACAGAAAGGCAGACTATTATCTGAATGGCAATAGATTGGGAGAAGGGGAAGTGCAAAGAGACCTGGGTGTTCTTGTGCACCAGTCACTGAAGGTAAGCATGCAGGTGCAGCAGGCGGTTAAGAAGGCAAATGGTATGTTGGCCTTCGTAGCAAGAGGGTTCGAGTACAGGAACAAGGATGTCTTGCTGCAGTTGTACAGGGCCTTGGTGAGACCGCACCTTGAGTATTGTGTGCAGTTTTGGTCGCCTTATCTGAGGAAGGATGTTCTTGCCATGGAAGGAGTGCAGCGAAGATTTACCAGGCTGATACCTGGGATGGCAGGAATGATGTACGAGGAGAGATTGGGTCGATTGGGCTTGTACTCACTGGAGTTTAGAAGATTGAGAGGGGATCTCATCGAAACCTATAAAATTCTGTCAGGCCTGGACAGACTAGATGCAGGAAGGATGTTCCCGATGGCCAGGGAGTCCAGAACTAGGGGTCATAGTCTAAGGATAAGGGGTAAGCCATTTAGGACTGAGATGAGGAGGAATTTCTTCACCCAGAGAGTGGTGAACCTGTGGAATTCTCTACCACAGAAGGCAGTGGAGGCCAATTCATTAAATATATTCAAGAAGGAGTTGGATATATTTCTTAAGGCTAAAGGGATCAAGGGATAGTGGGAGAAGGCAGGGACAGGGTACTGAATTTGGATGATCAGCCATGATCTCATTGAATGGCGGAGCAGGCTCGAGGGGCCGAATGGCCTACTCCTGCTCCTATCTTCTATGTTTCTATTCATTTGTCTGAGGAGCAGTGTTTGCGAAGGCTGCGCTTCAGCAAGGAGGTGGTCACTGAGCTCTGCCACCTGCTGCAACCAGATCTGCAACCTCAACTGAGGACCAGGACGTCTTTGTCGGTGACAGTGAAGGTCACAGTGCCTCTGAATTTTTATGCCACCGGCTCCTTTCAAGCAGCTACTGGGGACATCGCCAATATCTCCCAGTTCGCAGTCCATTGCTGTAACTGGGGGGTGACAAATGCCCTCTATAAAAGGAGATGCCAGTACATCTCTTTCCCGATGACCCAGGCCAAACAGCATGAATGCGCATTGGGCTTTGCGAGGATAGCAGGCTTCCCCATGGTGCAGGGCGCCATTGACTGCACGCATGTGGCATTGCGGGCACCGCATGAGAATGCAGAGGTTTTCCGAAACCACAAGGGGTTCCACCCCTTAAACGTCCAGTTGGTCTGTGACCACAGACAGCTGATCCTCGCTGCCAATGCTCGCTATCCTGGCAGCAGCCACGATGCTTTCATCCTGCGCCAGACTGCTGTGCCAGAACGTTTCCAGGCACCGCATCAACCAAGTGGTTGGCTCCTCGAGGACAAGGGTTATCCACTCTGCACCTGGCTGATAACCCCTCTCCGTAACCCCAACACCCCTGCCGAGTAGCGGTACAATGAGAGCCATCTCGCCACCAGGAACATCATTGAGCAGACGATCGGCGTGCTCACGCAACGGTTCCGCTGCCTGGACCACTCAGGAGGAGCCCTGCAGTACTCGCCTGAGCGAGTTTCCCTCTTCATAGTTGTTTGCTGCATTCTTCATAACCTGGCAATCCTCAGGACCCAGCCAATGCCACCAGGCCTTGGTGCACCACCGGAGGAGGAGGAGGAGGAAGAGGAGGAGGAGGAGGAGGAAGAGGAAGAGGAGGAGGATGATCAGCAGCAGCACCAAGGCGGGAAGGAGGCCCACAATGCTGAAACTGCATGGGCTGTCCGTCAACAGCTGATAACAAGCCGCTTCTAGGCCCCTACTCAGGAAATGGCTTCTGGCATGGAGAACAACATGATGGAAAGCAACCCGTAACCCTTATAGCCAGCCAAGGCAGCAATGATTAAAAGGCCAAACATGTACAGTTTGAACACAACAACTTTTTCATTTTACAACCTCTGTGTGTGTCAGTTATTCATGACAAACTAATAGAAACAAACACAACAAATCACTAATTAACATAACTGGTTCTCACAAGCTGGAGATAATGGCCAAAGCACTAAACAAAAGTTATCAGACGAACCTCAGTCTTTAATAAAAACATTCCCAACATTTCTTGAGACCTCCTACTTTTTGCCCTTCGAGGGTGATCTCCTTCCCTTGCGCACTTCCCTGCTTCCCACTCTACTGCTCCTCCGTAATGGGGCCCCAGTGGCTGCAGCAAGGCTGGTGGAAGGCTGCTGATTGTCAGAACCTGAGACTACAAATGCCCTTGAAGGACTTCCTCGACCAGCTCTGGGCCTGGAGGGCCCCGCTGCAGACTGCACCAACACTGCATAGGCAGCAGCAGTCTGGGCTACAGGCGGTGGCAAGTGCAATGGGGAAATGACAGTGGTGGGAGCAGGAATGCTGTCATCCTGACAGAGGACAGCACCTCCCTGCTCGACCGACACACTGGCATTCCCACGGGGCACCACCTCAGCATCCGGAGCAATCTGCTCGAGCACAGATTGCTGGCCTGCTGCGGCGCTGTGAGAGCCCCGGGGCAATGTGGCCGAACCAGCGACGATGGCAGCAGTCAGTGCTTGCGTTGCCTCAACCTGAGACTGCATGAGAGCAGTCTGAGATTGGATCACGGCAGCCAGTGACTGAATTGCAGCACTAAGCAGTTGTGTTGTGTCCGTCTGTGCTGCAGCGGAGTGCTCCACACTCCTTGCCAGTCCATCAATGGTTTCAGGCACCCTTCCCACTGCACCCATGAGCTGAGTGTGCATGTCCACCGCCTGGGTGTTCATATCCGCAATGAACCGCTCCTCCTCTGCGTCCAGTGCAGCAGGACTCACTGGCCTACTTTCCCTCCGGGGAGAAGGCCCCCGAGCTTCCCTACCCCCATTGCGTTGCTGCAGCCCGCTGGGTCCTGGAGCTTCACCCTCATCAGACCCTTCCCCCCTGCTCCCCCCCCAGGGAAGGTGTGGTCCCAGTGTGGGCATGGGCTTCCTTGGGAGAGGGTGGTGCTGATGCTCCGGCTTCCTCTTCCTCCTCGCCTGCAGCTTTGCTCCCACTGGCAGCTTGAGGGCCCATCTCCTCAGCTGGTGAATCACCATCTGAAAGCAGGGAGGTACAAGAGTGGCTTTAGCGTGAGGACAGGGGGGCAGTAAGGGAGGAAGGAGTGCAGCGATTTAGTAAGTTGGATTGAAAGTGTAAAAGGCTGGTGTTGTGAGGGACAAGTGGAATGAGAGAGGAGAGAAAGCTGATGACCTTACCATTACTGTCCAGAACGGGGTCGGCCTCTCCAGGGGTGTCGGGACCGATCACCTGGCTGGCGACGATCCTGTGGACACGCGCCTCCAGATCGCTGAGGGTTTGCAGCTGAGGCTGCCCTCCACCCGTCCATTGCTGCTGCCGCCTGTTGTGAGAGAGCTTGGCCTGCAAGAAAAAGGACGGCGTCTGAGTAAATATGCAGCCATGGTCTTGCCTGATGTGCCTCCCAAAAGTGAATAGCCCTTAATGTATGCAACCATGTGCTTGCCTGATGTGCCTCTCATAGTTGAATAGCCCTTATTGAATGCAGCCATATGCTTGCCTGGTGTGCCTCCCATAGTGTATGCAAGGTGTGGAATGTGCGTGTGTGTTTTATGAGATGGCTATAGGTCTTGGATGAGTGTTGGGCATTGGGGCTTTTACACCCTCTGGCCATAGAGTGAGGTTGAGATGGAGGGATGGAGAGGTATTGAAAAGCAGCCACTCACCCTGACCACCCGAGTGAGGTCGTTGAACTTTTTCCAACATTGCATATGGGTCCTGGGCACCGTGCTCCTGGAGAAGACGTGATGAGCCACCTCCCTCCAAACTCTTCTGTAGTCGTGGGGCAATGGCCTCCTGCCACTCTCTGGGTACAGTATTGCTCTTCGGTGCTCCACTGCACCAACCAGAGCCACCAAAGCCCGGTTGCTGAAGCGCTGAGCTCGTTCCCTGGCCCTCTCCATAGTCCTTTGCAGCAGAACCAATGTACAGGTCTGTCCAGGCCGAGATTCAAGGCTGCAATGAGCAGGGTGTGGCTGGAGAGCAAGATCGACCCTCCCCTTTAAGAACTGGCCAGCGCCAGTGTGTCCGTGTTCCATTGATGACTGACATTACATGAGCTTCGCCCGCGCTCTGATGTAGCGCCTCGCTCCTCGGCCTTTGCGCCTTAAGAGAGGTGTGTAGCGCCTGATTTAGCGCTCCAATTACCTCCAGGGGCGATAAAAGCCAAGTTTGCAGTCGGAAGCGATAATTAGCGCCAGGCGCTAAACTTTACGCCCGGCCGATAATTGCGCCCCGAATGGAGCGATACCGAATTTCTCTCCCATAGAATCATAGAGTCAAAGAGTCACAGGGGAAAAATTTGGTTGCTTTGTGCCTCCCGTTAACGCCCTGAGAGGGTGCTAACAGGGCGCAAAGCAACTAGCGCCTGGGCGCGGCGCCGCCAACACCTCCCACGAAATTCAGCGGGAGGTTAGCAGCGGTGCTAACCGTTAGCGCCCCGCGGCACTGTGCCACCGGTGATGACGTCATCGCTGTGCACAGCATCCTGACCGCGATCTTCAGTAACGCCCCTGACTCACCACCGGACGCTATGTCCGACGGGGTTAGGGGGGCCTACCTGTGGCCGGGGCAGCGCTATTTAAAGGCGAGGTGCTGGACGGCCATTTTTGTTGCTGGCCGCTTGCCAGCACCTGCCACCGCTCCCGTCCCCGGCCTCCTTACCCGCGACCCTGTGGAGTGCCGGCTGCGCTCCATGAGCCCGGCACTTCTCTTGAGTGCCGGGCTCTTTTGTCGGCACTCCCGATCCCTGGGGGCCCAGCTGGGCCCCGGGTCGCGCTGCGCAAAGCCCCTCCCCTTTAAGAAGGGGAGGAAGGCCTGCAATACTGTGGCACGTCGCGCCGCGATATTCCCTCACAGCGCCCCAAGAGGGAGGCGGGCGCTTCCAGTAGTGCCCCACTTCCCTCTTGGGGCGCTACCACTCAATTTCGGTTGTAGGGGTGCAATTTTTCGCCCATAGAGTTGTTGAGCATGAGCTTGCCAGCCCTGTGGGCCGGGTTTGGGACTGCCGGGAAAATGGCAGAATTTGGGGGCGGGTGCCTAACCCGCCTCTATGCCATCTTGCCAGGAGGCGGGTAGTCGTCCTGCGCCGGGTTCCGTTTACTTGGAGGCGGGAAGGGATTACAGCCACTTAACTGCCTGTTAACAGGTAGTTAACAGGCAGATAAGAGGATTATCCCCATTTTGCCCACACAAGTGCGGGCTTCCCGAAGGCTCCGAACCCCGCCAGGGTCACCGAGGCGAGCAGTGGGTCTGCGGGGTGCAAAAGTGCGCTGTGATGGTAAGTGATGGGTGCAAGTGTGGAGAGGTGAGTATCTGAGGTGAGTGGAAAGTGTTAGTAAAAGTGTACTTACCTTTGTTTCTTCCTGTAGGCTTCAATCGGTGAGTATGAGGAGAGTCTCGCACATCCGTGGTAGAGATGACAGATGGCCGCTGCATTCTCCAATGCAACAACCATCTAATTTCTGAAAAAGAAAGAGGTTTGATGAGTCTTGAATTCAAGACCTCATCAAACTAGAGAATGTCAGTGTTTGACAGCTTCACAGAGCTGTCAAACGATGACAATTCATCTGTCAAAAGATTTTGACAGATGAAACATCATACATTGACGTTCTCTGCAACCGGCTTTCTGTTAATTGGTCTGCTAAACCCGCTGGATGGGCTTAGCAAGGTCAATCAAGGGAAAATAGCGTGGGTTGTCCAGAAGTCGATAGAGGCAGGACTAATACCCGACAAGTGGGAGTCCCGCCTCCAAAAGCTCCCCATTGGCAAAATCACCCCCATAGAGTCATAACGGCACAGAAGGAGGCCATTTGGCCCATCGAGTCCGTGCCGGCTCTCTGAAGAGCAATCCAGTCAGTCCCATTCCCCCGCTCTATCCCCGTAGCCCTGCAAGCTAATTTCCCTCAAGTGCCTATCCAGTCTCCCCTTGAAAAAATTGAGTACCTCCACTTCCGTTGGCAGCGAATTCCAGGTCCTCACCACTTGCTGCGTAAAAAAGTTTTTCCTCACATCCCCCCACCCCTCTCCGCAACTCTTGCCCAAAACCTTAAATCTGTGTCCCCTGGTCCTTGTACCATCAACTAGTGGGAACAGCCTTTCCCTGTCTAGCCTATCCAAGCCCGTCATAATCTTGTACACCTCTTATCAAATCACCCCTCAACCTCCTTTGCTCTAATGAAAACAAATCCAGCTTCTCCAACCTGTCCTTGTAGCTAAGATCCCCCATCCCTGGAACCATTCTGGTAAATCTCCTCTGCACCCTCTCAAGAGCCTTCACATCCTTCCTAAGGGGAGGTGACCAGAACTGGACGCAATACTCCAGTTGTGGCCGAACCAGCGCTTTATAAAGGTTCAGCATAACGTCTCTACTTTTGTACTCAATACCTCTATTTATGAAGCCCTATGCTTTGTTAACCACTCTCTCAATATGCCCTGCCAACACCAGGGACCTATGCACATTAACTCCCAGTTCCCTCTGTCCCAGCACACTCTTTAAAACTGTGCCATTAAGTGTATATTGCCTCTCCCTGTTCCTTCTTTAAATTCATCCCTCAATTTTTTGAACTGCGCCTTTATTAAAGTCATGTGCTTCTGTCCTGGCCATTATTGATGCATATTGCCTGTTAATCTTAAATTTAATCAAATTGTGGTCTCAAATCCCCAAAGGCTCCACTACTTGTAGATTATGAATGTAATCACTCCTAAAATAGGCCTAGATGGGAATTACACATGGCTCCATGACTGGGCTTAGAAACATAGAAATATCGAAAAATAGGAGCAGGAGTAGGCCATTCGGCCCTTCGAGCCTGCTCCGCCATTCAATATGATCATGGCTGATCCTCTATCTCAATACCATATTCCCGCTCTCTCCCCATACCCCTTGATGCCTTTTGTGTCTAGAAATCTATCTATCTCCTTCTTAAATATATTCAGTGACTTGGCCTCCACAGCCTTCTGTGGTAGAGAATTCCACAGGTTCACCACCCTCTGAGTGAAGAAATTTCTCCTCATCTCAGTCCTAAATGTCCTACCCCGTATCCTGAGACTGTGACCCCCCCACGCACCCCCCCACCCCCCCCCGCCCCCCCGCCCCGCCCAGCCAGGGGAAACATCCTCCCGGCATCCAGTCTGTCTAGCCCTGTCAAAAAAGCAAAAAGCAATCCAATAGCAAGACATAATTTGTTCATCCAGCGAAATAGTTAAGTTAAAATAATTCAGAGAATCAAATTCCTGTCTTTGCTAAAATGAGCAAAAAAAGGCATATGATCGATCAACTTTTTCATTAGAATGATCCAACACAAACTTCACCCCCTCCTCCCCCAGTGTATGTCATGATGAACTGTTACTAAGATACATTGCACCTAATTGTTTGTTTTAGGGTTATCTTGTAAATACTGGACAATTAATGAACCTTTGTCTGTTTTTTTAGACTTGCTCAATAGTCCAAAGAGTAGCTGACATTTAATACAGTGTTACACAATTGTAATCCCTGGGAAAAGGATGATTAATGCAGTGATGGTGTTCTAACCTTTTACACTGAAAGATTGTAGCAAAACTTGACCCGTACAACTTATGAACAGAATTATATCAATCTCTAAACTCGAGAACTGAAATGACTGAAAATCTGGTTTTTGGAACTCATTTTCAGCCAGCCAGAGGCTGTTTTTATGATATGGACCACTTCCAAAATGAATGGCAGAACCCAGAATGTATAATTTTACACTTTAATTAAGGTGATCTCATTGAAACATATAAAATTCTTAAGGGGCTTGACAGGGTAGATACTGGGAGGACGTTTCCTCCGGCTGAGGAGTCTAGAACCAGGGGCCACAGTCTCAGAATAAGGGGTCGGCCATTTAGGACTGAGATGAGGAGAAATTTCTTCACTCAGAGGGTGGTGAATCTTTGGAATTCTCTACCCCAGAGGGCTGTGGAGGCTCAGTCGTTGAGTATATTCAAGACAGAGATTGATAGAGTTTTGGATATGAAGGGAATCAAGGGATATGGAGATAAAGTGCGGGAAGGTGGAGTTGAGGTAGAAGATCAGTCGGAAGGGTCGGCAATAGGTGGGGGCTCGGGAATCGGGGGAGTGAGGGAAACTGGGGGATGGAGAAGATGGGATTGTGGGTCAGGGGATAGGAAGAGAAGGAGAATAGGGTTTAAGGGTTGGGGAGGCGGACTGGGGGTCAGCGGATGGGGGTCCGGGACAGAGGAAGACTGGGGGTTCGGGGGGAGAGAGGGAGACTTGGGGATGGGGGCTTGGGTGAGATTGGAGATGGGGGTTATGGGAGGAGAGGTAGACTGGGGATGGGGAGAGAGGGAGACTGGGGGGTGGGGAGTGATTGAGACTGAGGAATGGGTGTGAGGGAGACTGGGGGATTGGGGCTTGAGTAGAGGGGAATGAATGGGGTGGGCGAGTGGACCAGTATTTTCTGCCGATCCGGGAGCAGCAACAGGAGAAATGTGGTGAGTGGGAGTGACACCAAGAGAGGAACAGCAGTCAATAAAGAGGTGAATGAAACCTGGGGACCTTACTGTGGGTAAATAGTGAAAGATTGTTTTGACTGGTGGGCAAATAAGGAATAAGGAGGCGGGATCAGGATTGTCGCTGGAAGGACCAAGGAGGAAGGGAAGGTTCTTGAACCATGGGATGCGTCACCATAAGTGGCTGTTGAGATAGAGATCAGAATATCACTTAAAAGGGAATGGGATAAATACTTGAAAGGAGGAATAGAGAAGGATCTGCGGGTTACAGGAGAGACCGCCAGCAGCGGCACCAGGGACTGAGTGGCCTCCTGCTGAAGCTGTCAAGAGGCAGTAGGAGCATGGTGGAATGATGGCCTGCTGAACAGAGGCAGTGCTGGTATAGCATTTGAAGAGCAGGAGGTGTTCTTTTTTGATGTAGTTCCTGTTAATGGCAGTGAGGGTTCTGATTTTATAACTTACATATGCAGTTGTTGCATGGGCATGCGAGGCATTCTCTGTACATGAATGGTTAACTGAAAAATCCAACCCAACGACTGCTGCTGGTCAGGCGGGCTGCCGGTAGGTGCGAGAGGGGCAGTGCTGAGATCACAGTCATGCTGAAGTTAGCGCTCCCTTGCTTTCACCACTGATATTGCACCCACAGCACCAAAGTTCCTCTGGTGCAATAGAACGACTGAACAGCAGAGTGGTAAGAACACCAGCATGTTGGCACAGCCGTGCAGCGAACTCTCAATTCACCAAACGTATCTCAATAAGCTTTGAAATGTGCAAGAAGGATCTTACATGACGAGCGACGTGTTGATTCTGCACATATTGTCCCTGAATCGAAGCAAAAGAGAGCTTTAATCCTAGAGTTGGATGAATCCATATTTTTCTAAAAAAAGAAAGACTTGCATTTCTATAGCACCTTTCACGACCACCAGGCATCTCAAAGCGCTTTACAGCCAATGAAGTACTTTTTGAAGTGGAGTCACTGTTGTAATGTGGGAAACGCGGCAGTCAATTTGCGCACAGCAAGCTCCCACAAACAGCAACGTGATTAACGACCAGATAATCTGTTTTTGTTATGTTGGTTGAAGGATAAATATTGGCCCCAGGACACCGGGGAGAACTCCCCTGCTCTTCTTCAAAATAGTGCCACAGAATCTTTTACATCCACCTGAGAGAGCAGACAGGGCCTCGGTTTAATGTCTCAGGCTGAAAGACGGCACCTCCGACAGTGCAGCACTCCTGCACTGGGAGAGTGTCAGCCTAACTTTATATGCTCAAGTCCCTGGAGTGGGACTTGAACCCACAACCTTCTAGATTCAGAGGCAAGTGCACTGCCTACTGAGCCACAGGTGATATATATATATATATATAATGTATATATAGAGGATGAAAGTTCTGTATTTCTCTGTAGTTTAAGTGGATGTAATTCTGATGGTGATTTTGGTGAGAATAAAGCAGGAAATGTAATGTGTGTGTGTGTGTGTGTGTGTTGGGGGGGGGTGGTGTGGGGGGGAAAGGAGAGCCCGTGTCTCGCTGTGTCGGTCAGGCTGCGCTGCAGCGTCTATTCACAGGCACGATCCAACTGCTGACGGGCGCGGGGGGGCTTTGACCTGGGCCGATTCCCCCCCCTCTTTACAGCGGCCCGGTGACCCCCAGACTCCTCTGGGGTGTGGGGGAGACACCATACCATCTCCCAGCTTAGACTCAGGACACCCGCCCCGCTCGGCATAGACAGGAAGAAAAAAGTTGATCTTTTAGGATTGGTTATCTTTTTTTTTGTTATTAGTGCAATTAATTTGTTTTCATGGGAAAGCAATTTGCACGGGTAAGGCACTCAAAAATGAACCTTTCCTAGAGTATTCCTCTCAGGTGCCTGATGGTTGGGTACACAAGTTAATAATATGGTCACTGATGGGAAACCTTCTTGCCACATCTCCAGAGACAAACTGACTGAAATAGCTTTGGTGTCCATGTACTTCATCCATTTTATGAATGATCTGGAGCCTGGGTTCCTTTTTCTAACTACACTGTGAGACAAAGGTTGGCAGGATTATCTTGATAGTGTTTCCTTAACTGTTGATATCTCGGGATTCGATTTGTAAATTTATTTTTGTCTTGTCCAAGGGATGGAGAAAATTAATTTTTCGGAAGGAGAACCTTTCCTACACAATTGTGGGGAGTTTCTCAGGAAGTTGGTACAGTACAGTAAACAGGAGCTGAAACTGCTCAGTGTCAGCGTTGTGAGCAATGGGAGTCGGATCACTGAGAAGTGGTTTAAAAACTATGGTAATTTGTTTTCAGCCCATACTCAGGTCTGGAAATGAGGGTGCATGTGTGTATGTTATATTCAAATTACAGTTTACATTCTAACTAAATACTGCTGAAAGGATTTACAATCAAACAAATTGGACCATTTACAACACGATAAAAATAAAGGTTAATGCAATATTGATGTGCTGCCACTAGCCCAATATTTACGGGGACATGGGGAGTTCCAGATGGGAAAGTCAGAAGTACGGGTTTCCTGGGCGTGCTGCTGAAACTAATAGCAGGATGTATTTTTAATTTTTTCACCAGACTTTTGGCCTGATTGACAGGTTTAACTTGCAGCACAATTGTGGTGTATGTGCCTTTAAGAGCAATTATGGTGTATGTGCCTTTAAGAGCCCCAGGTGTGCGTAATGCCGGTAATTGCCACTTGGGCTATATAAGCCTGTGTATTGTATATATCCTTTAGAAACCCCCCCCCCAGACTTGCTTAGTAAATACCTATGAACCAACTCCTGTCTTCAGTGTCTTTATCTACACACGGACACTACAGTGGCGACGAAGTGGAAACGGACTTACCTGCAATTCGGCAGCACCTCAAGGACATCGATTCCTCCAGTGTCCAGAAGACTCAAGGAAATAAGAGAAACTGTGGTTTCACCAGCTGGCCAAGCTGGTGACAGGTACTGCGCTAATCCTTCCTGGGCGTCAGGCTGGAGCTCCAGCGGCGGGCTCTACAGCTGAGACAGGCAGCGAAATCGGAGGCAAGCAATAACGGACTGGGAGGGTGCACTCGAGAGACGGCCGGCGCGGCAAGCAGGTCAGCGTTTAGACCTCCGTCGGGAACGAGTCTCCAACAGTGAATAAACGGAAACCACAGTAAAACAGCGTTGTTATCGGTAGCAGCGGCGGGAAAGCGCGGGAAGCGCCATATCGTTGCTACAGAGAAAAAAAAAGCGCGGGAAGCGCCATATCTTTTCTGAAATGCCTAAATCTGGTAATATTGAGGCTTTTGATGGCGAAATAGAAGATTGGACCACATACGTGGAAAGAGTAGAGGTTTATTGCACTGCAAATGGAATAACAGATGAAAAAAAAGCTTCAGTACTTCTGAACTTAATG
>NC_140990.1:30952573-30990149 GCF_052327205.1 Somniosus microcephalus | reverse complement strand
GAGGGGTTTGGAGAGTTGGGGTGAAAGAGGAGTTGGGGTGAGGGGGTTTGTAGAGTAGGGATGAAACAGGAGTTGGGGTGCGGTGGTTGGAGAGTAGGGGTGAAAGAGGAGTTGGGTTGAGGGGTTTGGAGAGTTGGGGTGGAAGAGGAGTTGGGGTGAGGGGGTTTGAAGCGTAGGGATGAAACAGGAGTTGGTGTGAGGGGGTTGGAGAGTTGGGGTGAAAGAGGAGTTGAGGTGAGGGGGGTTGGAGAGTAGGGATCAAAGAGGAGTTGGGGTGAGGGGGTTGGAGAGTAGGGGTGAAAGAGGAGTTGGGGTGAGGTTGTTTGGAGAGTAGGGGTGAAAGAGGAGTTGGGGTGAGGGGGTTGGAGAGTTGGGGTGAAACAGGAGTTGGGGTGAGGGGGTTGGAGAGTAGGGGTGAAAGAGGAGTTGAGGTGCGGGGGTTGGAGAGCTGGGGTGAAAGAGGAGTTGGGGTGAGGGTGTTGGAGAGTAGGGGTGAAAGAGGAGTTGGGGTGAGGGGGTTGGAGAGTAGGGGTGAAAGAGGAGTTGGGGTGAGGGGGTTGGAGAGCAGGGGTGAAAGAGGAGTTGGGGTGAGGGGGTTGGAGAATAGGGGTGAAAGAGGAGTAGGGGTGAGGGGTTTTGAACAGTAGGGGTGAACGAGGAGTTGGGGTGAGGGTTTTGGAGAGTAGGGGTGAAAGAGGAGTTGGGGTGAGGGGGGTTGGAGAGTAGGGGTGAAAGAGGAGTTGGGGTGAGGGAGTTGGAGAGTAGGGGTGAAAGAGGAGTTGGGGTGAGGGAGTTGGAGTGTAGAGGTGAAAGATGATTTGGGGTGAGGGGGTTGGAGAGTAGGGGTGAATGAGGAGTTGGGGTGAGGGGGTTGGAGAGTTGGGGTGAAAGAGGAGTTGGGGTGAGGGGGTTGGAGAGTTGGGGTGAAAGAGGAGTTGGGTTGAGTGGTTTGGAGAGTTGAGGTGAAAGAGGAGTTGGGGTGAGGGAGTTTGTAGAGTAGGGGTGAAAGAGGAATTGGGGTGAAGGGGTTGGAGAGGAGGGGTGAAAGAGGAGTTGGGGTGAAAGAGGAGTTGGGGTGAGGGGGGTTGGAGGGCAGTGTGAAAGAGGAGTTGGGGTGAGGGGGTTAGAGAGTAGGGGTGAAAGAGGAGTTGGGGTGAGGGGGGTTGGAGGGCAGTGTGAAAGAGGAGTTGGGGTGAGGGGGTTAGAGAGTAGGGGTGAAAGAGGAGTTGGGGTGAGGGGGCTGGAGTGTAGGGGTGAAAGATGAGTTGGGGTGAGGGGGTTGGAGAGTTGGGGTGAAACAGGAGTTGGGTTGAGGGGTTTGGAGAGTTGGGGTGAAAGAGGAGTTGGGGTGAGGGTTTGAAGAGTAGGGCTGAAACAGGAGTTGGTGTGAGGGGGTTGGAGAGCAGGGTTGAAAGAGGAGTTGGGGTGAGGGTTTGAAGAGTAGGGATGAAACAGGAGTTGGTGTGAGGGGGTTGGAGAGCAGGGGTGAAAGAGGAGTTGGGGTGCGGAGGTTGGAGAGTTGGGGTGAAAGAGGAGTTGGGGTATGGGGGTTGGAGAGTTGGGGTGAAAGAGGAGTTGAGGTGAGGGGGGTTGGAGAGTTGGGATGAAACAGGAGTTGGGGTGACGGGGTTGGAGAGTAGGGGTGAAAGAGGAGTTGGGGTGAGGGGTTTTGGAGAGTAGGGGTGAAAGTGGAGTTTGGGTGAGGAGGGTTGGAGAGTAGGGGTGAAGGAGGAGTTGGGGTGAGGGGTTGGCGAGTTGCGGTGAAAGAGGATTTGGGGTGAGGGGGTTGGATAGTAGGGGTGAAAGAGGAGTTGGGGTGAGGGCTTTTGAAGAGTAGGGGTGAAAGAGGAGTTGGGGTGAGGGGGTTGGAGAGTAGGGGTGAAAGGAGTTGGGGTGAGGGGGTTTGGAGAGTAGGGGTGAAAGAGGAGTTGGGGTGAGGGGGTTGGAGAGTAGGGGTGAAAGGAGTTGGGGTGAGGGGGGTTGGAGAGTAGGGGTGAAGGAGGAGTTGGACTGCGGGAGTTGGAGAGTTGGGGTGAAAGAGGAGTTGGGGTGAGGGGGTTGGAGAGTAGGGGTGAAAGGAGTTGGGGTGAGGGGGTTGGAGAGTAGGGGTGAAAGGAGTTGGAGTGAGGGGGGTTGGAGAGTAGGGGTGAAAGAGGAGTTGGGGTGAGGAGGGTTGGAGAGTAGGGGTGAAAGAGGAGTTGGGGTGAGGGTGTTGGAGAGTTGGGGTGAAACAGGAGTTGGGGTGCGGGGGTTGGAGAGTAGGGGTGAAAGAGGAGTTGGGGTGAGGGGGTTGGAGAGTAGGGGTGAAAGAGGAGTTGGGGTGAGGGGGTTGGAGAGTAGGGGTGAAAGAGGAGTTGGGGTGAGGGGGTTGGAGAGTAGGGGTGAAAGAGGAGTTGGGGTGAGGGGGTTGGAGAGTAGGGGTGAAAGAGGAGTTGGGTTGAGGGGTTTGGAGAGTTGGGGTGGAAGAGGAGTTGGGGTGAGGGGTTTTGGAGAGTAGGGGTGAAAGAGGAGTTTGGGTGAGGAGGGTTGGAGAGTAGGGGTTAAAGAGGAGTTGGGGTGAGGGGGTTGGAGAGTTGGGGTGAAAGAGGATTTGGGGTGAGGGGGTTGGAGAGTAGTGGTGAAAGAGGAGTTTGGGTGAGGGGTTTTGAAGAGTAGGGGTGAAAGAGGAGTTGGGGTGAGGGGTTTTGAAGAGTAGGGGTGAAGGAGGAGTTGGGGTGAGGGGGGTTGGAGAGTAGTGTGAAAGAGGAGTTGGGGTGAGGGGGTTGGAGAGTAGGGGTGAAGAGGAGTTGGGGTGAGGGGGTTGGAGTGTAGGGGTGAAAGATGAGTTGGGGTGAGGGGGTTGGAGAGTTGGGGTGAAGGAGGAGTTGGGGTGAGGGGGTTGGAGAGTTGGGGTGAAAGAGGAGTTGGGTTGAGAGGTTTGGAGAGTTGGGGTGGAAGAGGAGTTGGGGTGAGGGGGGTTGGAGAGTTGAGGTGAAAGAGGAGTTGGGGTGAGGGGGTTGGAGAGTAGGGGTGAAAGAGGAGTTGGGGTGAGGGGGGTTGGAGAGTAGGGGTGAAAGAGGAGCTGGGGTGAGGCGGTTGGAGAGTTGGGGTGAAACAGGAGTTGGGGTGAGGGGGTTGGAGAGTAGGGGTGAAAGAGGAGTTGGGGTGAGGGGAGTTGGAGAGTAGGGGTGAAAGAGGAGTTGGGGTGAGGGAGTTAGAGTGTAGGGGTGAAAGATAAGTTGGGGTGAGGGGGTTGGAGAGTTGGGGTGAAAGAGGAGGTGGGGTGAGGGGGGTTGGAGAGTTGGGGTGAAAGAGGAGTTGGGTTGAGGGGTTTGGAGAGTAGGGGTGAAAGAGGAGTTGGGGTGAGGGGGGTTGGAGAGTTGAGGTGAAAGAGGAGTTGGTGTGCAGGGGTTGGAGAGTTGGGGTGAAAGAGGAGTTGTGGTGCGGGGGTTGGAGAGTTGGGGTGAAGGAGGAGTTGAGGTGAGGGGGGTTGGAGAGTTGAGGTGAAACAGGAGTTGGTGTGCAGGGGTTGGAGAGTTGGGGTGAAAGAGGAGTTGGGGTGCGGGGGTTGGAGAGTTGGGGTGAAGGAGGAGTTGAGGTGAGGGGGGTTGGAGAGTAGGGATGAAAGAGGAGTTGGGGTGAGCGGGTTGGAGAGTAGGGGTGAAAGAGGAGTTGGGGTGAGGGGGTTGGAGAGTTGAGGTGAAAGAGGAGTTGGGGTGAGGGGGTTGGAGAGTTGGGGTGAAAGAGGAGTTGGGGTGAGGGGGGTTGGAGAGTCGGGGTGAAGAAGGAGTTGGGGTGCGGGAGTTGGAGAGTTGGGGTGAAAGAGGAGTTCGGGTGAGGGGGTTGGAGAGTAGGGGTGAAAGGAGTTGGGGTGAGGGGGTTGGAGAGTAGGGGTGAAAGGAGTTGGAGTGAGGGGGTTGGAGAGTAGGGGTGAAAGAGGAGTTGGGGTGAGGGTGTTGGAGAGTAGGGGTGAAAGAGCAGTTGAGGTGAGGGGGTTGGAGAGTTGGGGTGAAACAGGAGTTGGGGTGAGGGGGTTGGAGAGTAGGGGTGAAAGAGGAGTTGGGGTGAGGGGGTTGGAGAGTCGGGGTGAAAGCGGAGTTGGGGTTAGGGGGGTTGGATAGTTGAGGTGAAAGAGGAGTTGGGGTGAGGGGGTTGGAGAGTAGGGGTGAAAGAGGAGTTGGGGTGAGGGGGTTGGAGAGTAGGGGTGAAAGAGGAGTTGGGTTGAGGGGTTTGGAGAGTTGGGGTGGAAGAGGAGTTGGGGTGAGGGGCTTTGGAGAGTAGGGGTGAAAGAGGAGTTTGGGTGAGGAGGGTTGGAGAGTAGGGGTTAAAGAGGAGTTGGGGTGAGGGGGATTGGGAGTTGGGGTGAAAGAGGATTTGGGGTGAGGGGGTTGGAGAGTAGTGGTGAAAGAGGAGTTGGGGTGAGGGGTTTTGAAGAGTAGGGGTGAAAGAGGAGTTGGGGTGAGGGTTTTGGAGAGTAGGGGTGAAAGAGGAGTTGGGGTGAGGGGGGTTGCAGAGTAAGGGTGAAAGAGGAGTTGGGGTGAGGGGGTTGGAGAGTAGGGGTGAAAGAGGAGTTGGGGTGAGGGGGTTGGAGTGTTGGGGTGAAAGATGAGTTGGGGTGAGGGGGTTGGAGAGTTGGGGTGAAAGAGGAGTTGGGGTGAGGGGGTTGGAGAGTTGGGGTGAAAGAGGAGTTGGGTTGAGGGGTTTGGAGAGTTGGGGTGGAAGAGGAGTTGGGGTGAGGGGGTTTGAAGCGTAGGGATGAAACAGCAGTTGGTGTGAGGGGGTTGGAGAGTTGGGGTGAAAGAGGAGTTGAGGTGAGGGGGGTTGGAGAGTAGGGATCAAAGAGGAGTTGGGGTGAGGGGGTTGGAGAGTAGGGGTGAAAGAGGAGTTGGGGTGAGGTTGTTTGGAGAGTAGGGGTGAAAGAGGAGTTGGGGTGAGGGGGTTGGAGAGTTGGGGTGAAACAGGAGTTGGGGTGAGGGGGTTGGAGAGTAGGGCTGAAAGAGGAGTTGAGGTGCGGGGGTTGGAGAGCTGGGGTGAAAGAGGAGTTGGGGTGAGGGTGTTGGAGAGTAGGGGTGAAAGAGGAGTTGGGGTGAGGGGGTTGGAGAGTAGGGGTGAAAGAGGAGTTGGGGTGAGGGGGTTGGAGAGCAGGGGTGAAAGAGGAGTTGGGGTGAGGGGTTTTGGAGAGTACGGGTGAAAGAGGAGTTTGGGGGAGGAGGGTTGGAGAGTAGGGGTGAAAGAGGAGTTGGGGTGAGGGGGTTGGAGAGTTGGGGTGAAAGAGGATTTGGGGTGAGGGGGTTGGAGAATAGGGGTGAAAGAGGAGTAGGGGTGAGGGGTTTTGAACAGTAGGGGTGAACGAGGAGTTGGGGTGAGGGTTTTGGAGAGTAGGGGTGAAAGAGGAGTTGGGGTGAGGGGGGTTGGAGAGTAGGGGTGAAAGAGGAGTTGGGGTGAGGGAGTTGGAGAGTAGGGGTGAAAGAGGAGTTGGGGTGAGGGAGTTGGAGTGTAGAGGTGAAAGATGATTTGGGGTGAGGGGGTTGGAGAGTAGGGGTGAATGAGGAGTTGGGGTGAGGGGGTTGGAGAGTTGGGGTGAAAGAGGAGTTGGGGTGAGGGGGTTGGAGAGTTGGGGTGAAAGAGGAGTTGGGTTGAGTGGTTTGGAGAGTTGAGGTGAAAGAGGAGTTGGGGTGAGGGAGTTTGTAGAGTAGGGGTGAAAGAGGAATTGGGGTGAAGGGGTTGGAGAGGAGGGGTGAAAGAGGAGTTGGGGTGAAAGAGGAGTTGGGGTGAGGGGGGTTGGAGAGTAGGGGTGAAAGAGGAGTTGGGGTGAGGGGTTTTGAAGAGTAGGGGTGAAAGAGGAGTTGGGGTGAGGGTTTTGGAGAGTAGGGGTGAAAGAGGAGTTGGGCTGAGGGGGGTTGGAGGGCAGTGTGAAAGAGGAGTTGGGGTGAGGGGGTTAGAGAGTAGGGGTGAAAGAGGAGTTGGGGTGAGGGGGTTGGAGTGTAGGGGTGAAAGATGAGTTGGGGTGAGGGGGTTGGAGAGTTGGGGTGAAACAGGAGTTGGGTTGAGGGGTTTGGAGAGTTGGGGTGAAAGAGGAGTTGGGGTGAGGGTTTGAAGAGTAGGGCTGAAACAGGAGTTGGTGTGAGGGGGTTGGAGAGCAGTGTTGAAAGAGGAGTTGGGGTGAGGGTTTGAAGAGCAGGGATGAAACAGGAGTTGGTGTGAGGGGGTTGGAGAGCAGGGGTGAAAGAGGAGTTGGGGTGCGGAGGTTGGAGAGTTGGGGTGAAAGAGGAGTTGGGGTATGGGGGTTGGAGAGTTGGGGTGAAAGAGGAGTTGAGGTGAGGGGGGTTGGAGAGTTGGGATGAAACAGGAGTTGGGGTGACGGGGTTGGAGAGTAGGGGTGAAAGAGGAGTTGGGGTGAGGGGTTTTGGAGAGTAGGGGTGAAAGAGGAGTTTGGGTGAGGAGGGTTGGAGAGTAGGGGTGAAGGAGGAGTTGGGGTGAGGGGTTGGCGAGTTGCGGTGAAAGAGGATTTGGGGTGAGGGGGTTGGATAGTAGGGGTGAAAGAGGAGTTGGGGTGAGGGCTTTTGAAGAGTAGGGGTGAAAGAGGAGTTGGGGTGAGGGTTTTGGAGAGTAGGGGTGAAAGAGGAGTTGGGGTGAGGGGGGTTGGAGAGTAGGTGTGAAAGAGGAGTTGGGGTGAGGGGGTTGGAGAGTTGGGGTGAAACAGGAGTTGGGGTGAGGGGGTTGGAGAGTAGGGGTGAAAGAGGAGTTGAGGTGCGGGGGTTGGAGAGCTGGGGTGAAAGAGGAGTTGGGGTGAAAGAGGAGTTGGGGTGAGGGGGTTGGAGAGTAGGGGTGAAAGAGGAGTTGGGGTGAGGGGGTTGGAGAGCAGGGGTGAAAGAGGAGTTGGGGTGAGGGGTTTTGGAGAGTAGGGTTGAAAGAGGAGTTTGGGGGAGGAGGGTTGGAGAGTAGGGGTGAAAGAGGAGTTGGGGTGAGGCGGTTGGAGAGTTGGGGTGAAAGAGGATTTGGGGTGAAGGGGTTGGAGAGTAGGGGTGAAAGAGGAGTTGGGGTGAGGGGGGTTGGAGAGTAGGGGTGAAAGAGGATTTGGGGTGAGGGGGTTGGAGAGTAGGGTTGAAAGAGGAGTTGGGGTGAGGGGGTTGGAGAGTAGGGGTGAAAGAGGAGTTGGGGTGAGGGGGTTGGAGAGTAGTGGTGAAAGAGGAGTTGGGGTGAGGGAGATGGAGTGTAGGGGTGAAAGATGAGTTGGGGTGAGGGGGTTGGAGAGTAGGGGTGAAAGAGGAGTTGGGGTGAGGGGGGTTGGAGAGTTGGGGTGTAAGAGGAGTTGGGGTGAGGGGGTTGGAGAGTTGAGGTGAAAGAGGAGTTGTGGTGAGGGGGGTTGGAGAGTAGGTGTGAAAGAGGAGTTGGGGTGAGGGGGGATGTAGAGTTGGGGTGAAAGAGGAGTTGGGGTGAGGGGGTTGGAGAGTTGAGGTGAAAGAGGAGTTGGGGTGAGGGGGGTTGGAGAGTTGGGGTGAAAGAGGAGTTGGGTTGAGGGGTTTGGAGAGTTGGGGTGAAAGAGGAGTTGGGGTGAGGGGGTTTGTAGAGTAGGGATGAAACAGGAGTTGGGGTGCGGGGGTTGGAGAGTAGGGGTGAAAGAGGAGTTGGGTTGAGGGGTTTGGAGAGTTGGGGTGGAAGAGGAGTTGGGGTGAGGGGGTTTGAAGCGTAGGGATGAAACAGGAGTTGGTGTGAGGGGGTTGGAGAGTAGGGGTGAAAGAGGAGTTGAGGTGCGGGGGTTGGAGAGCTGGGGTGAAAGAGGAGTTGGGGTGAGGGTGTTGGAGAGTAGGGGTGAAAGAGGAGTTGGGGTGAGGGGGTTGGAGAGTAGGGGTGAAAGAGGAGTTGGGGTGAGGGGGTTGGAGAGCAGGGGTGAAAGAGGAGTTGGGGTGAGGGGTTTTGGAGAGTAGGGGTGAAAGAGGAGTTTGGGGGAGGAGGGTTGGAGAGTAGGGGTGAAAGAGGAGTTGGGGTGAGGGGGTTGGAGAGTTGGGGTGAAAGAGGATTTGGGGTGAGGGGGTTGGAGAATAGGGGTGAAAGAGGAGTAGGGGTGAGGGGTTTTGAACAGTAGGGGTGAACGAGGAGTTGGGGTGAGGGTTTTGGAGAGTAGGGGTGAAAGAGGAGTTGGGGTGAGGGGGGTTGGAGAGTAGGGGTGAAAGAGGAGTTGGGGTGAGGGAGTTGGAGAGTAGGGGTGAAAGAGGAGTTGGGGTGAGGGAGTTGGAGTGTAGAGGTGAAAGATGATTTGGGGTGAGGGGGTTGGAGAGTAGGGGTGAATGAGGAGTTGGGGTGAGGGTGTTGGAGAGTTGGGGTGAAAGAGGAGTTGGGGTGAGGGGGTTGGAGAGTTGGGGTGAAAGAGGAGTTGGGTTGAGTGGTTTGGAGAGTTGAGGTGAAAGAGGAGTTGGGGTGAGGGAGTTTGTAGAGTAGGGGTGAAAGAGGAATTGGGGTGAAGGGGTTGGAGAGGAGGGGTGAAAGAGGAGTTGGGGTGAAAGAGGAGTTGGGGTGAGGGGGGTTGGAGAGTAGGGGTGAAAGAGGAGTTGGGGTGAGGGGTTTTGAAGAGTAGGGGTGAAAGAGGAGTTGGGGTGAGGGTTTTGGAGAGTAGGGGTGAAAGAGGAGTTGGGCTGAGGGGGGTTGGAGGGCAGTGTGAAAGAGGAGTTGGGGTGAGGGGGTTAGAGAGTAGGGGTGAAAGAGGAGTTGGGGTGAGGGGGCTGGAGTGTAGGGGTGAAAGATGAGTTGGGGTGAGGGGGTTGGAGAGTTGGGGTGAAACAGGAGTTGGGTTGAGGGGTTTGGAGAGTTGGGGTGAAAGAGGAGTTGGGGTGAGGGTTTGAAGAGTAGGGCTGAAACAGGAGTTGGTGTGAGGGGGTTGGAGAGCAGGGTTGAAAGAGGAGTTGGGGTGAGGGTTTGAAGAGTAGGGATGAAACAGGAGTTGGTGTGAGGGGGTTGGAGAGCAGGGGTGAAAGAGGAGTTGGGGTGCGGAGGTTGGAGAGTTGGGGTGAAAGAGGAGTTGGGGTATGGGGGTTGGAGAGTTGGGGTGAAAGAGGAGTTGAGGTGAGGGGGGTTGGAGAGTTGGGATGAAACAGGAGTTGGGGTGACGGGGTTGGAGAGTAGGGGTGAAAGAGGAGTTGGGGTGAGGGGTTTTGGAGAGTAGGGGTGAAAGTGGAGTTTGGGTGAGGAGGGTTGGAGAGTAGGGGTGAAGGAGGAGTTGGGGTGAGGGGTTGGCGAGTTGCGGTGAAAGAGGATTTGGGGTGAGGGGGTTGGATAGTAGGGGTGAAAGAGGAGTTGGGGTGAGGGCTTTTGAAGAGTAGGGGTGAAAGAGGAGTTGGGGTGAGGGTTTTGGAGAGTAGGGGTGAAAGAGGAGTTGGGGTGAGGGGGGTTGGAGAGTAGTTGTGAAAGAGGAGTTGGGGTGAGGGGGTTGGAGAGTTGGGGTGAAACAGGAGTTGGGGTGAGGGGGTTGGAGAGTCGGGGTGAAAGAGGAGTTGAGGTGCGGGGGTTGGAGAGCTGGGGTGAAAGAGGAGTTGGGGTGAGGGTGTTGGAGAGTAGGGGTGAAAGAGGAGTTGGGGTGAGGGGGTTGGAGAGTAGGGGTGAAAGAGGAGTTGGGGTGAGGGGGTTGGAGAGCAGGGGTGAAAGAGGAGTTGGGGTGAGGGGTTTTGGAGAGTAGGGGTGAAAGAGGAGTTTGGGGGAGGAGGGTTGGAGAGTAGGGGTGAAAGAGGAGTTGGGGTGAGGCGGTTGGAGAGTTGGGGTGAAAGAGGATTTGGGGTGAAGGGGTTGGAGAGTAGGGGTGAAAGAGGAGTTGGGGTGAGGGGGGTTGGAGAGTAGGGGTGAAAGAGGATTTGGGGTGAGGGGGTTGGAGAGTAGGGTTGAAAGAGGAGTTGGGGTGAGGGGGTTGGAGAGTAGGGGTGAAAGAGGAGTTGGGGTGAGGGGGTTGGAGAGTAGTGGTGAAAGAGGAGTTGGGGTGAGGGAGATGGAGTGTAGGGGTGAAAGATGAGTTGGGGTGAGGGGGTTGGAGAGTAGGGGTGAAAGAGGAGTTGGGGTGAGGGGGGTTGGAGAGTTGGGGTGTAAGAGGAGTTGGGGTGAGGGGGTTGGAGAGTTGAGGTGAAAGAGGAGTTGAGGTGAGGGGGGTTGGAGAGTAGGTGTGAAAGAGGAGTTGGGGTGAGGGGGGATGTAGAGTTGGGGTGAAAGAGGAGTTGGGGTGAGGGGGTTGGAGAGTTGAGGTGAAAGAGGAGTTGGGGTGAGGGGGGTTGGAGAGTTGGGGTGAAAGAGGAGTTGGGTTGAGGGGTTTGGAGAGTTGGGGTGAAAGAGGAGTTGGGGTGAGGGGGTTTGTAGAGTAGGGATGAAACAGGAGTTGGGGTGCGGGGGTTGGAGAGTAGGGGTGAAAGAGGAGTTGAGGTGAGGGGGGTAGGAGAGTAGGGATGAAGGAGGAGTTGGGGTGAGGGGGTTGGAGAGTAGGGGTGAAAGAGGAGTTGGGGTGAGGGGGGTTGGAGCGTTGGGGTGAAAGAGGAGTTGGGGTGAGGGGGGTTGGAGAGTAGGGGTGAAAGAGTAGTTGGGGTGAGGGGGGTTGGAGAGTTGGGGTGAAACAGGAGTTGGGGTGAGGGGGTTGGAGAGTAGGGGTGAAAGACGAGTTGGGGTGAGGGGGTTGGAGAGTAGGGGTGAAAGAGGAATTGGGGTGAAGGGGTTGGAGAGTAGGGGTGAAAGAGGAGTTGGGGTGAGGGGGGTTGGAGAGTAGGGGTGAAAGAGGAGTTGGGGTGAGGGTTTTGGAGAGTAGGGGTGAAAGAGGAGTTGGGGTGAGGGGGTTGGAGTGTAGGGGTGAAAGAGGAGTTGGGTTGAGGGGTTTGGAGAGTTGGGGTGAAAGAGGAGTTGAGGTGGGGGGGGTTGGAGAGTTGGTATGAAACAGGAGTTGGGGTGACGGGGTTGGAGAGTAGGGGTGAAAGAGGAGTTGAGGTGCGGGGTTTGGAGAGCTGGGGTGAAAGAGGAGTTGGGGTGAGTGGGTTGGAGAGTAGGGGTGAAAGAGGAGTTGGGGTGAGGGGTTTTGGAGAGTAGGGGTGAAAGAGGAGTTTGGGTGAGGAGGGTTGGAGAGTAGGGGTGAAAGAGGAGTTGGGGTGAGGGGGTTGGCGAGTTGGGGTGAAAGAGGATTTGGGGTGAGGTGGTTGGAGAGTCGGGGTGAAAAAGGAGTTGGGGTGAGGGGTTTTGAAGAGTAGGGGTGAAAGAGGAGTTGGGGTGATGGGGTTGGAGAGTAGGGGTGAAAGAGGAGTTGGGGTGAGGGGTTTTGGAGAGTAGAGGTGAAAGAGGAGTTTGGGTGAGGAGGGTTGGAGAGTAGGGGTGAAGGAGGAGTTGGGGTGAGGGCTTGGCGAGTTGGGGTGAAAGAGGATTTGGGGTGAGGGGGTTGGATAGTAGGGGTGAAAGAGGAGTTGGGGTGAGGGGTTTTGAAGAGTAGGGGTGAAAGAGGAGTTGGGGTGAGGGTTTTGGAGAGTAGGGGTGAAAGAGGAGTTGAGGTGAGGGGGGTTGGAGAGTAGGGGTGAAAGAGGAGTTGGGGTGAGGGGGTTGGAGAGTTGGGGTGAAACAGGAGTTGGGGTGAGGGGGTTGGAGAGTAGGGGTGAAAGAGGAGTTGGGGTGAGGGGGTTGGAGAGTAGGGGTGAAAGAGGTGTTGGGGTGAGGGGGTTGGAGAGTAGGGGTGAAAGAGGAGTTTGGGTGAGGGGAGTTGGAGAGTAGGGGTGTAAGAGGAGTTGGGGTGAGGGAGTTGGAGTGTAGGGGTGAAAGATGAGTTGGGGTGAGGGGGTTGGAGAGTAGGGGTGAAAGCGGAGTTGGGGTGAGGGGGGTTGGATAGTTGAGGTGAAAGAGGAGTTGGGGTGAGGAGGTTTGTAGAGTTGGGATGAAAGACGAGTTGGGGTGCGGGGGTTGGAGAGTTGGGGTGAAAGGGGAGTTGGGGTGAGGGGGGTTGGAGAGTAGGGATGAAAGAGGAGTTGGGGTGAGGGGGGTTGGAGAGTCGGGGTGAAAGAGGAGTTGGGGTGAGGCGGTTGGAGAGTAGGGGTGAAAGAGGAGTTGGGGTGAGGGGGGTTGGAGAGTAGGGGTGAAAGAGGAGTTGGGGTGAGGGGTTTTGAAGAGTATGTGTGAAAGAGGAGTTGGGGTGAGAGGGGTTGGAGAGCAGGGGTGAAAGAAGAGTTGCGGTGAGGGGGTTGGAGAGTAGGGGTGAAAGAGGAGTTGGGGTGAGGGGGTTGGAGTGTAGGGGTGAAAGATGAGTTGGGGTGAGGGGGTTGGAGAGTAGGGGTGAAAGAGGAGTTTGGGTGAGGGGAGTTGGAGAGTAGGGGTGTAAGAGGAGTTGGGGTGAGGGAGTTGGAGTGTAGGGGTGAAAGATGAGTTGGGGTGAGGGGGTTGGAGTGTAGGGGTGAAAGATGAGTTGGGGTGAGGGGGTTGGAGAGTAGGGGTGAAAGCGGAGTTGGGGTGAGGGGGTTGGAGTGTAGGGGTGAAAGAGGAGTTGGGTTGAGGGGTTTGGAGAGTTGGGGTGAAAGAGGAGTTGAGGTGGGGGGGGTTGGAGAGTTGGTATGAAACAGGAGTTGGGGTGACGGGGTTGGAGAGTAGGGGTGAAAGAGGAGTTGAGGTGCGGGGGTTGGAGAGCTGGGGTGAAAGAGGAGTTGGGGTGAGTGGGTTGGAGAGTAGGGGTGAAAGAGGAGTTGGGGTGAGGGGTTTTGGAGAGTAGGGGTGAAAGAGGAGTTTGGGTGAGGAGGGTTGGAGAGTAGGGGTGAAAGAGGAGTTGGGGTGAGGGGGTTGGCGAGTTGGGGTGAAAGAGGATTTGGGGTGAGGTGGTTGGAGAGTCGGGGTGAAAAAGGAGTTGGGGTGAGGGGTTTTGAAGAGTAGGGGTGAAAGAGGAGTTGGGGTGATGGGGTTGGAGAGTAGGGGTGAAAGAGGAGTTGGGGTGAGGGGTTTTGGAGAGTAGAGGTGAAAGAGGAGTTTGGGTGAGGAGGGTTGGAGAGTAGGGGTGAAGGAGGAGTTGGGGTGAGGGCTTGGCGAGTTGGGGTGAAAGAGGATTTGGGGTGAGGGGGTTGGATAGTAGGGGTGAAAGAGGAGTTGGGGTGAGGGGTTTTGAAGAGTAGGGGTGAAAGAGGAGTTGGGGTGAGGGTTTTGGAGAGTAGGGGTGAAAGAGGAGTTGAGGTGAGGGGGGTTGGAGAGTAGGGGTGAAAGAGGAGTTGGGGTGAGGGGGTTGGAGAGTTGGGGTGAAACAGGAGTTGGGGTGAGGGGGTTGGAGAGTAGGGGTGAAAGAGGAGTTGGGGTGAGGGGGTTGGAGAGTAGGGGTGAAAGAGGTGTTGGGGTGAGGGGGTTGGAGAGTAGGGGTGAAAGAGGAGTTTGGGTGAGGGGAGTTGGAGAGTAGGGGTGTAAGAGGAGTTGGGGTGAGGGAGTTGGAGTGTAGGGGTGAAAGATGAGTTGGGGTGAGGGGGTTGGAGAGTAGGGGTGAAAGCGGAGTTGGGGTGAGGGGGGTTGGATAGTTGAGGTGAAAGAGGAGTTGGGGTGAGGAGGTTTGTAGAGTTGGGATGAAAGACGAGTTGGGGTGCGGGGGTTGGAGAGTTGGGGTGAAAGGGGAGTTGGGGTGAGGGGGGTTGGAGAGTAGGGATGAAAGAGGAGTTGGGGTGAGGGGGGTTGGAGAGTCGGGGTGAAAGAGGAGTTGGGGTGAGGCGGTTGGAGAGTAGGGGTGAAAGAGGAGTTGGGGTGAGGGGGGTTGGAGAGTAGGGGTGAAAGAGGAGTTGGGGTGAGGGGTTTTGAAGAGTATGTGTGAAAGAGGAGTTGGGGTGAGAGGGGTTGGAGAGCAGGGGTGAAAGAAGAGTTGCGGTGAGGGGGTTGGAGAGTAGGGGTGAAAGAGGAGTTGGGGTGAGGGGGTTGGAGTGTAGGGGTGAAAGATGAGTTGGGGTGAGGGGGTTGGAGAGTAGGGGTGAAAGAGGAGTTTGGGTGAGGGGAGTTGGAGAGTAGGGGTGTAAGAGGAGTTGGGGTGAGGGAGTTGGAGTGTAGGGGTGAAAGATGAGTTGGGGTGAGGGGGTTGGAGTGTAGGGGTGAAAGATGAGTTGGGGTGAGGGGGTTGGAGAGTAGGGGTGAAAGCGGAGTTGGGGTGAGGGGGGTTGGATAGTTGAGGTGAAAGAGGAGTTGGGGTGAGGAGGTTTGTAGAGTAGGGATGAAAGATGAGTTGGGGTGCGGGGGTTGGAGAGTTGGGGTGAAAGGGGAGTTGGGGTGAGGGGGATTGGAGAGTAGGGATGAAAGAGGAGTTGGGGTGAGGGGGGTTGGAGAGTCGGGGTGAAAGAGGAGTTGGGGTGAGGCGGTTGGAGAGTAGGGGTGAAAGAGGAGTTGGGGTGAGGGGGGTTGGAGAGTAGGGGTGAAAGAGGAGTTGGGGTGAGGGGTTTTGAAGAGTATGTGTGAAAGAGGAGTTGGGGTGAGAGGGGTTGGAGAGCAGGGGTGAAAGAAGAGTTGCGGTGAGGGGGTTGGAGAGTAGGGGTGAAAGAGGAGTTGGGGTGAGGGGGTTGGAGTGTAGGGGTGAAAGATGAGTTGGGGTGAGGGGGTTGGAGAGTTGGGGTGAAAGAGGAGTTGGGGTGAGGGGGTTGGAGAGTTGGGGTGAAAGAGGAGGTTGGGTGAGGAGGGTTGGAGAGTAGTGGTGAAAGAGGAGTTGGGGTGAGGGGTTTTGAAGAGTAGGGGTGAAAGAGGAATTGCGGTGAGGGTTTTGGAGAGTAGGGGTGAAAGAGGAGATGGGGTGAGGGGGGTTGGAGAGTAGTGTGAAAGAGGAGTTGGGGTGAGGGTTTTGGAGAGTAGGGGTGAAAGAGGAGTTGGGGTGAGGTGGTTGGAGTGTAGGGGTGAAAGATGAGTTGGGGTGAGGGGGTTGGAGTGTAGGGGTGAAAGAGGAGTTGGGGTGAGGGGGTTGGAGAGCTGGGGTGAAAGAAGAGTTGGGGTGCAGGGGTTGGAGAGTTGGGGTGAAATAGAAGTTGGGGTACGGGGCTTGGAGAGTTGGGGTGAAAGAGGAGTTGAGGTGAGGGGGGTTGGAGAGTAGGGATGAAAGAGGAGTTGAGGTGAGGGGGGTTGGAGAGTAGGGATGAAAGAGGAGTTGGAGTGCGGGGGTTGGAGAGTTGAGGTGGAAGAGGAGTTGGGGTGAGGGGGTTGGAGAGTTGGGGTGAAACAGGAGTTGGGGTGAGGGGGTTGGAGAGTAGGGGTGAAAGAGGAGTTGAGGTGCGGGGGTTGGAGAGCTGGGGTGAAAGAGGAGTTGGGGTCAGGGGGGTTGGAGAGTAGGGGTGAAAGAGGAGTTGGGGTGAGGGGGTTGAAGAGTTGGGGTGCAAGAGGAGTTGGGGTGAGGGGGGTTGGAGAGTGGGGGTGAAAGAGGAGTTGGGGTGCGGGGGTTGGACAGTTGGGGTGAAAGAGGAGTTGGGGTGAGGGGGTTGGAGAGTAGGGGTGAAAGAGGAGTTGGGGTGAGGGGGTTGGAGAGTAGGGGTGAAAGAGGAGTTGGGGTGAGGGTTTGGAGCGTAGCGGTGAAAGAGGAGTTGGGGTGAGGGGGTTGGAGAGTTGGGGTGAAACAGGAGTTGGGGTGAGGGGGTTGGAGAGTAGGGGTGAAAGAGGAGTTGGGGTGAGGGTGTTGGAGAGTAGGGGTGAAAGAGGTGTTGGGGTGAGGGGGTTGGAGAGTAGGGGTGAAAGAGGAGTTGGGGTGAGGGGAGTTGGAGAGTAGGGGTGTAAGAGGAGTTGGGGTGAGGGAGTTGGAGTGTAGGGGTGAAAGATGAGTTGGGGTGAGGGGTTTGGAGAGTTGGGGTGAAACAGGAGTTGGGGTGAGGGGGTTGGAGAGTTGGGGTGAAGCAGGAGTTGGGGTGAGGGGGTTGGAGATTTGGGGTGAAAGAGGATTTGGGGTGAGGGGGTTGGAGAGTTGAGGTGAAAGAGGAGTTGGGGTGAGTGGGGTTGGAGAGTAGGGGTGAAAGAGGAGTTGGGGTGAGTGGGGTTGGAGAGCAGGGGTGAAAGAGGAGTTGGGGTGAGGGGTTTTGGAGCGTAGGGGTGAAAGAGGAGTTTGGGTGAGGAGGGTTGGAGAGTAGGGGTGAAAGAGGAGTTGGGCTGAGGGGGTTGGAGAGTAGGGGTGAAAGCGGAGTTGGGGTGAGGGGGGTTGGATAGTTGAGGTGAAAGAGGAGTTGGGGTGAGGAGGTTTGTAGAGTAGGGATGAAAGACGAGTTGGGGTGCGGGGGTTGGAGAGTTGGGGTGAAAGAGGAGTTGGGGTGAGGGGGGTTGGAGAGTAGGGATGAAAGAGGAGTTGGGGTGAGGGGGGTTGGAGAGTAGGGGTGAAAGAGGAGTTGGGGTGAGGGGGTTGGAGAGTAGGGGTGAAAGAGGAGTTGGGGTGAGGGGGGTTGGAGAGTAGGGGTGAAAGAGGAGTTGGGGTGAGGGAGGTTGGAGAGTAGGTGTGAAAGAGGAGTTGGGGTGAGGCGGTTGGAGAGTAGGGCTGAAAGAGTTGGGGTGAGGGGGTTGGAGAGCAGGGGTGAAAGAGGAGTTGGAGTGAGGGGTTTTGGAGAGTAGGGGTGAAAGAGGAGTTTGGGTGAGGAGGGTTGGAGAGTAGGGGTTAAAGAGGAGTTGAGGTGAGGGGGTTGGAGATTTGGGATGAAAGAGGATTTGGGGTGAGGGGGGTTGGAGAGTAGTGTGAAAGAGGATTTGGGGTGAGGGCGTTGGAGAGTAGGGGTGAAAGAGTTGGGGTGAGGGGGTTGGAGAGCAGGGGTGAAAGAGGAGTTGGGGTGAGGGGTTTTGGAGAGTAGGGGTGAAAGGAGTTGGGGTGAGGGGGGTTGGGGAGTAGGGGTGAAAGAGGAGTTGGGGTGAGGGGGGTTGGAGAGTAGGGGTGAAAGAGGAGTTGGGGTGAGGGGGGTTGGAGAGTAGGGGTGAAAGAGGAGTTGGGGTGAGTGGTTTTGAAGAGTATGGGTGAAAGAGGAGTTGGGGTGAGAGGGGTTGGAGAGCAGGGGTGAAAGAAGAGCTGCGGTGAGGGGGTTGGAGAGTAGGGGTGAAAGAGGAGTTGGGGTGAGGGGGTTGGAGTGTAGGGGTGAAAGATGAGTTGGGGTGAGGGGGTTGGAGAGTTGGGGTGAAAGAGGAGTTGGGGTGAGGGGGTTGGAGAGTTGGGGTGAAAGAGGAGGTTGGGTGAGGAGGGTTGGAGAGTCGTGGTGAAAGAGGAGTTGGGGTGAGGGGTTTTGAAGAGTAGGGGTGAAAGAGGAGTTGGGGTGAGGGTTTTGGAGAGTAGGGGTGAAAGAGGAGATGGGGTGAGGGGGGTTGGAGAGTAGTGTGAAAGAGGAGTTGGGGTGAGGGGTTTGGAGAGTAGGGGTGAAAGAGGAGTTGGTGTGAGGTGGTTGGAGTGTAGGGGTGAAAGATGAGTTGGGGTGAGGGGGTTGGAGAGTTGGGGTGAAAGAGGAGTTGGGGTGAGGGTGTTGGAGTGTAGGGGTGAAAGACGAGATGGGGTGAGGGGGTTGGAGAGCTGGGGTGAAAGAGGAGTAGGGGTGCAGGGGTTGGAGAGTTGGGGTGAAATAGAAGTTGGGGTACGGGGGTTGGAGAGTTGGGGTGAAAGAGGAGTTGAGGTGAGGGGGGTTGGAGAGTAGGGATGAAAGAGGAGTTGAGGTGAGGGGGGTTGGAGAGTAGGGATGAAAGAGGAGTTGGGGTGCGGGGGTTGGAGAGTTGAGGTGGAAGAGGAGTTGGGGTGAGGGGGTTGGAGAGTTGGGGTGAAACAGGAGTTGGGGTGAGGGGGTTGGAGAGTAGGGGTGAAAGAGGAGTTGAGGTGCGGGGGTTGGAGAGCTGGGGTGAAAGAGGAGTTGGGGTGAGGGGGGTTGGAGAGTAGGGGTGAAAGAGGAGTTGGGGTGAGGGGGTTGAACAGTTGGGGTGAAAGAGGAGTTGGGGTGAGGGGGGTTGGAGAGTAGGGGTGAAAGAGGAGTAGGGGTGCGGGGGTTGGACAGTTGGGGTGAAAGAGGAGTTGGGGTGAGGGGGGTTGGAGAGTAGGGATGAAAGAGGAGTTGGGGTGAGGGGGGTTGGAGAGTAGGGGTGAAAGAGGAGTTATGGTGAGGGGGTTGTAGAGTAGGGGTGAAAGAGGAGTTGAGGTGAGGGGGTTTGGAGAGGAGGGGTGAAAGAGGAGTTGGGGTGAGGGGGGTTGGAGAGTAGGTGAGAAAGAGGAGTTGGGGTGAGGGGGTTGGAGAGTAGGGGTGAAAGAGTTGGGGTGAGGGGGTTGGAGAGCAGGGGTGAAAGAGGAGTTGGGGTGAGGGGTTTTGGAGAGTAGGGGTTAAAGAGGAGTTGAGGTGAGGGGGTTGGAGATTTGGGATGAAAGAGGATTTGGGGTGAGGGGGGTTGGAGAGTAGTGTGAAAGAGGAGTTGGGGTGAGGGGGTTGGAGAGTAGGGGTGAAAGAGTTGGGGTGAGGGGGTTGGAGAGCAGGGGTGAAAGAGGAGTTGGGGTGCGGGGGTTGGACAGTTGGGGTGAAAGAGGAGTTGGGGTGAGGGGGTTGGAGAGTAGGGGTGAAAGAGGAGTTGGGGTGAGGGGGTTGGAGAGTAGGGGTGAAAGAGGAGTTGGGGTGAGGGTTTGGAGAGTAGGGGTGAAAGAGGATTTGGGGTGAGGGGGTTGGAGAGTTGGGGTGAAACAGGAGTTGGGGTGAGGGGGTTGGAGAGTAGGGGTGAAAGAAGAGTTGCGGTGAGGGGGGTGGAGAGTAGGGGTGAAAGAGGAGTTGGGGTGAGGGGGTTGGAGTGTCGGGGTGAAAGATGAGTTGGGGTGAGGGGGATGGAGAGTTGGGGTGAAAGAGGAGTTGGGGTGAGGGGGTTGGAGAGTTGGGGTGAAAGAGGAGGTTGGGTGAGGAGGGTTGGAGAGTAGTGGTGAAAGAGGAGTTGGGGTGAGGGGTTTTGAAGAGTAGGGGTGAAAGAGGAGTTGGGGTGAGGGTTTTGGAGAGTAGGGGTGAAAGAGGAGATGGGGTGAGGGGGATTGGAGAGTAGTGTGAAAGAGGAGTTGGGGTGAGGGGTTTGGAGAGTAGGGGTGAAAGAGGAGTTGGGGTGAGGTGGTTGGAGTGTAGGGGTGAAAGATGAGTTGGGGTGAGGGGGTTGGAGAGTTGGGGTGAAAGAGGAGTTGGGGTGAGGGGGTTGGAGTGTAGGGGTGAAAGAGGAGTTGGGGTGAGGGGGTTGGAGAGCTGGGGTGAAAGAGGAGTTGGGGTGCAGGGGTTGGAGAGTTGGGGTGAAATAGAAGTTGGGGTACGGGGGTTGGAGAGTTGAGGTGGAAGAGGAGTTGGGGTGAGGGGGTTGGAGAGTTGGGGTGAAACAGGAGTTGGGGTGAGGGGGTTGGAGAGTAGGGGTGAAAGAGGAGTTGAGGTGCGGGGGTTGGAGAGCTGGGGTGAAAGAGGAGTTGGGGTGAGGGGGGTTGGAGAGTAGGGGTGAAAGAGGAGTTGGGGTGCGGGGGTTGGACAGTTGGGGTGAAAGAGGAGTTGGGGTGAGGGGGTTGGAGAGTAGGGGTGAAAGAGGAGTTGGGGTGAGGGGGTTGGAGAGTAGGGGTGAAAGAGGAGTTGGGGTGAGGGTTTGGAGAGTAGTGGTGAAAGAGGAGTTGGGGTGAGGGGGTTGGAGAGTTGGGGTGAAACAGGAGTTGGGGTGAGGGGGTTGGAGAGTAGGGGTGAAAGAGGAGTTGGGGTGAGGGGGTTGGAGAGTAGGGGTGAAAGAGGTGTTGGGGTGAGGGGGTTGGAGAGTAGGGGTGAAAGAGGAGTTGGGGTGAGGGGAGTTGGAGAGTAGGGGTGTTAGAGGAGTTGGGGTGAGGGAGTTGGAGTGTAGGGGTGAAAGATGAGTTGGGGTGAGGGGTTTGGAGAGTTGGGGTGAAACAGGAGTTGGGGTGAGGGGGTTGGAGAGTTGGGGTGAAACAGGAGTTGGGGTGAGGGGGTTGGAGAGTTGGGGTGAAACAGGAGTTGGGGTGAGGGGGTTGGAGAGTTGAGGTGAAAGAGGAGTTGGGGTGAGTGGGGTTGGAGAGTAGGGGTGAAAGAGGAGTTGGGGTGAGTGGGGTTGGAGAGCAGGGGTGAAAGAGGAGTTGGGGTGAGGGGTTTTGGAGCGTCGGGGTGAAAGAGGAGTTTGGGTGAGGAGGGTTGGAGAGTAGGGGTGAAAGAGGAGTTGGGCTGAGGGGGTTGGAGATTAGGGGTGAAAGCGGAGTTGGGGTGAGGGGGGTTGGATAGTTGAGGTGAAAGAGGAGTTGGGGTGAGGAGCTTTGTAGAGTAGGGATGAAAGACGAGTTGGGGTGCGGGGGTTGGAGAGTTGGGGTGAAAGAGGAGTTGGGGTGAGGGGGGTTGGAGAGTAGGACTGAAAGAGGAGTTGGGGTGAGGGGGGTTGGAGAGTAGGGGTGAAAGAGGAGTTGGGGTGAGGGGGTTGGAAAGTAGGGGTGAAAGAGGAGTTGGGGTGAGGGGGGTTGGAGAGTAGGGGTGAAAGAGGAGTTGGGGTGAGGGGGGTTGGAGAGTAGGTGTGAAAGAGGAGTTGGGGTGAGGGGGTTGGAGAGTAGGGGTGAAAGAGTTGGGGTGAGGGGTTTGGAGAGCAGGGGTGAAAGAGGAGTTGGGGTGAGGGGTTTTGGAGAGGAGGGGTGAAAGAGGAGTTTGGGTGAGGAGGGTTGGAGAGTTGGGGTTAAAGAGGAGTTGAGGTGAGGGGGTTGGAGATTTGGGATGAAAGAGGATTTGGGGTGAGGGGGGTTGGAGAGTAGTGTGAAAGAGGAGTTGGGGTGAGGGAGTTGGAGAGTAGGGGTGAAAGAGTTGGGGTGAGGGGGTTGGAGAGCAGGGGTGAAAGAGGAGTTGGGGTGAGGGGTTTTGGAGAGTAGGGGTGAAAGGAGTTGGGGTGAGGGGGGTTGGGGAGTAGGGGTGAAAGAGGAGTTGGGGTGAGGGGGGTTGGAGAGTAGGGGTGAAAGAGGAGTTGGGGTGAGGGGGGTTGGAGAGTAGGGGTGAAAGAGGAGTTGGGGTGAGGGGTTTTGAAGAGTAGGGGTGAAAGAGGAGTTGGGGTGAGAGGGGTTGGAGAGCAGGGGTGAAAGAAGAGTTGCGGTGAGGGGGTTGGAGAGTAGGGGTGAAAGAGGAGTTGGGGTGAGGGGGTTGGAGTGTGGAGGTGAAAGATGAGTTGGGGTGAGGGGGTTGGAGAGTTGGGGTGAAAGAGGAGTTGGGGTGAGGGGGTTGGAGAGTTGGGGTGAAAGAGAAGGTTGGGTGAGGGGTTTTGAAGAGTCGGGGTGAAAGAGGAGTTGGGGTGAGGGTTTTGGAGAGTAGGGGTGAAAGAGGAGATGGGGTGAGGGGGGTTGGAGAGTAGTGTGAAAGAGGAGTTGGGGTGAGGGGTTTGGAGAGTAGGGGTGAAAGAGGAGTTGGGGTGAGGTGGTTGGAGTGTCGGGGTGAAAGATGAGTTGGGGTGAGGGGGTTGGAGAGTTGGGGTGAAAGAGGAGTTGGGGTGAGGGGGTTGGAGTGTAGGGGTGAAAGAGGAGATGGGGTGAGGGGGTTGGAGAGCTGGGGTGAAAGAGGAGTTGGGGTGCAGGGGTTGGAGAGTTGGGGTGAAATAGAAGTTGGGGTACAGGGGTTGGAGAGTTGGGGTGAAAGAGGAGTTGAGATGAGGGGGGTTGGAGAGTAGGGATGAAAGAGGAGTTGAGGTGAGGGGGGTTGGAGAGTAGGGATGAAAGAGGAGTTGGGGTGCGGGGGTTGGAGAGCTGAGGTGGAAGAGGAGTTGGGGTGAGGGGGTTGGAGAGTTGGGGTGAAACAGGAGTTGGGGTGAGGGGGTTGGAGAGTAGGGGTGAAAGAGGAGTTGAGGTGCGGGGGTTGGAGAGCTGGGGTGAAAGAGGAGTTGGGGTGAGGGGGGTTGGAGAGTAGGGGTGAAAGAGGAGTTGGGGTGAGGGGGTTGAAGAGTTGGGGTGAAAGAGGAGTTGGGGTGAGGGGGGTTGGAGAGTGGGGTGAAAGAGGAGTTGGGGTGCGGGGGTTGGACAGTTGGGGTGAAAGAGGAGTTGGGGTGAGGGGGTTGGAGAGTAGGGGTGAAAGAGGAGTTGGGGTGAGGGGGTTGGAGAGTAGGGGTGAAAGAGGAGTTGGGGTGAGGGGGTTGGAGAGTAGGTGTGAAAGAGGAGTTGGGGTGAGGGTTTGGAGAGTAGGGGTGAAAGAGGAGTTGGGGTGAGGGGGTTGGAGAGTTGGGGTGAAACAGGAGTTGGGGTGAGGGGGTTGGAGAGTAGGGGTGAAAGAGGAGTTGGGGTGAGGGGGTTGGAGAGTAGGGGTGAAAGAGGTGTTGGGGTGAGGGGGTTGGAGAGTAGGGGTGAAAGAGGAGTTGGGGTGAGGGGAGTTGGAGAGTAGGGGTGTAAGAGGAGTTGGGGTGAGGGGGTTGAAGTGTAGGGGTGAAAGATGAGTTGGGGTGAGGGGTTTGGAGAGTTGGGGTGAAACAGGAGTTGGGGTGAGGGGGTTGGAGAGTTGGGGTGAAACAGGAGTTGGGGTGAGGGGGTTGGAGATTTGGGGTGAAAGAGGAGTTGGGGTGAGGGGGTTGGAGAGTTGAGGTGAAAGAGGAGTTGGGGTGAGTGGGGTTGGAGAGTAGGGGTGAAAGAGGAGTTGGGGTGAGTGGGGTTGGAGAGCAGGGGTGAAAGAGGAGTTGGGGTGAGGGGTTTTGGAGCGTAGGGGTGAAAGAGGAGTTTGGGTGAGGAGGGTTGGAGAGTAGGGATGAAAGAGGAGTTGGGCTGAGGGGGTTGGAGAGTAGGGGTGAAAGCGGAGTTGGGGTGAGGGGGGTTGGATAGTTGAGGTGAAAGAGGAGTTGGGGTGAGGAGGTTTGTAGAGTAGGGATGAAAGACGAGTTGGGGTGCGGGGGTTGGAGAGTTGGGGTGAAAGAGGAGTTGGGGTGAGGGGGGTTGGAGAGTAGGGATGAAAGAGGAGTTGGGGTGAGGGGGGTTGGAGAGTAGGGGTGAAAGAGGAGTTGGGGTGAGGGGGTTGGAAAGTAGGGGTGAAAGAGGAGTTGGGGTGAGGGGGGTTGGAGAGTAGGGGTGAAAGATGAGTTGGGTTGAGGGGGGTTGGAGAGTAGGCGTGAAAGAGGAGTTGGGGTGAGGGGGTTGGAGAGTAGGGGTTAAAGAGTTGAGGTGAGGGGGTTGGAGAGCAGGGGTGAAAGAGGAGTTGGGGTGAGGGGTTTTGGAGAGTAGGGGTGAAAGAGGAGTTTGGGTGATGAGGGTTGGAGAGTAGGGGTTAAAGAGGAGTTGAGGTGAGGGGGTTGGAGATTTGGGATGAAAGAGGATTTGGGGTGAGGGGGGTTGGAGAGTAGTGTGAAAGAGGAGTTGGGGTGAGGGGGTTGGAGAGTAGGGCTGAAAGAGTTGGGGTGAGGGTGTTGGAGAGCAGGGGTGAAAGAGGAGTTGGGGTGAGGGGTTTTGGAGAGTAGGCGTGAAAGGAGTTGGGGTGAGGGGGGTTGGGGAGTAGGGGTGAAAGAGGAGTTGGGGTGAGGGGGGTTGGAGAGTAGGGGTGAAAGAGGAGTTGGGGTGAGGGGGGTTGGAGAGTAGGGGTGAAAGAGGAGTTGGGGTGAGGGGTTTGGAAGAGTAGGGGTGAAAGAGGAGTTGGGGTGAGAGGGGTTGGAGAGCAGGGGTGAAAGAAGAGTTGCGGTGAGGGGGTTGGAGAGTAGGGATGAAAGAGGAGTTGGGGTGAGGGGGTTGGAGTGTAGGGGTGAAAGATGAGTTGGGGTGAGGGGGTTGGAGAGTTGGGGTGAAAGAGGAGTTGGGGTGAGGGGGTTGGAGAGTTGGGGTGAAAGAGGAGGTTGGGTGAGGAGGGTTGGAGAGTAGTGGTGAAAGAGGAGTTGGGGTGAGGGGTTTTGAAGAGTAGGGGTGAAAGAGGAGTTGGGGTTAGGGTTTTGGAGAGTAGGGGTGAAAGAGGAGATGGGGTGAGTGGGGTTGGAGAGCAGTGTGAAAGAGGAGTTGGGGTGAGGGGTTTGGAGAGTAGGGGTGAAAGAGGAGTTGGGGTGAGGTGGTTGGAGTGTAGGGGTGAAAGATGAGTTGGGGTGAGGGGGTTGGAGAGTTGGGGTGAAAGAGGAGTTGGGATGAGGGGGTTGGAGTGTAGGGGTGAAAGAGGAGTTGGGGTGAGGGGGTTGGAGAGCTGGGGTGAAAGAGGAGTTGGGGTACGGGGGTTGGAGAGTTGGGGTGAAAGAGGAGTTGAGGTGAGGGGGGTTGGAGAGTAGGGATGAAAGAGGAGTTGAGGTGAGGGGGGTTGGAGAGTAGGGATGAAAGAGGAGTTGGGGTGCGGGGTTGGAGAGTTGAGGTGGAAGAGGAGTTGGGGTGAGGGGGTTGGAGAGTTGGGGTGAAACAGGAGTTGGGGTGAGGGGGTTGGAGAGTAGGGGTGAAAGAGGAGTTGAGGTGCGGGGGTTTGAGAGCTGGGGTGAAAGAGGAGTTGGGGTGAGGGGGGTTGGAGAGTAGGGGTGAAAGAGGAGTTGGGGTGAGGGGGTTGAAGAGTTGGGGTGAAAGAGGAGTTGGGGTGAGGGTGGTTGGAGAGTAGGGGTGAAAGAGGAGTTGGGGTGCGGGGGTTGGACAGTTGGGGTGAAAGAGGAGTTGGGGTGAGGGGGTTGGAGAGTAGGGGTGAAAGAGGAGTTCGGGTGAGGGGGTTGGAGAGTAGGGGTGAAAGAGGAGTTGGGGTGCGGGGGTTGGAGAGTTGGGGTGAAAGAGGAGTTGGGGTGAGGGGGTTTTGGAGGGTAGGGGTGAAAGAGGAGTTGGGGTGAGGGGGTTGGAGAGTAGGGGTGAAGGAGGAGTTGGGGTGCGGGGGTTGGAGAGTTGGGGTGAAAGAGGAGTTGGGGTGAGGGGGTTTTGGAGGGTAGGGGTGAAAGAGGAGTTGGGCTGAGGGGGTTGGAGAGTAGGGGTGAAGGAGGAGTTGGGGTGAGGGGGTTGGAGAGTAGGGGTGAAAGAGGAGTTGGGGTGAGGGGGGTTGGAGAGTAGGGGTGAAAGAGGAGTTGGACTGCGGGGTTGGACAGTTGGGGTGAAAGAGGAGTTGGGGTGAGGGGGTTGGAGAGTAGGGGTGAAAGAGGAGTTTGGGTGAGGGGGTTGGAGAGTAGGGGTGAAAGAGGAGTTGGGGTGAGGGGTTTGGTGAGTCGGGGTGAAAGAGGAGTTGGGGTGAGAGGGGTTTGGAGAGTATGGGTGAAAGAGGAGTTGGGGTGAGGTGGGTTGGAGAGTAGGGGTGAAAGAGGAGTTGGGGTGAGGGCAGTTGGAGAGTAGGGGTGAAAGAGGAGTTGGGGTGAGGGGGTTGGAGAGTAGGGGTGAAAGAGGAGTTGGGGTGAGGGGGGATGGAGTGTATTGCTGAAAGAGGAGTTTGGGTGAGGGGGTTTGGAGAGTCGGGGTGAAAGAGGAGTTGGGGTGAGGGGGGTTGGAGTGTATTGGTGATAGAGGAATTGGGGTGAGGGGTTTGGAGAGTCGGGGTGAAAGAGGAGTTGGGGTGAGGGGTTTGGAGAGTCGGGGTGAAAGAGGAGTTTGGGTGAGGGGGTTGGAGAGTAGGGGTGAAAGAGGAGTTGGGGCGAGAGGGGTTTGGAGAGTAGGGGTGAAAGAGGAGTTGGGGTGAGGGGGGTTGGAGAGTAGGGGTGAAAGAGGAGTTGGAGTGAGGGGGTTGGAGAGTAGGTGTGAAAGAGGAGTTGGGGTGAGGGCAGTTGGAGAGTAGGGGTGAAAGAGGAGTTGGGGTGAGGGGGCGTTGAAGAGTAGGGTTGATAGAGGAGTCGGGGTGAGGGGGTTGGAGAGTTGGGGTGAAAGAGGAGTTTGGGTGAGGGGGGTTGGAGAGTTGGGGTGAAAGAGGAGTTGGGGTGAGGGGGTTGGAGATTAGGGGTGAAAGAGGAGTTGGGGAGAGGGGGGTTGGAGAGTAGGGTGAAAGAGGAGTTGGGGTGAGGGTGTTGGAGAGTAGGGGTGAAAGAGGAGTTGAGTTGCCGGGGTTGGAGAGCTGGGGTGAAAGAGGAGTTGGGGTGCGGGGGTTGGAGAGTTGGGGTGAAAGAGGAGTTGGGGTGAGGGGGGTTGGAGTGTAGGGGTGAAAGAGGAGTTGGGGTGAGGGGGTTGGAGAGTTGGGGTGAAAGAGGAGTTGGGGTGAGGGGGATGGAGAGTAGGGGTGATAGAGGAGTTGGGGTGAGGGGGTTGGAGAGTAGGGGTGAAAGAGAAGTTGGGGTGAGGGGGTTTTGGAGGGTAGGGGTGAAAGAGGAGTTGGGGTGAGAGGGGTTTGGAGAGTAGGGGTGAAGGAGGAGTTTGGGTGAGGGGGGTTGGAGAGTAGGGGTGAAAGCGGCGTTGGGGTAAGGGGGTTGGAGAGTAGGGGTGAAAAAGGAGTTGGGGTGAGGGGGGTTGGAGAGTAGGGGTGAAAGAGGAGTTGGGGTGAGTGGTTTGGAGAGTCGGGGTGAAAGAGGAATTTGGGTGAGGGGGTTGGAGAGTAGGGGTGAAAGAGGAGTTCGGGTGAGGGGGGTTGGAGAGTAGGGGTGAAAAAGGAGTTGGGGTGAGGGGGGTTGGAGAGTAGGGGTGAAAGAGGAGTTGGGGTGAGTGGTTTGGAGAGTCGGGGTGAAAGAGGAGTTGGGGTGAGGGGGTTGGAGAGTAGGGGTGAAAGAGGAGTTGGGGTGAGGGGGGTTGGAGAGTAGGGGTGAAAGAGGAGTTGGGGTGAGGGGGGTTTGGAGAGTAGGGGTGAAAGAGGAGTTGGGGTGAGGGGGGTTGGAGAGTAGAGGTGAAAGAGGAGTTAGGGTGAGGGGGGTTGGAGAGTAGGGGTGAAAGAGCAGTTGGGGTGAGGGGATGGAGAGTAGGGGTGAAAGAGGAGTTGGGGTGAGGGGGGTTGGAGCGTAGGGGTGAAAAAGGAGTTGGGGTGAGGGGGGTTGGAGAGTAGGGGTAAAAGAGGAGTTGGGGTGAGGGGTTTGGAGAGTCGGAGTGAAAGAGGAGTTTGGGTGAGGGGGTTGGAGAGTAGGGGTGAAAAAGGAGTTGGGGTGAGGGGGGTTGGAGAGTAGGGGTGAAAGAGGAGTTGGGGTGAGTGGTTTGGAGAGTCGGGGTGAAAGAGGAATTTGGGTGAGGGGGTTGGAGAGTAGGGGTGAAAGAGGAGTTCGGGTGAGGGGGGTTGGAGAGTAGGGGTGAAATAGGAGTTGGGGTGAGGGGGGTTGGAGAGTAGGGGTGAAAGAGGAGTTGGGGTGAGGGGGTTGGAGAGTAGGGGTGAAAGAGGAGTTGGGGTGAGGGGGTTGGAGAGTAGGGGTGAAAGAGGAGTTGGGGTGAGGGGGCGTTGAAGAGTAGGGTTGATAGAGGAGATGGGGTGAGGGGGATTGGAGAGTAGGGGTGAAAGAGGAGTTGGGGTGAGGGGGTTGGAGAGTAGGGGTGAAAGAGGAGTTGGGGTGAGGGGGGTTGGAGAGTAGGGGTGAAAGAGGAGTTGGGGTGAGGGGGGTTGGAGAGTAGGGGTGAAAGAGGAGTTGGGGTGAGGGGGGTTGGAGAGTAGGGGTGAAAGAGGAGTTGGGGTGAGGGGATTTGAAGAGTAGTGGTGAAAGAGGAGTTGGGGTGAGGGGGGTTGGAGAGTTGGGGTGAAAGAGGAGTTGGGGTGAGGGGGTTGGAGAGTTGGGGTGAAAGAGGAGTTGGGGTGAGGGGGGTTGGAGAGTAGGGGTGAAAGAGGAGTTGGGGTGAGGGGATTTGAAGAGTAGGGGTGATAGAGGAGTTGGGGTGAGGGTTTTGGAGAGTAGGGATGAAAGAGGAGTTGGGGTGAGGGGGGTTGGAGAGTAGGGGTGAAAGAGGAGTTGGAGTGAGGGGGTTGGAGAGTAGGTGTGAAAGAGGAGTTGGGGTGAGGGCAGTTGGAGAGTAGGGGTGAAAGAGGAGTTGGGGTGAGGGGGCGTTGAAGAGTAGGGTTGATAGAGGAGTCGGGGTGAGGGGGTTGGAGAGTTGGGGTGAAAGAGGAGTTTGGGTGAGGGGGGTTGGAGAGTTGGGGTGAAAGAGGAGTTGGGGTGAGGGGGTTGGAGATTAGGGGTGAAAGAGGAGTTGGGGAGAGGGGGGTTGGAGAGTAGGGGTGAAAGAGGAGTTGGGGTGAGGGTGTTGGAGAGTAGGGGTGAAAGAGGAGTTGAGTTGCCGGGGTTGGAGAGCTGGGGTGAAAGAGGAGTTGGGGTGAGGGGGGTTGGAGTGTAGGGGTGAAAGAGGAGTTGGGGTGCGGGGGTTGGAGAGTTGGGGTGAAAGAGGAGTTGGGGTGAGGGGGGTTGGAGTGTAGGGGTGAAAGAGGAGTTGGGGTGAGGGGGTTGGAGAGTTGGGGTGAAAGAGGAGTTGGGGTGAGGGGGATGGAGAGTAGGGGTGATAGAGGAGTTGGGGTGAGGGGGTTGGAGAGTAGGGGTGAAAGAGAAGTTGGGGTGAGGGGGTTTTGGAGGGTAGAGGTGAAAGAGGAGTTGGGGTGAGGGGGTTGGAGAGTAGGGGTGAAGGAGGAGTTTGGGTGAGGGGGGTTGGAGAGTAGGGGTGAAAGCGGCGTTGGGGTAAGGGGGTTGGAGAGTAGGGGTGAAAGTGGAGTTGGGGTGAGAGGGGTTTGGAGAGTAGGGGTGAAAGAGGAGTTGGGGTGAGGGGGGTTGGAGAGTAGGGGTGAAAGAGGAGTTGGGGTGAGGGGGTTGGAGAGTAGGGGTGAAAGAGGAGTTGGGGTGAGGGGGGTTGGAGAGTAGGGGTGAAAGAGGAGTTGGGGTGAGGGGGGTTTGGAGAGTAGGGGTGAAAGAGGAGTTGGGGTGAGGGGGGTTGGAGAGTAGAGGTGAAAGAGGAGTTAGAGTGAGGGGGGTTGGAGAGTAGGGGTGAAAGAGCAGTTGGGGTGAGGGGATGGAGAGTAGGGGTGAAAGAGGAGTTGGGGTGAGGGGGGTTGGAGCGTAGGGGTGAAAAAGGAGTTGGGGTGAGGGGGGTTGGAGAGTAGGGGTAAAAGAGGAGTTGGGGTGAGGGGTTTGGAGAGTTGGGGTGAAAGAGGAGTTTGGGTGAGGGGGTTGGAGAGTAGGGGTGAAAAAGGAGTTGGGGTGAGGGGGGTTGGAGAGTAGGGGTGAAAGAGGAGTTGGGGTGAGTGGTTTGGAGAGTCGGGGTGAAAGAGGAGTTTGGGTGAGGGGGTTGGAGAGTAGGGGTGAAAGAGGAGTTCGGGTGAGGGGGGTTGGAGAGTAGGGGTGAAATAGGAGTTGGGGTGAGGGGGGTTGGAGAGTAGGGGTGAAAGAGGAGTTGGGGTGAGGGGGTTGGAGAGTAGGGGTGAAAGAGGAGTTGGGGTGAGGGGGTTGGAGAGTAGGGGTGAAAGAGGAGTTGGGGTGAGGGGGCGTTGAAGAGTAGGGTTGATAGAGGAGATGGGGTGAGGGGGATTGGAGAGTAGGGGTGAAAGAGGAGTTGGGGTGAGGGGGTTGGAGAGTAGGGGTGAAAGAGGAGTTGGGGTGAGGGGTTTGGAGAGTAGGGGTGAAAGAGGAGTTGGGGTGAGGGGGGTTGGAGAGTAGGGGTGAAAGAGGAGTTGGGGTGAGGGGGGTTGGAGAGTAGGGGTGAAAGAGGAGTTGGGGTGAGGGGATTTGAAGAGTAGTGGTGAAAGAGGAGTTGGGGTGAGGGGGGTTGGAGAGTTGGGGTGAAAGAGGAGTTGGGGTGAGGGGGTTGGAGAGTTGGGGAGAAAGAGGAGTTGGGGTGAGGGGGGTTGGAGAGTAGGGGTGAAAGAGGAGTTGGGGTGAGGGGATTTGAAGAGTAGGGGTGATAGAGGAGTTGGGGTGATGGTTTTGGAGAGTAGGGATGAAAGAGGAGTTGGGCTGAGGGGGGTTGGAGGGTAGTGTGAAAGAGGAGTTGGGGTGAGGGGGTTGGAGAGTTGGGGTGAAAGAGGAGTTGGGGTGAGGGTTTTGGAGAGTAGGGGTGAAAGAGGAGTTTGGGTGAGGAGGGTTGGAGAGTAGGGGTTAAAGAGGAGTTGGGGTGAGGGGGTTGGAGAGTTGGGGTGAAAGAGGATTTGGGGTGAGGGGGTTGGAGAGTAGTGGTGAAAGAGGAGTTGGGGTGAGGGGTTTTGAAGAGTAGGGGTGAAAGAGGAGTTGGGGTGAGGGGGTTGGAGTGTAGGGGTGAAAGATCAGTTGGGGTGAGGGGGTTGGAGAGTAGTGGTGAAAGAGGAGTTGGGGTGAGGGGGGTTGGAGTGTAGGGGTGAAAGATGAGTTGGGGTGAGGGGGTTGGAGAGTTGGGGTGAAAGAGGAGTTGGGTTCAGGGGGTTGGAGAGTAGGGGTGAAAGAGGAGTTGGGGTGCAGGGGTTGGAGAGTTGGGGTGAAAGAGAAGTTGGGGTACGGGGGTTGGAGAGTAGGGGTGAAAGTGGAGTTGGGGTGAGGGGGTTTGGAGATTAGGGTTGAAAAGGAGTTGGGGTGAGGGGGTTGGAGAGTTGAGGTGAAAGAGGATTTGGGGTGAGGGGGTTGGAGAGTTGGGGTGAAACAGGAGTTGGGGTGAGGGGTTTGGAGAGTAGGGGTGAAAGAGGAGTTGAGGTGCGCGGGTTGGAGAGCTGGGGTGAAAGAGGAGTTGGGGTGAGGGGGGTTGCAGAGTAGGGGTGAAAGAGGAGTTGGGGTGCGGGGGTTGGAGAGTTGGGGTGAAAGAGGAGTTGGGGTGAGGGGGTTGGAGTGTAGGGGTGAAAGAGGAGTTGGGGTGCGGGGGTTGGAGAGTTGGGGTGATAGAGGAGTTGGGGTGAGGGGGTTGGAGAGTAGGGGTGATAGAGGAGTTGGGGTGAGGGGGTTGGAGAGTAGGGTTGAAAGAGGAGTTGTGGTGAGGGGGTTGGAGTGTAGGGGTGAAAGAGGAGTTGGGGTGAGGGGGTTTTGGAGGGTAGGGGTGAAAGAGGAGTTGGGGTGAGGGGGTTGGAGAGTAGGGGTGAAGGAGGAGTTGGGGTGAGGGGTTTTGGAGAGGAGGGGTGAAAGAGGAGTTTGGGTGAGGAGGGTTGGAGAGTAGGGTTTAAAGAGGAGTTGAGGTGAGGGGGTTGGAGATTTGGGATGAAAGAGGATTTGGGGTGAGGGGGGTTGGAGAGTAGTGTGAAAGAGGAGTTGGGGTGAGGGGGTTGGAGAGTAGGGGTGAAAGAGTTGGGGTGAGGGGGTTGGAGAGCAGGGGTGAAAGAGGAGTTGGGGTGAGGGGTTTTGGAGAGTAGGGGTGAAAGGAGTTGTGGTGAGGGGGGTTGGGGAGTAGGGTGAAAGAGGAGTTGGGTTGAGGGGGGTTGGAGAGTAGGGGTGAAAGAGGAGTTGGGGTGAGGGGGGTTGGAGAGTAGGGGTGAAAGAGGAGTTGGGGTGAGGGGTTTTGAAGAGTAGGGGTGAAAGAGGAGTTGGGGTGAGAGGGGTTGGAGAGCAGGGGTGAAAGAAGAGTTGCGGTGAGGGGGTTGGAGAGTAGGGGTGAAAGAGGAGTTGGGGTGAGGGGGTTGGAGTGTGGAGGTGAAAGATGAGTTGGGGTGAGGGGTTTTGAAGAGTAGGGGTGAAAGAGGAGTTGGGGTGAGGGTTTTGGAGAGTAGGGGTGAAAGAGGAGATGGGGTGAGGGGCGTTGGAGAGTAGTGTGAAAGAGGAGTTGGGGTGAGGGGTTTGGAGAGTAGGGGTGAAAGTGGAGTTGGGGTGAGGTGGTTGAAGTGTAGGGGTGAAAGATGAGTTGGGGTGAGGGGGTTGGAGAGTTGGGGTGAAAGAGGAGTTGGGGTGAGGGGGTTGGAGTGTAGGGGTGAAAGAGGAGTTGGGGTGAGGGGGTTGGAGAGCTGGGGTGAAAGAGGAGTTGGGGTGCAGGGGTTGGAGAGTTGGGGAGAAATAGAAGTTGGGGTACGGGGGTTGGAGAGTTGGGGTGAAAGAGGAGTTGAGGTGAGGGGGGTTGGAGAGTAGGGATGAAAGAGGAGTTGAGGTGAGGGGGGTTGGAGAGTAGGGATGAAAGAGGAGTTGGGGTGAGGGGGTTGGAGAGTTGGGGTGAAACAGGAGTTGGGGTGAGGGGGTTGGAGAGTAGGGGTGAAAGAGGAGTTGAGGTGCGGGGGTTGGAGAGCTGGGGTGAAAGAGGAGTTGGGGTGAGGGGTGTTGGAGAGTAGGGGTGAAAGAGGAGTTGGGGTGAGGGGGTTGAAGAGTTGGGGTGAAAGAGGAGTTGGGGTGAGGGGGGTTGGAGAGTGGGGTGAAAGAGGAGTTGGGGTGCGGGGGTTGGACAGTTGGGGTGAAAGAGGAGTTGGGGTGAGGGGGTTGGAGAGTAGGGGTGAAAGAGGAGTTGGGGTGAGGGGGTTGGAGAGTAGGGGTGAAAGAGGAGTTGGGGTGAGGGGGTTGGAGAGTAGGGGTGAAAGAGGAGTTGGGGTGAGGGGGCGTTGAAGAGTAGGGTTGATAGAGGAGATGGGGTGAGGGGGATTGGAGAGTAGGGGTGAAAGAGGAGTTGGGGTGAGGGGGTTGGAGAGTAGGGGTGAAAGAGGAGTTGGGGTGAGGGGGGTTGGAGAGTAGGGGTGAAAGAGGAGTTGGGGTGAGGGGGTTTGGAGAGTAGGGGTGAAAGAGGAGTTGGGGTGAGGGGGGTTGGAGAGTAGGGGTGAAAGAGGAGTTGGGGTGAGGGGTTTTGAAGAGTAGTGGTGAAAGAGGAGTTGGGGTGAGGGGGGTTGGAGAGTTGGGGTGAAAGAGGAGTTGGGGTGAGGGTTTGGAGAGTAGGGGTGAAAGAGGAGTTGGGGTGAGGGGGTTGGAGAGTTGGGGTGAAACAGGAGTTGGGGTGAGGGGGTTGGAGAGTAGGGGTGAAAGAGGAGTTGGGGTGAGGGGGTTGGAGAGTAGGGGTGAAAGAGGAGTTGGGGTGAGGGGAGTTGGAGAGTAGGGGTGTAAGAGGAGTTGGGGTGAGGGGGTTGAAGTGTAGGGGTGAAAGATGAGTTGGGGTGAGGGTTTTGGAGAGTTGGGGTGAAACAGGAGTTGGGGTGAGGGGGTTGGAGAGTTGGGGTGAAACAGGAGTTGGGGTGAGGGGGTTGGAGATTTGGGGTGAAAGAGGAGTTGGGGTGAGGGGTTTGGAGAGTTGAGGTGAAAGAGGAGTTGGGGTGAATGGGGTTGGAGAGTCGGGGTGAAAGAGGAGTTGGGGTGAGTGGGGTTGGAGAGCAGGGGTGAAAGAGGAGTTGGGGTGAGGGGTTTTGGAGCGTAGGGGTGAAAGAGGAGTTTGGGTGAGGGGGGTTGGAGAGTAGGGGTGAAAGAGGAGTTGGGGTGAGGGGTTTTGAAGAGTAGTGGTGAAAGAGGAGTTGGGGTGAGGGGGGTTGGAGAGTTGGGGTGAAAGAGGAGTTGGGGTGAGGGGGTTGGAGAGTTGGGGAGAAAGAGGAGTTGGGGTGAGGGGGGTTGGAGAGTAGGGGTGAAAGAGGAGTTGGGGTGAGGGGTTTTGAAGAGTAGGGGTGATAAAGGAGTTGGGGTGAGGGTTTTGGAGAGTAGGGATGAAAGAGGAGTTGGGCTGAGGGGGGTTGGAGGGTAGTGTGAAAGAGGAGTTGGGGTGAGGGGGTTGGAGAGTTGGGGTGAAAGAGGAGTTGGGGTGAGGGTTTTGGAGAGTAGGGGTGAAAGAGGAGTTTGGGTGAGGAGGGTTGGAGAGTAGGGGTTAAAGAGGAGTTGGGGTGAGGGGGTTGGAGAGTTGGGGTGAAAGAGGATTTGTGGTGAGGGGGTTGGAGAGTAGTGGTGAAAGAGGAGTTGGGGTGAGGGGTTTTGAAGAGTAGGGGTGAAAGAGGAGTTGGGGTGAGGGGGTTGGAGTGTAGGGGTGAAAGATCAGTTGGGGTGAGGGGGTTGGAGAGTAGTGGTGAAAGAGGAGTTGGGGTGAGGGGTTTGGAGAGTAGGGGTGAAAGAGGAGTTGGGGTGAGGGGGGTTGGAGTGTAGGTGTGAAAGATGAGTTGGGGTGAGGGGGTTGGAGAGTTGGGGTGAAAGAGGAGTTGGGTTCAGGGGTTTGGAGAGTAGGGGTGAAAGAGGAGTTGGGGTGCAGGGGTTGGAGAGTTGGGGTGAAAGAGAAGTTGGGGTACGGGGGTTGGAGAGTAGGGGTGAAAGTGGAGTTGGGGTGAGGGGGTTTGGAGATTAGGGTTGAAAAGAAGTTGGGGTGAGGGGGTTGGAGAGTTGAGGTGAAAGAGGAGTTGGGGTGAGGGGGTTGGAGAGTTGGGGTGAAACAGGAGTTGGGGTGAGGTGTTTGGAGAGTAGGGGTGAAAGAGGAGTTGAGGTGCGGGGGTTGGAGAGCTGGGGTGAAAGAGGAGTTGGGGTGAGGGGGGTTGCAGAGTAGGGGTGAAAGAGGAGTTGGGGTGCGGGGGTTGGAGAGTTGGGGTGAAAGAGGAGTTGGGGTGAGGGGGGTTGGAGTGTAGGGGTGAAAGAGGAGTTGGGGTGCGGGGGTTGGAGAGTTGGGGTGAAAGAGGAGTTGGGGTGAGGGGGTTGGAGAGTAGGGGTGATAGAGGAGTTGGGGTGAGGGGGTTGGAGAGTAGGGTTGAAAGAGGAGTTGTGGTGAGGGGGTTGGAGTGTAGGGGTGAAAGAGGAGTTGGGGTGAGGGGGTTTTGGAGGGTAGGGGTGAAAGAGGAGTTGGGGTGAGGGGATTGGAGAGAGGGGGGTTGGAGAGTAGGGGTGAAAGAGGAGTTGGGGTGAGGGGGTTGGAGAGTAGGGGTGAAAGAGGAGTTGGGGTGAGGGGGTTTTGGAGAGTAGGGGTGAAAGAAACTTCAAACTGGCTGTGAATGAACTGAAAGAGAAAGCAAGAAGGGCTTTCTATGCCATCAAAAAATCAATCCAAATAGAAATCCCAATTATCATTTGGCTCAAAATTTTCAAATCAGTAATTGAACCAATTGCACTCTATGGCAGTGAGGTCTGGGGACCACTAACACAACAAGATTTTGCAAAATGGGACAAACACCCAATTGAGATCCTACATGCGGAATTCTGTAAAAGTATCCTCCGGACTCAAAGGAAAACAGTAAACAACGCATGCAGGGCGGAACTAGGCCAATACCCATTAATAATCACTATCCAAAAAAGAGCCACCAAATTTTGGAATCACCTACAAATGAGCAACCCCCAATGCTATCACTACGACGCCCTGAAATGCCAAGAGCTGACCATAAAGAAGAATACCCTCAGTCAACTAGTCCTGGGACTCAATAAAGTATCTAATAACAATACTAACAATAACCAGCCCCAGGACAGTGACAGGGTAACACAAAGAATTCGACCCAACACAATCGTCGCTAAGCAAAAGGAAAAATATCTGTCATATTGGGCAGAAACAACAAAAAACCAAAGCAAACTCAATTGCTACTTGGCCCTAAACAGACAATACAACATAGCTGATTACCTGACCATGGTAAAGGATAACAAACTGAGAAGAAGCTTGACAAGGTACAGACTTAGCGAACATAGCCTAGCGATCGAAAAAGGCAGACACAGGCAGACCAGGCTGCCAAGAGAAGACAGGATATGCTCTCACTGCAGTCAGGGAGTAGTTGAGACAGAGATGCACTTCCTCACAGCCTGTGGAAAATATCAGGGCATCAGAGAGAATTTCTATCAAAAATTCTCACAAATATGCCCTGAATTCAGAAATCTGACTGACAACCAAAAACTCCCATTCCTACTGGGGGAGGAGAGAAGCTGTGTAACACTGGCGGCACACTATGGTACAGCTTGCCATGAACAGAGGGACAACCAGTAAACTAAGACAAGAGTATATATAAACAAGGCGAAAATATATTTATAAACTCAGGGATATACCTGTTTATACACTGTATGAATGGAACTGCGTTTATGTGTTCAACCATAAATGTATTTTGATGCTTTGGCAACATAAGATGTACCTTATCATGCCAATAAAGCGATTTGTATTGTATTGTATTGAAAGAGGAGTTGGGGTGAGGGGGTTGGAGAGTAGGGGTGAAAGAGGAGTTGGGGTGAGGTGGGTTGGAGTGTATTGGTGATAGAGGAATTGGGGTGAGGGGTTTGGAGAGTCGGGGTGAAAGAGGAGTTGGGGTGAGGGGTTTGGAGAGTCGGGGTGAAAGAGGAGTTTGGGTGAGGGGGTTGGAGAGTAGGGGTGAAAGAGGAGTTGGGGCGAGAGGGGTTTGGAGAGTAGGGGTGAAAGAGGAGTTGGGGTGAGGGGGGTTGGAGAGTAGGGGTGAAAGAGGAGTTGGAGTGAGGGGGTTGGAGAGTAGGTGTGAAAGAGGAGTTGGGGTGAGGGCAGTTGGAGAGTAGGGGTGAAAGAGGAGTTGGGGTGAGGGGGCGTTGAAGAGTAGGGTTGATAGAGGAGTCGGGGTGAGGGGGTTGGAGAGTTGGGGTGAAAGAGGAGTTTGGGTGAGGGGGTTGGAGAGTAGGGGTGAAAGAGGAGTTGGGGTGAGGGGGTTGGAGATTAGGGGTGAAAGAGGAGTTGGGGAGAGGGGGGTTGGAGAGTAGGGGTGAAAGAGGAGTTGGGGTGAGGGTGTTGGAGAGTAGGGGTGAAAGAGGAGTTGAGTTGCGGGGGTTGGAGAGCTGGGGTGAAAGAGGAGTTGGGGTGAGGGGGGTTGGAGAGTAGGGGTGAAACAGGAGTTGGGGTGCGGGGGTTGGAGAGTTGGGGTGAAAGAGGAGTTGGGGTGAGGGGGGTTGGAGTGTAAGGGTGAAAGAGGAGTTGGGGTGAGGGGGATGGAGAGTTGGGGTGAAAGAGGAGTTGGGGCAAGGGGGATGGAGAGTAGGGGTGATAGAGGAGTTGGGGTGAGGAGGTTGGAGAGTAGGGGTGAAAGAGGAGTTGGGGTGAGGGGGTTTTGGAGGGTAGGGGTGAAAGAGGAGTTGGGGTGAGGGGGTTGGAGAGTAGGGGTGAAGGAGGAGTTTGGGTGAGGGGGGTTGGAGAGTAGGGGTGAAAGCGGAGTTGGGGTAAGGGGGTTGGAGAGTAGGGGTGAAAGAGGAGTTGGGGTGAGAGGGGTTTGGAGAGTAGGGGTGAAAGAGGAGTTGGGGTGAGGGGGGTTGGAGAGTAGGGGTGAAAGAGGAGTTGGGGTGAGGGGGTTGGAGAGTAGGGGTGAAAGAGGAGTTGGGGTGAGGGGGGTTGGAGAGTAGGGGTGAAAGAGGAGTTGGGGTGAGGGGGGTTTGGAGAGTAGGGGTGAAAGAGGAGTTGGGGTGAGGGGGGTTGGAGAGTAGAGGTGAAAGAGGAGTTGGGTGAGGGGGTTGGAGAGTAGGGGTGAAAGAGCAGTTGGGGTGAGGGGTTGGAGAGTAGGGGTGCAAGAGGAGTTGGGGTGAGGGGGGTTGGAGAGTAGGGGTGAAAGAGGAGTTGGGGTGAGGGGGGTTGGAGAGTAGGGGGTGAAAGAGGAGTTGGGGTGAGGTGGTTGGAGAGTAGGGGTGAAGAGGAGTTGGGGTGAGGTGGGTTGGGGAGGAGGGGTGAAAGAGGAGTTGGGGTGAGGGGGGTTGGAGAGTATGGGTGAAAGAGGAGTTGGGGTGAGGGGGGTTGGAGAGTAGGGGTGAAGAGGAGTTGGGGTGAGGTGGGTTGGGGAGTAGGGGTGAAAGAGGAGTTGGGGTGAGGGGGTTGGCGAGTAGGAGTGAAAGAGGAGTTGGGGTGAGGGGGGTTGGCGAGTAGGGGGTGAAAGAGGATTTGGGGTGAGGGGGGTTGGACAGTAGGGGTGAAAGAGGAGTTGGGGTGAGGGGGGTTGGAGATTAGGGATGAAAGAGGAGTTGGGGTGAGGGGGGCTGGAGAGTTGGGGTGAAAGAGGAGTTGGAGTGAGGGGGGTTGGAGAGGAGTTGGGGTGAGTGGGGTTGGAGAGTAGGGGTGAAAGAGGAGTTGGGGTGAGGGGGTTGGAGAGTAGGGGTGAAAGAGGAGTTG